>NC_079192.1:219780182-220099110 GCF_029499605.1 Hyla sarda | reverse complement strand
AAATTCATGAGAAGAAAAATGTGAGGATTGTGGAATTAAGAGCAAAGCTATATATAGCTACGGACACACAGTGAGATATTCTGGTACTGCTAGTCATTTTGACCCCATGCCAGGGCAGTAAAATGAAAGTGATGGCTCAATCACTTGATAGTTATGACTTGATTGTCTAGTGCATCTCTCAAAATAATTGCACTTGGCAGACAGGCACATAATGGGTTGATTAGTATAACTGGCAGCTGAGGATGAAGTGCACTTTTACATATACTATAGTCCTGCTTTACTCCGAACGCTCAGCACTAAGGATTGGCTAAAAGCAGAACACAATATCTAGGGTAGCATCAACACACAAATGTCAACAAGTCTTCATTAATATGCATCCAACATCCAAAGGTGTTACCCCGACCTTTTAAAATTAATGGCCTATATTTTGGATAGGCAATCAATATCAGATTGGTAGGGTTTGACACCTGTCACCCCCCATCAAACCTGCTGTTTGAAGAGGCTGTGTTATTTGTGTGAGTGTCACAGCCTGTTCATGGTTTACTGCTGCTCATCCTGCAATCTCTGTTTTTTGGGGACTTCTTAACAATAAGGGTGTGTTCTTACAAGTCATAAATTTCTGCGACAAATATGTGACTGTCCTATTTATCCAATTAGAGTTTGTAGAAATTCATGCTGCAATCAATCCCACCTTTTTTTCAGGTGCAGATATTTTTTAAACAATTCTGACACGTGCAAATATCTCCTTGAGGGAAAGCTGTGGAGCAAACTCCATCAAAATATGGAAATTTCTATTGAGGCTTCACTTACCTTTTAGAAAGCAGTGCCAAATGGTATGAGGCCATGAATGACACCATCCTAAATCATCATCATCAGAAAATGATGACATGCAGAAAATGCCAGATTCCGACTCACTGTTTACCTGGAATAAATATTAACAATGATTTGATGTTGGAGAAATGCTTAAATTAAATAGGTGTAATACCTTAAAACAGGTAAAACCCCATAATAAGATAGGTCTGACCGGAAAACTATTAGAGCAATTATTTTAAAGCTTACGTAATAAAATAAAAAGTGGGATGGATCACAAGCTACATCAAAAATGACAGTATCACCTATAAAAAAGAGGCAATTTTCTGCAGCACAAAGCTGTGATTGAAGCCCAGTTTAGGCTGGAAGCACACATGTATTTTGGGAGCTTAATATCTGCTTGTGGAAATCCAGGGGGATCAGCGTATAGATTTAAAAAAGGGCTGAATAACTCCATATTTTTAGTTCTAGTGGCATTGATGCAAACTTGTCATTCAGTCAAAATGAAAGACAGTGCAGCTGCTAGTGGTGTATACAACACCATGGATGTATTATGGAGACACAGCAGCTGACTGGCTCACAAGTTTTAATAAATATACATATACAATATTTCACAATTTTGCATTATGCCAAACAATTACTTTCACAATCCATAAATATAAAAATAAGATCTAGCAATGCAAAAAAAGTTTCCCTTTCCCTTGTATGTGTGATTCAGGGGCCAGTCCACAGCAGACAGAACTCCTTTATAGTATTACGAGATCCAATGCCCCATCTTACCCCAAATTGACAGAAAAACAAATATACTTAATTGTGAATATGTCGTATATACAATGTATAAAAAATGTTAAACAAATCTCAATCCTTCCAGTACTACTTAGCTGCAGTATACTACAGAGGAAGTTTTATAGTTATTTTCTGTCTGACCACAGTGCTCTCTGCTGTCACCTCTGTCTGTGTCAGGAACTGTCCAGAGCAGGAGAGGTTTGCTATCGGGATGTACTCCTACTCTGTACAATTCCTGACCTGGACAGAGGTGTCAGCAGAGAGGACTGTGGTCAGAATGAAAAGAACTACACAACTTCCTGTGGAACATACAGCAGCTGATAAGTACAGTAAGATTATATAGAAGTAATTTACAAATCTGTTTAACTTTCTTGCACCAGTTGATTTGAAAAAAAGTTGTTTTTGGGTGGAGTACCCCTTGAAAAGCATGCCCTGTGACCTGTACAGAGGTCATTCTACTATGGAGGGTCGACTGAGATCCTACTGTTCCTCTATCTACTGGCATCACCTCTGACTGTAATTCTGTACATATCACATTCCAGCAGCCCCCCCCCCCTTATCACAGACAAAACAGGAGGTGACAGCTTCATTGCAGGCTCAGTGGCAAGAATGAATATTGCAAGATTTTATGATAACTAAATATAGAAAACTACATCACGAAAACATCTTTAAAAATACGTTGAACATAACGATTTAAACAATAAGACATTTTTCTGATAATACATTCCCTTTAAAAAAAAAAAAAGGCATATTCAACTATGCCAATTTAATTATTGCAATGAACAGAAACTCACTCGCTCATGTCTTACTGGTGGTTCTTCTTTCCAATGACTTCTGGATACATTCGACTCATTTTCTGAGGAAACTGGTGGAGGGCGGGCATAGGAATGTAAACTTTTGCTGGTGGCTATTATGTGAACAGGTGATGATCTAAAATAAAGCCATACAACACAAGTCACACAGGGAAGGGTGTGAGCAGACATACATAATAGCTATACACATTTACATTTTTAAAACAGCAAAAACTGCATTTTTAACATGAAATACAAATACAAAGTTTAACAGTAGTGTCTTCTTTATGAAAATGTATTATTGAAAGACCCATTTATGATATGGGAGAAAATCTGTTTAACTCTTTAATGACCACGGACGTATATTTATGTCCTGTGGCCGGCTCCCGATCTGTGAAGCTTCGTATCTGCTATCAGCAACCAGGACCCGTGGCTAATAGCGGAAATCGCCAGTCAGGCTGATGTCCAGTATTCACCCTTTAGACGCCGCGATCAACTAAAACCGGAGAATACAGTGCCGGTTAGCTCAGTGGAGCTATTTATTATTAACTTTTTTTTTTTTTTTTACTTTTTTATGCAGTTTTATAGCCCCCTCAAGTGGCTATAAAACTGCATGCACTGATCTCTTACACTGTTCAATGCATTGCCATAGGAATGCATTGATCAGTGTTTTCTGCGCTTGATTGCTCAAGCCTGGATTTCATTCTTGGAGCAGTCAAATGCCGATCAGACAGCCGGGAGCAAGGTAAGACACCTCCCTCTGTCCTGTCAGCTGTTCGGGGCACTGCAATTTCACCGCGGCAGTCCCGAACAGCTGACAGGACAGAGGGAGGTGTCTTACCTTGCTCCCGGCTGTCTGATCGGCGTTTGACTGCTCCAAGAATGAAATCCATGCTTGAGCAATCAAGCGCAGAAAACACTGATCAATGCATTCCTATGGCAATGCATTGATCAGTGTAAGAGATCAGTGCATGCAGTTTTATAGCCAATTGAGGGGGCTATAAAACTGCATAAAAAAGTTTAAAAAAAAAAAAGTTAATAAATGTCATTTAATCCCTTCCCTAATAAAATCTGAATCACCCCCCTTTTCCCATAAAAAAAATAAAAATAAAAGTGTGTTTGGGGGGTGTGGCACCCTCTTTAGCCGTGCACCCCACCCCTCTCAGACTGGAGGTGGTTTAGTCAATGGCTGATCCAACATGTCACACAGTCAGAGGCTATATGCACAGCAGAGGTGAGTTATCATGTTAGGGTCCCATCCGATATGAGGCCACCTCCGCGTGGTGGATGGGGGGACACATTTTGATCAAAAAGTGCGCTGAGAGCCTCCATTTTTTGACCTAGAGTGCTGTTGCAACTTTCTTGTTTGTACATTCCTATGGCAATGCATTGAACAGTGTAAGAGATCAGTGCATGCAGTTTTATAGCCACTTGAGGGGGCTATAAAACTGCATAAAAAAGTAAAAAAAAAAAAAAAAGTTTATAAATGTCATTTAATCCCTTCCCTAATAAAATCTGAATCACCCCCCTTTTCCCATAAAAAAAATAAAAATAAAAGTGTGTAAATAAAAATGAAAACAAACGTGGTATCGCCGCGTGCGTAAATGTCTGAACCATAAAAATATATTATTGATTAAACCGCACTGTCAATGGTGTACACACCCAAAAAAATTAAACGTTCAAAATAGCGTGTTTTTGGTCACTTTTTATACCATAAAAAATAAATAAAAAGCGATCAAAAAGTCCGATCAAAACTTCAGATCACGGTGAAAAAAATGAGCCCTCATACCGCCCCTTATACAGAAAAATAAAAGGGGTCAGAAGATGAGAATTTAAAATGTATACATTTTCCTGCATGTAGTTATGATTTTTTTCCAGAAGTACGACAAAATCAAACCTATATAAGTAGGATATCATTTTAATCATATGGACCTAAAGAATAAAGATAAGGTGTAATTTTTTCCGAAAAATGTACTACGTAGAAACGGAAGCCCCCAAAAGTTACAAAATGGCGTTTTTTTCTTCAATTTTGTCATACAATTATTTTTTTCCCATTTCGCTGTAGATTTTTGGGTAAAACGACTGATGTCATTACAAAGTAGAATTGGTGGCGCAAAAAAAGCCATCATATGGATTTTTAGGTGCAAAATTGAAAGGGTTGTTTTTTTAAATGTAAGGAGGAAAAAACAAAAGTGCAAAAACTGAAAAACGCTTGGTCCTTAAGGGGTTAACATTGCAGTTCGCATCCGACCCGTTAAGGGTCAGATTGTCTCTCTCTTTTTTTTTAGCCAATCTGACCAAAAAATGGGTTGGATGCAAACGGCCGCTATCGGGTCCCTACAGACCCCATTCACCTGCATGGGGTCTGTCAGTGATCTGGTAATTTTACAAGAATTTTGCAGAGAAAAAAATAGTGCTTTCACTATTTTTTTTCTCCGCTAAACTCCCATCCGGATTGCCGACAGAACTCCGAATAGCGGAGTCCGACGGCAATGTGAACGAGGCCCTAGGAAGGCAGCATTCCATGAGTGGGCCATGTTTAATACCCTGAAATAAGTTCCCTTCAGTCTAATAACAGTTCTCTCCTAATGGTGAAACACTAGAGGCAGCAAATTCCTAACAAACAAATCATCTCTCACCAATTGCTTCAGTCTCCATGACAATGTAGCAAAGAGCTGAGGGCATAGAAAGGCTGAATGGTGTTAGCAGTAACTAAACCAGGATTTTCTCTTTTATTAATAAGATTTTTGTCTAGGGAACCTATTGAATAAATAGGACAAGGTTTATCTGGGTCAGCGCACATATAAATAATGTGTTGCATGGTGTCAACCACTCACAGAAGAAAAAAATCCCAACATTCTCTCACTGGATATTAACAGTTTTATACTGATGTGGGACATTTTATTTTTCCTAGCTACTTGGTAAAATGGCCAACAATGAATAAAGGCCTTACCTATTATAGAATGAACATTGCATTAAAGGGCTCTGGGGACTTGTGGCGATATTGGCCAGCTCAGTCAGCCAGTTCATCCTGTCTCCACATGAAAAGGCACTTTCAGACATATTTGAGGTACTATGACTCCATGAAGGCACTGTATATTCCTGATGTGATACATCTGCATCAAGGTGGAAAACCTCTGGTTGTGATGTAGAATCAGTGTGAACAGCTTGCAATTCTGGAAGGTCATCTATAAAAAAAAAAAAAACATTAAAAGAATCCAAAACATAGTTTAAAGTGGTTATCTGGGCACCAAAATATATATTTTTTTCATAATTAAGGTAAGGGAGCTGGTAAAAAACAAAAACGCACACACATTTAACTTCCTTGCTCCACCATTGGGATCACAGAACTCCAGTATCTGTTGTGCAGCGTTTCCAGGTTCAGGGACATGATGTCATAGGCCTGCTCAGTGGTCGCAGCGGAGTCCCATCTTAGCCAATAATTGGCTGAGCAAGCCTAAGATATCATATCGCAGAACCTAGAAGTGCTGCGCAACAGAAACTGGAGAGCCATGACCAGGGCCGCCATCAGGGGGGTACAACCCATACACTTGTATGGGGCCCCGGACGTCCCTGTACCTTTTTTTTTTCCGGCTCGTCAGTGAGTGACTCCTGGAAGAACTATGACCGGGCCTCATCATAGTCCGGGGGGCCCGCAGTACTAGGAGGCCCGCTCTTTCTAGGGCGCGGGCCCCTTAAGAAGTACGGAAGGGCCGGACAGGCCAGGGGCTGATGGGAGTCGACGTGCCCCGCGCAGGCACGCACGTCTACTCCAGTCACCTGACCTGTCCCGGCGCGATCTCCAGTCCAGCATCCTCCCGACGGATCCTCCCCGTGCAGTGGAACACTGTGACAGGAGCAGCAGCTGCACCGAACCCCGCGGCAGGGTAAGTGAAGGGGCGGGGGGGTTGTTTGCAGACTACAATGGTGATGAGAGGTGCTTGGGGTGTTATAGGGGTGCATGGTTAGGTTATGGGGGTGATGAGAGGGGAGGGTTATGGGGGTAATGAGAGGTGCATGGGGGGGTGATGAGGTGCATGGGGAGGTTATGGGGGTGATGAGAGGGGGGGTATGGGGGTAATGAGAGGTGAAGGGGGGTGTTATGGGGGTGATGAGAGGGGGTGTTATGGGGTAATGAGAGGTGCAGGGGGGTGTTATGGGGGTGATGAGAGATGCAGGGGGGTTATGGGGGTGATGAGAGATGCAGGGGGGGGTTATGGGGGTGATGAGAGATGCAGGGGGGGTTATGGGGGTGATGAGAGATGCAGGGGGGGGGTTATGGGGGAGATGAGAGATGCAGGGGGCTTATGGGGGTGATGAGAGGGGGGGGTTATGGGGGTGGTGAGAGATGCAGGGGGGGTTATAGTAGTGATGAGGAGAGGTGCGGGGGGGGGTTATAGTAGTGATGAGGAGAGGTGCAAGGGGGGGGTATAGTACTGATGAGGAGAGGTGCAAGGGGGGGTTATAGTAGTGATGAGGAGAGGTGCAGGGGGGGTTATAGTATTGATGAGGAGAGGTGCAAGGGGGGGTATAGTACTGATGAGGAGAGGTGCAAGGGGGGGTATAGTAGTGATGAGGAGAGGTGCGGGGGGGGGGGGGTTATAGTTGTGATGAGGAGCGGTGCGGGGGGGTTATAGTAGTGATATGAGGAGAGGTGCGGGGGGGGGGGTTATAGTAGTGATGAGGAGAGGTGCGGGGGGGTTATAGTAGTGATGTAGTGATGAGGAGAGGTGCGGGGGGGGTTATAGCAGTGATGAGGAGAGGTGCGGGGGGGGTTATAGTAGTGATGAGGAGAGATGCGTGGATGGTTATACTAGTGATGAGGAGAGATGCGGGGGGTTATAGTAGTGATGAGGAGAGGTGCGGGGGGTTATAGTGATGAGAGGTGCGGGGGGGGAGGTTATAGTAGTGATGTGAGGTGCGGGGGGTTATAGTAGGGATGAGAAGAGGGTTGGCGGGGGTTATGGGGTGATGAGGAATGACGAGGACACAGAGGATAAGAGGTATTATATTTAGTGGGTATAGTGTGTGGCAGGATTGTATTTAGTGGGTACAGTGTATAGCAGTATTATATTCAGGGTACAGTGTATAGCAGTATTATATTCAGGGTACAGTGTGTGGCAGTATTATATTCAGGGTACAGTGTATGGAAGGATTATATTTAGTGGGCACAGTGTGTGGCAGGATTATATTTAGTGGATACAGTGTATAGCAGTATTATATTTAGCGGGTACAGTGTACAGCAGTATTATATTCAGGGTACAGTGTGTGGCAGGATTATATTTAGTGGGTACAGTGTACAGCAGTATTATATTTAGTGGGTACAGTGTACAGCAGTATTATATTCAGGGTACAGTGTGTGGCAGGATTATATTTAGTGGGCACAGTGTATAGCAGTATTATATTCAGTGTACAGCAGTATTATATTCAGGTTACAGTGTGTGGCAGGATTATATTTAGTGGATACAGTGTATAGCAGTATTATTTTCAGGGTACAGTGTATAGCAGTGTTATATTCAGGGTACAGTGTGTGGCAGGATTATATTTAGTGGGCACAGTGTATAGTAGTATTATATTCAGGGTACAGTGTATGGCAGTATTATTCAGGGTACAGTGTGGGGCAGTATTTTATTTAGGGTACAGTGTGGGGCAGTATTATATTCAGGGTACAGTGTGGGGCAGTATTATATTCAGGGTACAGTGTGGGGCAGTATTATATTCAGGGTACACTTTCTGGCAAGGTTATAGTGATTACTGTCTTCATGCAGAGGATGAGGATCTGCTGACAGTGAGGAGCCAATGATGTCTGGGTGTCAGACTCTGCAGAGAAGATGGAGCTGGAGAAAGACCTGGTCTCTGGATCAGATGAAGAAGAAAAGATAACAGAGAAGATATCACTCAAGTCAGAAGACGTCACTCAGGTCACTGATATCATTGTGTGTTCTCCGGACTGTCCCATCAGAGCTGTAGTCACTTGTAAGCTCTGCAGTGATGATGGGTAAAACTGTGTCCAATCTGTGTCTCTCCAGCTATTACACAACTACAACTCCCATTGCCTGAGGCTCTCCGGAATGAAGGGAGTTTTAGCTTTCCAACAGCTGGAGAACCACTTCAACTGAGGTGATCAGTGGGGGTCTCAGCAGTCAGACCCTCACCAAAAAAATTAGCTGCTTATACTAAAATGCCCGGGCCTTGGAAGGGGGGGGGGGGCTGTTAAAGGAGTAGTCTGGTGAAAAATAACTTATCCTCTATCCAAGGATAGGGGCTAAGTTATAGATCGCGGGGGGTCTGAGCAATGGGCCCCTTGTGATCTCCTGCACGGGGCCCCGGCAGTTTGCCGGAAGCTGATGCCTGTACCCCGCAGGAAGCCGCGGCCGGCACACCCCCTCCATGAATGCTCTAATCTAATTAGAAATATATATCTAGAAGATAAAATAAAATTGGGGGCCGGCCACAGGGGTTTGGGGGGGGGCCTTGAGTTGTGTAAGGGGCCCCGAAATTTCTGATGGCAGCCCTGGCCATGACACTGGTGAGAGTCATATAGGTAAGTGCATAGGGTTGTTTATTATTTTTATTGATTTATTTATGACCCTGGCCCTAATTATAAAAAAAAAAAATATTGCTGCTCAGATAGCACCGTGCTTTGTTTCATACATATATAGTGAGAGTATATCAGAATATAAACTCTTCAGACATCCACAAGTAAAAACTTAATATACATTGGCTTACGTAAGGCATTCTGCCAGCTTATATCCTATATCCTAGTACACTATAGGGGGAGCAAGTCGCAGTGGACGGCTGATGGACTTCTTACATCAACTGCTACTAAATAAAATGCCTAAGTGACTAATCAGTATGGCCTCTTTGGGCAAAGGGTGCCAGTACAGAATACTCTAAAAATAATGGGGGAGATTTATCAAAACCTGTCCAGAGGAACCAATCAGATTCCTTTCATTTTTTAAAAGGCCTCTGAAAAATGAAAGAAGCTATCTGATTGGTTGCTATAGGCAACTCAGCAAATTTTCCTCTGAACAGGTTTTCATTAATCTCCCCCAGTGTGCATGTGGTCTGCCGCGTGATCTCTCCTGCAGCACCCCCGTTTTTCAGCTGCACAGAGCAAGGATCTCTCTGTGGCTGATGACGGGCGGTGCAGGGGGCGGAGTATCGTTATGTCATGGCTCTGCCCCCTTGTGACGTCCCCGCCCCCTCAATGCAAGTCTATGGGAGGGGGCATGACGACCGTCCTTTTGATAGGGGATAAGATGTTTAGCGCCAGAGTACCCCTTTAAAGTAGATTGGAGTTATGCAAACTGCATCCCGGTCACCACAACCAGGCAAGACACTTTTTCAAGATATGGGCAGGTCCCAGAGGTGTGGCCTGCTTTAAAATGTTTCAGATGGAAATTTGCTAGACTAGTATATTGTAGACCATCAATATCAGATCAGCGTGAGTTGGAAGCACCTCTGCGAATCAGCTGACTAAAGGGGCTGGGTCCCTTGAGTTTATCAGGTTCAGTTCAAATATAGGGGGAAGATTTATCAAAACCTGTCCAGAGGAAAAGTTGCTGAGTTGCCCATAGCAACCAATCAGATCGATTCATTTTTCAGAGGCCTTTTCAAAAATGAAAGAAGTGATCTGATTGGTTATGGGCAACTCAAGCAACTTTTCCTCTGGACAGGTTTTGATAAATCTCCCCCAATGTGTTTTGGGTAAAAATTTTGTATAGCCTGTAAATGATCATTTGGAATTTCTGGTCATTCTGAGGTTAAGTGTCCAGTGGGTGGTCCCACTCACAGACTGACAGCTCTCTCTATATGCAGACTCATACTGGAGAGTGTGTCAATCATTAAAGGGGTACTCCAGTGGAAAAAAAAAACATTTTTTAATTAACTGGTGTCAGAAAGTTAAATCGATTTGCAAATTACTTCTCTTTAAAAATCGTAATCCTTCCAGTACTTCTCAGCTGCTGTATACTCTAGAGGAAGTTGTATTTCTTTCTGGAGTGCTTTTCTATCTGACCAGAGTGCTCTTTTCTCACACCTCTGTTCATGTCAGGAACTGTCCAGAGTACAAGCAAATCCCTATAGCAAACCTCTCTTGCCCTGTACAGTTCCTGACATAGACAGAGACAGAGGTGGCAGCAGAGAGAAAACTTTTTTTTTCCTTTATTTTATTAACTGGTGCCGGTAAGTTTAACAGATTTGTAAATTACTTCTATTAAAAAATCTTAATCATTCCAGTACTTATCAGCTGCTGTATGCTTCACAGGAAGTTCTTTTCTTATTCAATTTCCTTTCTGTTTGACCACAGTGCTCTCTGCTGACACCTCTGTCCATTTTAGGAACTGTCCAGAGAAGGAGCAAATCCCCATAGCAAACCTCTCCTGCTCTGGACAGTTCCTAAAATGGACAGAGGTGTCAGCAGAGAGCACTGTGGTCAGACAGAAAGGAAATGCAAAAAGAAAAGAACTTTCTGTGGAGCATACAGGAGCTGATAAGTACTGGAAGGATTAATATTTTTTTTAATAGAAGTAATTTACAAATCTGTTTAACTTACTGGCACCAGTTAATAAAAAAAAAAAAAATATATATATATATATATATATATATATATATATATATATATATATATATATATAGTCAGGAAGGAACCGGCACTGTGTTCAGGACTCCAGATCCAGGTGGGTGCTCTGCTGCTAAGGATAGGACTCAATATCCCATGAGAATCCGAACCAAGAAAGAAGAAGCGGTACTCAAAAGTTAGCTGAAAAATCACTGTGATTTATTCACCCATCATGTGAATGGTGCTACGTTTCGGTCTTCTCAATGAGACCTTTCTCAAGCCTTGAGAAAGGTCTCATTGAGAAGACCAAAACGTAGCACCATTCACATGATGGGGGAATAAATCACAGCCATTTTTCAGCTTACTTTGGAGTACCGCTTCCTCTTTCTTGGTTATATATAAAATATTCCAGGTGTTGAGTGGCACTGTGTGGGATTCAGATCCCCGATTCAGGCAGGTGCTCAGTCCTATGTTAGACTCGACCAAAGTGTCTCAACCAGGAATGTATCCAAGAAAAAATAAGGCGGCACTCCAGTGATCCAAATGTACAAAAATAACTTTATTCACCCAATAGTGAAGCAACGTTTCAACCTTCTCAAGGAGGTCTTTCTCAAGCATGGATGCATATATATATATATATATATATATATATATATATATATAAATATGTGTGTGTTTTCCAGTGGAGTACCCCTTTATGATTTTTTTAAATAATGTCATTTACAATTCTACAAAACAGCAATAGCGATAAAATAACTTTATTTTCATCCAGATTAAAACATCGACATGGATTCATCTCAGACACAAATACAATGGTATAAAACTCCGGTGGCAGATACGTCCAGCATGACGCGTTTCAGATGCAAATCTGTTTAACTTTGTGGCACCAGTTGATTTAAAAAAAAATTTGTTTTTCACCAGAGTACCCCTTTAACTCCCTCCCACAAATGGATGTATATAAAAGTCCATTTTAGCAGTGCCTTCCTGCGAAAATGTGTGTGTGACAGCAGGGGGAGGGAGCTTAACATAATAAGGCTGTACATTTCTGACAAACTGATTGAGAGGGGTCCCACTGCCTACTCTTTTCAGCTGGGAAACTTATCACTTCAGGCTCTCTTCCTGCAGGGTCAGCATTACATCTTCTATCCCTCTGAAATCAGTCGTCCACTGAGTGGAAACTGAATCCTGGATAAAATGCCTTCATAACATTAATATGTTATATGAAAACCTTAAACCATGTCAAATACATTTTGGGCATGTATCAAAGTTGTTAGTGTGCAAAGTTGTAGCGAAACACATACCGAGTTCCATGTGATCATCAGAAGACTCGTATCCTGGAGAAGATGGGAGACGTTCATCACACTTCAGTACTTCCAGAGATTCATTCATTGCTTTAGGTCTTTTGTCCATTACCAACTGGACTTTCTGTACTGTATTGGAAATGTCCTTTGTCTTAACTTCCCAAACCATATTATAGCTCTTAAACAGACAATAGAGACAGAAGTGTTAACCTTTTGGTACTTTACGTCTAGCACATTGACAGACTGTAATTACTATTTAGACTATTTAAGTACGGTACTCTACAAAGAAATGCAGACTCTTCAAACTATTGTGAATGACTACCCCATAGCTGTAATGGTTGTACAGTCAAACAGATGCAGGTAAAGGCAAAGCTATATGCAGTCTTAGCCGTAAATGTTGGCAACCCTGAAATTTTTCAAGAAAATGAAGTATTTCTCACAGAAAAGGATTGCAGTAATACGTTTATTCCCTTTGTGTGTATTGGAACTAAAACAAAAAGGGAAGGAAAAAAGCAAATTGGACATAATGTCACACCAAACTCCAAAAATGGTCTGGACAAAATTATTGGCACTCAACTTAATATTTGGTGGCACACCCTTTGGAAAAAATAACTGAAATCAGTCGCTTCCTATAACCATCAATAAACTTCTTACACCTCTCAGCCGGAATGTTGGACCCCTCTTCCTTTGCAAACTGCTCCAGGTCTCTCTTATTGGAAGGGCGCCTTTTCCCAACAGCAATTTTAAGATCTCTTCACAGGTGTTCAATGGGATTTAGATCTGGACTCATTGCTGGCCACTTCAGAACTCTCCCGCACTTTGTTCCCATCCATTTCTGGGTGCTTTTTGACATATGTTTTGGGTCATTGTCCTGCTGGAAGACCCAAGATTCCGGCCGCAAACCCAGCTTTCTGACACTGGGCTGTACAGTGTGACCCAAAATCCATTGGCAATCCTCAGATTTCATGATGGCTTGCACACATTCAAGGCACCCAGTGCCAGAGGCAGCAAAACATCATTGAACCTCCACCATATTTCACTGTAGGTACTGTTTTTTCTTTGTAGGCCTCATTCCGTTTTCAGTAAACAGTATAATTATGTATTTTACCAAAAAGCTCTATCTTGGTCTCATCTGTCCACAAGACGTTTTCCCAGAAGGATTTTGGCTTTCTCAAGTTCATTTTGGCAAAATGTAGCCTTGCTTTTTAATGTCTCTGTGTCAGCAGTGGGGTCCTCCTGGGTCTCCTGCCATAGCGTTTCATTTCATTTAAATGTCGACGGATAGTTCGTGCTGACACTGATGCTCCCTGAGCCTGCAGGACAGCTTGAATATCTTTGGAACTTGTTTGGGGCTGCTTATCCACCATCCAGACTATCCTGCGTTGAAACCTTTCATCAATTTTTCTCTTCCGTCCACACCCAGGTAGATTAGCTACAGTGCCATGGGTTGCAAACTTCTTGATAATGTTGCGCACTGTGGACAAAGGCAAATCTAGATCTCTGGAGATGGACTTGTAACCTTGAGATTGTTGATATTTTTCCACAATTTTGGTTCTCAAGTTCTCAGACAGTTCTCTTCTCCTCTTTCTGTTGTCCATTCTTAGTGTAGCACAAACAGACACAAAATGAAAATACTAAGTGAACTTCTCTCCTTTTTATCTGCTTTCAGGTCGGATTTTTATATTGCCCACACCTGTTACTTGCCCCAGGTGAGTTTAAAGGAGCATCACATGCTTGAAACAATCTTATTTTTCCACAATTTTGAAAGGGTGCCAATAATTTTGTCCAGACCATTTTTGGAGTTTGGTGTGACATTATGTCCAATTTGCTTTTTTTCCTCCCTTTTTTGGTTTAGTTCCAATATACACAAAGGGAATAAACATGTGTATAGCAAAACATGTGTTACTGCAATTCTTTTCTGTGAGAAATACTTAATTTTCTTGAAAAATTTCAGGAGTGCCAACATTTACGGTCATGACTGTATCTATCCATATAAAGCTGAGCAAACAAAAAAAATTGTGCAAAGGGACATGTTCTAATGGAAGTCAAGAAAGTAGTTTTTGAGATAGGCTATATTCTGCTCGGGAATCATCACATATTTGGGTGCTTTTAGATGGCTTCTTCCATGCATCTTACCATCCATTTTATGGCTGAAAAACAGAATTTCATGGTTTAACTGAACTTTTGTTATAATAGAACCAACTGGTGATGTAGTTTTGGCTAGTAGAACCATGGGAGGAATAGGTTTTATAGTGATATAATACAGACAGCAAAATGTACTCTTATTTTGGCTGCTGAAAACAGCCTTTGTTGTTAGGTCTAGGGCTGCAACTAACAACTACTTTCATAATCGATAAGTTGAACGATTATTTTTTATTAATCAGCTAAACATAAAAACTGAGTTTTTATTCACAGGTTATATAACGCATAACTGATATCAGGTAGGGTTTACAGCCTGCTTTGAGCAGGCACCGGAGGCCTCTAGGGTTTTGGCTTGCTTCTGGGGGGTCTATGCTAGATTGGGCAAAACTACAAGTCAGGCACGAACTTATCAAACTCTCATATACAAGCTATCAGGGCATGATGGGAATTTTAATTGAAGCAGTTTGAGAAATGCATGTTGGGAAACTGTTAAATAGGTTGTCAAGGCATTCTGGGGAGTTGTAGTTTTGTAACAGCCACGGTGATAGGTTTGGGTGAATACTGACATGCAGGCTATTAGGCATGATGGGAGTTGTAATTTTGTAGCAGTTGAAGAGTTTCATGTTCAAGAACTCATATATAGGCTGTCAGGGCATGATGGGAGTTGTAGCTTTATGACCGTGACAGGTTAGGGATGACTGATATACAAGCTGTAGGGGCATGATGGGAGTTGTAGTTTTGCAACAGCTGGAGAGTCACAGGTTGGGGAACATCAATGTTGACACTTAAATAGGTAGCACCCCACCCTTGTAGAACCAGCTACTCCATAGAAAAGCTAATATACACTGAAGGGCAAAGTAACCGGCATGGGAAGCAGGCCACAAACCCTAGAGGCCTCCTAAGCACGCTGGAAACAATGCAAACCATGCCGGAGACCTCTTGGGTTTGTTGTCTGCTTCTGCCACCGGAGTGGGGATTGCTATAGGCCCTGAGGTATCATGCACAGAGGTGTCTGTGGGATCAGGCAAATCTACAGGTTGGGTGCAACAACTAAGGGGGGGGGGGGGGGGGAGAGAATGTGACATGGAAGGAGAATGTGACAAGGGGCAGAATGTGACAAGGGGGGGGAAGAATGTGAGGAGGGGGGGGGGTGAGATGTGACCATGGGGAGAGAATGTGACAAGGGGGGGCGGGATGTGGCAAGGGGGAGAATGTGACTGGGGGGGATTTTAAGTGAGGAGAATGTGACATGGGCAGCGGACATGAAATGGTTGGCAGATGTGAAATGGGGGAGATTGGACATGACATGGGGGGGGATTTCACCATTTGTTTATTATGTGGCATCGCATATAGATATCGCAATAGTTAGGCCCATAATCGTAATTTCCCAATATCATGCAGCCCTAGTTACTATTATCAATGTTCATGGATTAAAGGGGTACTCCACTGGCAAACATTTTTTTTCTAAATCAACTGGTGCCAAAAAGTTAAGCAGATTTGTAAATTACTTCTATTTAAAAATCTTAATCCTTCCAGTAATTATCAGCTGCTGTATGATCCACAGGAAGTTCTTTTCTTTTTGAATTTCCTTTCTGTCTGAACACAGTGCTCTCTGCTGACACCTCTGTCCTTGTCAGGAACTGTCCAGAGTAGAAGCAAATCCCCATAGCAAACCTATCCTGCTCCGGACATTTCCTGATATGGACAGAGGTGTCAGCAGAGAGCACTGTGGTCAGACAAAGGAAATTCAAAAAGAAAAGAACTTCCTGTGGAGCATATAACAGTTGATAAGTACTGGAAGGATTAAGATTTTTTTTATTTTTTTTATTTTTTTTTATTGGAAGCAATTCACAAATCTGTTTAACTTTCTGGCACCAGTTGATTTAAAAAAAATAAAAATTCCGTCAGTGTTAACAGTGTTCAACAGAATGGAAGCGCAGTAAAGTTGCCTACAAAAGCTTACAGTCATTTTATGAGAAGCATTCTGGACATATATGATACCTGGAGTAGTCCCAGCATACCATGACAAGATCTGACATAGAAGTAGACTACCAAGGCTGACAACAATGGCCTATTATATTTAGGACGTCCTGTACTACACAGTTGCTGCTCTGCTCCACAACAATGTTAGATGATGAATATAGATGATATTTGATGCCAAAACCTTCATGAACCTATTGAGAATCACGTCAAGTCCATAACCAACCACCCTGAATATGGACACTAAGTACAGTTAAAACTGCTTTGGTGTTTCCATTACATGACCATGGACAGTTTTCAAGTAAAGAAAGCACCTATTAAATGACAGGAAGCAGAGATATCGAAAACTGTTATGGATACAGAAAGATATTGGAAATGTGTACATGTTTTCATTGTAAAAAGAATAGCCTTTGGTTGCTGAAACTGTAATACCCCTTAGATAACCTTATTGAAGCAGATTTATAATAACTCAAGATTTTTTTAGAGTAATCGTATCTGTAAATCTAGCCATTTATTAACTTCTATATGAATAATGAAAGATTGAGGCTAACATGTAGTAACGCCTTCCATCTTGTGCCCTTCTGTACAACTAGCACAGTGGGAATCCGACTAGCTTTCTTTGTATTCGCGCAGTATGTACTGGTAGAAATCACCTGTCCCAGACAATGCAACCCTGTGTGAACAATCCTCCACCTACAGGCACCTGAAGTCATATTTATCTTGAGCTTAAAACAACATTGGGGGAGAAAAAAGAAAAGAAAAAGCAGCCATTTCTAAGCCAATAGCTACCCCTAGTGGTTATTATTTAATATTACATGTTGAGTTTTTAATTCTCATTATAGGCTGTATTGGAGAGTTTGCATTGATGGAAATTTGCTGGCAGAACCATTATTGGTGCATTTCCCTTTTAGAAAGCATGATGCAACCTCAGACTGTCAGCTGGAAAGTAGATAACTCACAGGCGCTAACTAAGGCTTCTTTCACACCACCGTTAGTACAAGGCAGTGTGACAGCCGTCGGGAGAGCCGGACAGAATTACTGCTTGTCTCGTCTTTTTCTCCCGCTATTCCCTTTACTACTACAGCCGCCACAAGTTCCCCAGTGGTGGGGTCATCTTAGTCTGTGCACAAGGCTCACTGTTTTAGGTGTTTTTCCAGGCCCTCCCACTCAAGACATGATTGACAGTTCCAGCAGTCTTCTTACTGGATGCTAGATATATAAATCATAGCTAAGGAGAGGGGCCAGGAAAACCCCTTAAACAGTGAGCTCTGTGCATAGAACAATACCCCTCCTCCAGGAAACATGTAGAGGCTGGGGCCTTAAAGGGGTACTCCGGTGAAAACCTTTTTTCTTTTAAATCAACTGGTGGCAGAAAGTTAAACATATTTGTAAATTACTTCTATTAAAAAATCTTAATCCTTCCTGTACTTATTAGCTGCTGAATACTACAGAGGAAATTCTTTTCTTTTTAGAATGCTCTCTGATGACATCACGAGCAGAGTTCTCTCTGCTGACGTTATTATAATAATAACTTTATTTATTGTGGTCCTTAGTGGGATTTGAACCCAGGTCCCCAGCACTGCAAGGCAGCAGTGCTAACCACTGAGACACCATGATGCCCTTAGCATACATCTGCTATGCATGGTTACTAAAATGGAGAGAGATGTCAGCAGAGAGCACTGTGTTCGTGATGTCATCAGTGTTCCAAAAAGAAAGGAATTTCCTCTGTAGCATTCAGCAGCTAATAAGTACTGGAAGGATTAAGATTTTTTAATAGAAGTAATTTACAAATATGATTAACTTTCTGCCACCAGTTGATTTATAAGAAAAAAGGTTTTCACCGGAGTACCCCTTTAAACAGCTATAGCTTTGAAAACTGCATGACAGACTACAAGAATGCTTCCACTTCATCAACATCTTTCTGGGGCTGTCAGAAGCTTTCATGCCTCAAAACTGCTAAGAGTGTCCACATAAAGGGAACCCATCACTTTCCTGCTGCCTGGACCAATAGTCATCGGGGCTCTCCCTGCCCCACCAGCCTTGACTGATTGATTCTCAAACAGGTAGAGATCTGAGACAGAACTATCATTCAAGGCCAGTAGAGCAGGGAGAAGTCACAGGGGACTGCACCAATGACTTGTGGTTCCCTTTAAGTATAAGACACAGCCCATGGACAGATGTGGCAGTGCTACCAGAAAAAAAATCCTTTATTCTAACCAGGGCTGTGGAGTCGGTAGATAAATGTTCCGACTCCGACTCCAGAGTTATCTGTACTTCCAACTCAGACTCCCCGACTCCTCTGTATTAATATGTGAATGTATTTTATACATTCCTTGAAGGAAAGAAAGGCAACATACATGTCATTTCCACAGGACTACTGGCTGGGAAGCCAACAGTCTACTGTATTGAACAGTTTGTGTGCTGATCTGCTGCTGAAGATAGGGCAGTGGGAGGATCCAGGGGGCATTTATTATAAAACATGATTTCCTTAGTAGAATCCTATAGTCAAGTTTAAAGGGGTACTCCGCCCCTAGACATCTTATCCCCTATCCAAAGGATAGGGGATAAGATGTCAGATCTTCGGGGTCCTGCTGCTGGGGACCCCCGGGATCGCCACTGCGGCACCGCGCTTTTTCATTACTACACAGAGAGAGTTCGCTTTGTGTGTAATGATGGGCGATACAGGGGCCGGAGCATCGTTACATCACTACTCCGCCCCTCATGATGTCACGGCCAGCCCCCTTAATGCAAGTCTATGGCAGGGGGCGTGATGACCCCCACGCCTCTTCCCATAGACTTGTATTGAGGGGGCGGGCCGTGACATCATGAGGGGCGGAGTAGTGATGTAACGATGCTTCGGCCCCTGTATCGCCCGTCATTACGCACAGAGCGAACTCGCTCTGTGCAGTAATGAGTGCGCAGTGCCGATCCCGGGGGTCCCCAGCAGCTGGACCCCGGCGATCTGACATCTTATTCCCTTTCCAAAGGATAGGGGATAAGATGTCAGATCGCCGGGGTCCCGCTGCTGGGGACCCCCGGGATCGCCGATGCGGCACCGCGCATTGTGCATAATGATGGGCGATACAGGGGCCGGAGCATCGCTACATCACGGCTCCGCCCCTCGTGATGTCTAGGGGCGGAGTACCCCTTTAAGCTAACAATCGAGTTTACAAGTTTTTATAGCCTTAGCTGAATGGCAGCAGTTTTTCCAATGGTTTACAGCTTCAGTCTTGAACTATTGACCCTCCATTCCCTTCACTTATGCAAGTGTCTCTAGTCCTGCAAAAAACATATTTCCTTAATCCCTTATCAGTGAGAGGCTAGGTTACCCATGGGTTCCCTGTAACAGCAGGACACAACACTATGGAAAGTATAAGTACTGCCGCTCCTAATTGTGCATTGTGTGCCAAATAGTAAAGCACATGAAAAGCATGCTTCTTCACAGTCACTTAACGTGTTCGTTTTGCGGTTACATGAGGCACTGCATGCATTGATCTTTATTCTTATAGTAGAGAATTCATTAATTATAACTTTTTGTGAATTGGGACATTTAAACTTGCTTTTTTTTTTATTCCAATCTAAATTTAGTAGGAGTCGGAGTCACTGCACTGTTTGCCTTCTCCGACTCCAGGTACCCAAAATTTCGTCCGACTCCTCGACTCCGACTCCACAACCCTGATTCTAACCATGAACAACCTTCTCCCTCAAATGTCTTCGAAGGCTATGGATCAATTTTTATTTACATCAGATGCCTCAATTACCAAGCCTGTGTTCCGTTCACTTGAAGCAGCTGTAATACGGGCTGGAAAAAAATTCTGAAAAGTGAAGGGGGGGGGGGGGGGGGGGGGTTCATCAAATACACAAGGTGAAAGCAACCTACGGTAATTCCAACTAATTTCTACAGACACGGGGAGATTTGTCAAACCTTGTGCAGAGGCACAGTGGAGTAGTATTCCATAGCAACCAACCAGATTAGAACTAGGGATCGACCGATATTGATTTTTTAGGGCCGATACTGATAACCTGTGAACTTTCAGGCCGATAACTTATACCGAAATTCCGTGCATTTTAATTCCCCCCCACAAATATGCTTGGTAAAATGAGGGTGTGTGTGCGAGTATACCCTGATAAACTGTTTCTGGCCCCGCAGAAGCCGCTGCAGATCAATGATTTAAAGCAGGCGCTTTAAATCAATGAACTGCAGTGGCTTTTGCGGGACCAGAGACCGCCGCCCGCTTCTCTCCCCCTGCCTGTCCTGAGTCCAATCACCACCGATGCTGCCGGATTGCCTCCCCCTGCCTATCCTCTGGCCAGAGACCGCCACCGCCCTATTGCCTCCCCCATCCCCGTTTTTATAATTACCTGTTCCCGGGGTCCAAGCTACTTCTGGCTCCGGCAGCGTCCTGAGCTGTCACTGTGCACTGCGCAATGACGAGTGACGTCCTCAACGCGACATCAGTGTCCCGGCGCACAGTGACAGCGCAGGACACCGCCGGAGCCAGAAGAAGCACGGACCCCGGGAACAGGTTATTATAAAACCGGGGATGGGGGAGGCAATAGGGCAGCGACGACAGCTGTCTCTGGCCAGAGGATAGGCAGGAGGAGGCAATCGGGCAGCGGCGGTAGTTGGACTCCGGACACGCAGGGGGAGAGTAGCGGGTGGTGGCAGCGGTCTCTTGCACCGCAAAAGCTGCTGCAGTTCATTGATTTAACCCCTTAACGACCAAGGACGTATATTTACGTCCTTGGCCGGCTCCCGCAATATAACGCGGGGTCACGGCGTGACCTCGTGTCATATCGGGTCGGTCCCGGCATGTATCTGATGCCGGGACCTGGGGCTAATAGCGCAAGGCAGCGATCGCGGTGCCGCACGCTATTAACACTTTAGACGCGGCGTTCAAAGTTGAATGCCGCGTCTAAACCGAAAGTGAAAGCTGTCCGGCTGCTCAGCGGGCCTGATCGGGACTACCGCAGTGAAAATTCGGTGTCCCGATCAGCTGGGACACGAGCGGAGGTCCTCTTACCTGCCTCCGGCGTGTCCCCTCTGAGATCGATTGCTCCAAGCCTGAGATTCAGGCTTGAGCAATCGACCGCCTATAACCCTGATCACGGCAAAGCTAATAAATGTGATTTAACCCTTTCCTTAATAAAAGTTCAAATCACCGCCCTTTTCCCATAAAAAAAAAACAAAAAAAAATGTAAATAAAAATAAATATAAACATATGTGGTATCGCCGCATGCGTAAATGTCCGAACTATAAAAATATATCATTAATTAAACCACACGGTCAATGGCGTACGCGCAAAAAAAATTCCAAAGTCCAAAATAACGTATTTTTGGTCGCTTTTTATATCATGAAAAAATGAAAAGAAATCAAAAAGTCTGATCAATACAAAAATGGTACCACTAAAAACTTCAGATCACGGCGCAAAAAATGAGCCCTCATACCGCCCCATATGTGGAAAAATAAGAGTTATAGGGGTTAGAAGATGACAATTTTAAACGTATACATTTTTCTGCATGTAGTTATGATTTTTTCCAGAAGTACGACAAAATAAAACCTATATAAGTAGGGTATCATTTTAACCGTATGGACCTACAGAATAAAGATAAGGTGTAATTTTTACCGAAAAATGTACTGCGTAGAAACGGAAGCCCGCAAAAGTTACAAAATGGCGTTTTCTCTTCAATTTAGTCGCACAATGATTTTTTTTCCGTTTCTCCGTAGATTTTTGGGTAAAATGACTGATGTCACTGCAAAGTAGAATTGGTGGCGCAAAAAATAAGCCGTCATATGGATTTTTAGGTGCAAAATTTAAAGGGTTATGATTTTTAAAAGGTGAGGAGAAAAAAACGAAAGTGCAAAAATAGAAAAACCCATGGTCCTTAAGGGGTTAAAGCGCCCCCATTATCGGCAGGTTAGATGCAGATACGATAACTTACAAAATCGTGAATATCGGCCGATAATATCGGCCAATCCGATAATCGGTGGATCCCTAATTAGAACTTTCAGCCTCGAAAAAATGAAAGCTGCAATCTGATTGGTTGCTGCTATACTGTAAATTAAGTCAAGAAATCTGTTTTGTGGCATTTGGTACTTGTCCTAAGCAGGTCTGGACAGGCAGAATTCAGCTCAAAAACCTCAAGAACCAATAAGAGTATCACAATACTTCTCAAAAACCTCAGACAAGAAGTCTACTTTGTCTCCTGAAGCAATGTCTTTCCTATTCATACACTGTACAGTAATGCAGCTCAAGCTCTTCACTCACTAAGTGTGCGCCAATACCACCTACATACTGGTGTCAGCCATCTGCATGGATCATCACAGTACAAACAAAAAAGGTAGAGGGTATACGGAAGTAACTATAAGAGAGGTCAAAATAAGAGAGTACTCTTCTTTACCCAGACACTGTGCCTATCCTGTTACCACAACCAAAGCAGTTTAGAAGGATATCCCAACTAACCCTGAAATAGGTAGGGAGCATATAATCCTCACATTCACTCCAATGAGAATCAAATTGTAGACCAAAGGGTGTTTTAGAGGGTTTTCCGTTGAGCTGTTTAATTTGTATGCACAAAATGTTACTTAGCCATCAAGGGATTTACTTAAAATCAAACACATCTTTGATGTTCCTGTTTTATTTGTATTTAGCCATTCCAAATTAAAGACTGTGGGGGAGATTTATCAGAACCTGTCCAGAGGAAAAGTTGCTGAGTCGCCCATATCAACCAATCAGATCGCTCCTTAAATTATTATTATTTTTTTTTTTTAAGGCCTCAGAAAAATTTAAGTAGCAGTCTGATTGCTATGGGCAACTCAGCACCTTTTCCTATGGACAGGTTTTGATAAATTCCTGCGTGTTCACACTAAGCATTTTTTGCTGCAGTTACACTTTTTTTTTCTTCTGAGGTCTATTATGAACACTGTTTTTCAAAAGCGACAACAGAAAATATACAGTCATGGCTGTAAATGTTGGCACCCCTGAAATTTTTCTAAAAAATGAAGTATTTCTCACAGAAAAGGATTGCAGTAACATGTTTTGCTATACAATTGTTTATTCCCTTTGTGTGTATTGGAACTAAACAAAAAAAAGGGAGCAAAAAAGCAAATACGACATAATGTCACATCAAACTCCAAAAATGGGCTGGACAAAATACTGGCACCCTTTCAAAATTGTGGAAAAATAAGATTGTTTCAAACATGTGATGCTCCTTTATACTCACCTGGGGCCCTATTTCTCATAGCTTTTCCCTTTATTGAGTAGCCATCCATTGTGCCACTAGTGGTACCCACATTGTATATCTCTCTACTTGTATCTTTCTTGCCTCTCAGTAGCCATGAGTTCCTGTTATCTATATTCGTGTACCCTATACCTTCTCAATGTCAAAGTGTATGCGACACTGACTGATTATTGTGTTCTATTGTTTTTGTGCTTCCCTACGGGGATTGATTTTATGGTTATCACTTTGATGCTTTGCCATATGATATGCCATCTTTTTCCTCAATAAAAAGGGTCTTGGTTTGACTGTTAAAGTCACCTGGGGCAAGTAACAGGTGTGGGCAATATAAAAATCACACCTTAAAGCAGATTAAAAGGAGAGAAGTTCACCACATAGTCTTTGCATTGTGTGTCTGTGTGTCCCACACTAAGCATGGACAACAGAAAGAGGAGAAGAGGACTGTCTGCAGGTTCAGGGAGCATCAGTGTCAGAGCAAACTATCCGTCGACATTTAAATGAAATTAAATGCTATGGCAGGAGACCCAGGAGGACCCCACTCCTGACACAGAGACATAAAAAGCAAGACTACATTTTGCCAAAATGAACATGAGTAAGCCAAAATCCTGGGAAAACATCTTGTGGACAGATGAGACCAAGATAGAGCTTTTTGGTAAAGCACATCATTCTACTGTTTACCGAAAATGGAATGAGGCCTACAAAGAAAAGAAAACAGTACCAACAGTGAAATATGGTGGATGTTCAATGATGTTTTGGTGTCATTTGCTGCCTCTGGCACTGGGTGCCTTGAATGTGTGCAAGGCATCATGAAATCTGACGATTACCAATGGATTTTGGGTCGCACTGTACAGCCCAGTGTCAGAAAGCTGGGTTTGCGTCCAAGATCTTGTGTCTTCCAGCAGGACAATGACCCCAAACATACTTCAAAAAGCCCCCAGAAATGGATGGGAACAAAGCACTGGAGAGTTCTGAAGTGGCCAGCAATGAGTCCAGATCTAAATCCCATTGAACACCTGTGGAGAGATCTTAAAATTGCTGTTGGGAAAAGGCGCCTTCCAATAAGAGAGGTGTAAGAAGCTTATTGATGGTTATAGGAAGCAACTGACTTCAATTATTTTTTCTCCTTTTTTGGTTTAGTTCCAATACACACAAAGGGAATAAACGTGTATAGCAAAACATGTGTTACTGCAATCCTTTTTGTGAGAAATACTAATTTTGTTAGAAAAATTTCAGGGGTGCCAACATTTACGGCCATGACTAGGGATAGACCGATTATCGGTATTGGCACCTTGCCAATAAGCCTATAAAGCCCCCCCGGCCCCATTGTCTCCCCCATCCCCATTTTTATAATTACCTGTTCCCGGGGCCCACGCTACTTCTTGCTCCTGCTGCGTCCTGCGTTACGCTGTGCGCAATGACGAGTGACGAGACGTCAGTGCGCACAGTGACAGTTCAGGAGGACGTCACCGGAGCCAGATGTAAAGTGGGCCCCGGGAACAGGTAATTATAAAACCGGGGATGGGGGAGGCAAAGGGGCCAGGCCGGGGCGGTCGCGGTGCGGTGGTGGTGATAGGTCTCAGGACCCCCGGACAGGCAGGGGGAAGAGAAGCGGGTGGCGGCGGCCTATGGCACCGCAAAAGCCACTGCAGTGCATTGATTTAAAACGCCCGCTTTAAATCAATGACCTGCAGTGGTGTCGTGGGGGGATAAATAGCCGATAACTTATACCGGAATATCGGTATAAGTTATCGGCTATCGGACCTACCCTCCACCGATTATCTGTATCGGCCCTAAAAAACGATATCGGTCGATCCCTAGCCATGACACTATTTATGAAGGTTATATGCCTCCCTCTGTGCCGCTGGTTAACCATTAAGTCCAGAATAAAGTACAAAATGCTCAGTCTTACCCACAAAGCTCTCCATAATGATGCACCTCTCATCTCTGTCTACCATCCTACACGTTTTCTCCGCTCTGATAATGATCTCACACGGACATCTTCCATAATGTGAACCTCTCACTCTCGTTTCCTTTTCTCGTGCAGCACCAGTTCTCTGTTATGCGATATCTCGATCCCTCAGACTCGACTCCAACATCCACAGTTTAAAACGTTCCCTAAAGACATCTTTTCATGCCGGTCTCTAACATCCCCTAATTGGCTTCCACTACTACCACTTTGCCTCTTTTGAGACCTCTGGGTCTTGGAGATGTCATAAGCTTCATATTTCAGTCTCTACCCTACTCTCTATGCACTTTAGACATTTGGAGATTAGCTAATGACTGGTTCACCCTACTGTATGTAACCTATTTATAAAATATGGCTGGACCATTGTATCAATAAAAGCACTGTCTCAACTCCATTCCTCGTAGTCTGTAAGCTTTCGCGAGCAGGGCCCTCACTGCTCCTGTTTGAATAGTTAGTGTGTAGTATTGTTGGGGGAGATTTATCAAAACCTGAGCAAAGGAAACGTTGCCCAGTTGCCCATAGTAAACAATCCGATTGCTTCTTTCATTTTGCAGAGGCCTTGGTAAAAATGAAAGAAGCAATCTGATTGGTTTCTATGGGCAACTTTTCCTCTGGACAGGATTTGCTAATTTTCCCCCCATTATGTCTGATACTAGTCTTGATTTGAACCCCAAAATTGTAAAGTGCTGCGGAATCTGTTGGCACTATATTAATAAAATTATGTATTTAAAAAATAAAAATACAACACCCATATAATAGCAGCATGGAGCATTCTGTACACCGCTCCTTCCAATGTGTGCAATGTATGAGCCTCCTGTACTTCAATCAGAAAAACTTATTTAAAATGACCAGATCAACCAGATTTTTTTTATTTTATTTTTTTACTATTTACAGAAATCTACTGAAACATGATCAATTTGTTTCTGTTTTCAGACTGCCCATTTTTCTACTGCATGGCTGTTCATGGCATGGGTTTCAGTGGCTACCAGTTGCATGCAAGCTTTAACTCCTTAAGGACGCAGGACGTAAATGTACGTCCTGGTGAGGTGGTACTTAACGCACCAGGACGTACATTTACGTCCTAAGCATAACCGCGGGCATCGGAGCGATGCCCGTGTCATGCGCGGCTGATCCCGGCTGCTGATCACAGCCAGGGACCCGCCGGCAATGGCCGACGCCCGCGATCTCGCGGACGTCCGCCATTAACCCCTCAGGTGCCGGGATCAATACAGATCCCGGCATCTGCGACGGTTCGCGATTTAAATGAACGATCGGATCGCCCGCAGCACTGCTGCGGGGATCCGATCATTCATAACGCCGCACGGAGGTCCCCTCTCCTTCCTCCGTGCGGCTCCCGGCATCTCCTGCTCTGGTCTGAGATCGAGCAGACCAGAGCAGGAGATGACCGATAATACTGATCTGTTCTATGTCCTATACATAGAACAGATCAGTATTAGCAATCATGGTATTGCTATGAATAGTCCCCTATGGGGACTATTCAAGTGTAAAAAAAAAAAATGTAAAAAAATGTAAAAGTAAAAGTAAAAAAAAAAGTGAAAAATCCCCTCCCCCAATAAAAAAGTAAAACGTCCGTTTTTTCCTATTTTACCCCCAAAAAGCGTAAAAAACATTTTTTATACACATATTTGGTATCGCCGCGTGCGTAAATGTCCGAACTATTAAAATAAAATGTTAATGATCCTGTACGGTGAACGGCGTGAAAGAAAAAAAAAAGAAAAAAAGTCCAAAATTCCTACTTTTTTAATACATTTTATTAAAAAAAAAATTATAAAAAATGTATCAAAAGTTTTTTATATGCAAATGTGGTATCAAAAAAAAGTGCAGATCATGGCGCAAAAAATGAGCCCCCATACCGCCACTTATACGGAAAAATAAAAAAGTTAGAGGTCATCAAAATAAAGGGATTATAAACATACTAATTTGGTTAAAAAGTTTGTGATTTTTTTTAAGCGCAACAATAATATAAAAGTATATAATAATGGTTATCATTTTAATCGTATTGACCCTCAGAATAAAGAACACACGTCACTTTTACCATAAATTGTCGTGGAGACATCAAGCGTTCCATATTCTCCCTTATGTACTTTAGACATTCAAAGATTAGCAGGTAACCGGCTCACCCATCTTTATGTAACCTACCATATTTTTAAAAACATAGCTGGACCATTGTATCAATAAAAGCACTTTTGGCTTTTTACCTCAACCCCATACCTCATAGTATGTACTCTCTTGCAAGCAGGGTCCTCACTGATACTTGTCTTTACTTGTATGCCTAAAATTGTAAATATTATCCAGCACCTTTGGGATGAACTAGAAGAGATTGCAAGTCAGTATCTCATCCAATATCAGAATCTGACCTCATGATGAATGGGCACTAATTTGCACAGACACCCTTTAAAATTTAGCAAAAATTAAGGTGGACATTATGGTGTTTAGCCTTTTTTGTGTGTAAAGTTACTGCTGCACTTGGAAAATACAGCCAGAATATCTCCAGGCAGATATTCCGCAGTGTGAACTTAGCCTAAGTGTCATCTTAATATTAGAATCATCAGAATTAAAATTTCAATGATTTCTAAAAAATATAGTTCAACTGAAGATTACAAGAAAAACCATCAGACATAAAAATATAAAAATAATAAAGTTTAAACAAAACAGGATTCAAGTAATTTTCTGATTACACACTTCCTAAGGATATGACTGCAGTGCCCTGTACTCAGGATATAATAGAAGAATCATTCTGCCATTAATCTGACTGCATAGGGCATTGCTGGCAACTTGTAAACAAAGAGGGGGCTAATAGTGGGACTACTGATCGGTGTTTTGTTGTAGAGATGGGCCCCTCGCCCATCTCTGTACATGACTATTCCCCACACTAAGATCTGACTGAGCATTAGAGCCCTGGGCCTCATGGTTGTTGTGTAACTCGTCTGTGGTGCCCACCCTGTGAGCCTGCTCTGGGGTGGGGGCAGACAACTCGTAGGAAAATAGGAA
Source organism: Hyla sarda (assembly GCF_029499605.1). Lineage (NCBI taxonomy): Eukaryota > Metazoa > Chordata > Amphibia > Anura > Hylidae > Hyla > Hyla sarda. The sequence continues at coordinate 220,070,520 of NC_079192.1, read as the reverse complement.
AGTCAGGAAACAAGGGGAAAAGAAGAAAAAAAACAAGCAGCTCCTCGCATCACGTGACCGCCCTGTTTATAACCTGACCGCGCATGCGCACGTGCTTCCTTCATTCATTCACTGTACACTGCGACATCCAGGCTGGGCTGTATGTATGAAGCAGCATAACACCAGCTACGTCACCATTGTCACTGACAGACCGTACTCTAGCGGTATGGCGATTTTGGGGAAGTTTTCACTTTCTTTAACACAAAAGCAAAACCCCCTCAGATAAGTTACATAAGCGACTAGGCACTCCGCTAAAGTAAAAACAGCCATGTTTACAGCGCCCCCTCTGGTGGAACCATTTCAGCTATAGATTGCGGAATATAGAGTATAAGGTAGTGGGGTATATATCTATAACGTCACCCTATAGGACGGCCATAAGACGTGTCCCCACTGACAGCCGGACACGACTGGCTTATGTATGAATGACAACAGCTGTGAGGCGAGCCCGGAGCGGACGTCGTGTGGAGCAAAGCCCGGACATAAAGGGTACACAGGGCCGACTCGGGCCCGACACCGCCCCCAATGAATGAAGTTTCCCAGACCGAGTCAACAAGACCGACAAATAACAATGAACGTCATAACAGTCTACGTCCAGCAGCGTTACCGAGCGCCCTCCGCCCCGTCAACGCGCACTCCCCAGAGCCCCAAAGCGCCCTCGGCAATGTAACCCCAGCCCGCCGCCCCCTGTCATGTCACTGGCTCCACTTGTCAACACAAACTTTCTTTATCTACTTACCAAACCCGTCGCCATTACCTAATCGCTACCCTTATAAAATGCCTTTGGGGGCAGGCGTTACACAACAACTCGAACCCGCATTGGCTGCGCAGCAAATCAGTCAAGCGAAATCCACTTCTTATTGGTGAAAAGTTATGCCCATCAGCTATTGGCTGTCGCTGTAGCGGAGGAGATGTTTACTAATTGGTCGGGCGGCGTGACAATCAGCTGGATTCCTGTCACGGGATTGGCTGGTTCAGGAATGTTTTGTCGGAGTTTCTGGACTCTGGGGCATATGGGGGATGTAGTTTACCCGTCGTCTGGCGTGGGTATGTGTCTAATGAGAAACAACTACAAGTCCCATAATACGTAGCGGGCTAGGTTACTGATTGTAAACAAGAGTCACTGGGACACGTGGATCAGATTGTGCTTGTTACGATTCTAAGAATGAGCTGGAAGAGGGCGCTGGTTGTACACTTCTTCATATTTTCCACTGTCAAAAGCGAGCAAATAAGAACAGATGTTTTGGTCTCCTGCAGGCAATTCAGAGAGAGGAATATACAGATAGATGTGTCATTACAACAGGACGAATTTAGGCCACCAACTACAAACCAGTTTTTTTCCTAACCTGGGTACCTTCAGCTGTTGCAAAACTACAACTCCCAGCATGACTGGACAGTGGTAAATAGCTCCAGGCAACATCTCTCTCATGAAAATGGTTCTGGAAGCCTACTAAAAAAAAAAATAGTAATAGTTTAGACCAGTGTTTCCCAACCAGGGTGCCTCCAGCTGTGGCCAAACTACAACTCCTAACATCAGTCTGTGGCTGTCTGGGCATGCTGGGAGTTGTAGTTTGGCCACAGCTGAAGGCACCCTGGTTGGGAAACACCGGTTTAGACAGTTCTGTACATAGCGGTGCAAAATAGAACATACACTTAAGTGTCAGGGAGACATAGGCCCACAAGCCTGGGCTCCAATGACTTCGAGAACACCCACAACCATGCTGTTTGTAACAGTGCAGTTATATTTATAGTGCACACAAATACTATTCCCCACAAGACACATCAAGGAAAAAAAATGGACAGACTACAGTCAGGAAATTGCCATTTGCCAAAAGCTGAAATTGAGTTCTGTTAGGGTTTTGGCCATGTGGGTACCATCAATGTTTGAATTCAAACCAGACCCGAGGACCCCCAATTCCAACATTCACCACTGGCAAAATGCCTTCATCTTCTCCATGACTTCATTGACTTCTGGCATCACATCCTTGCCATCCACCAGTATAGGAGTGTTTGAATCATTCCACAAAGCGATGTGCAGTACAGCACGGTCCTCAGTTAAGTTTAACCCTTAACACCTCTAGACTGGGCCATTCCATGAGCAGCTTGAACACATCTTCAGTGATCAGGTTCCTCAGGTTGAGGCTGGCATGGTTGGCTTCATAGAACTTGGCAAGTTTCTGGTAGATGGGGGTCACTGGTGAGAGTCATGGCTGAGCTATGTATGCCCTAAGAAAATAACAGAAGGGTCAGCGCCGGCGGAGACATGGGACCCGGAGAGTTGACACGATACCAGCTTTGTTTTATTTTTGTAAATGGGAAACGGGGGTAATTTGAATTATTCTTGTGAAGGGGAATTTTTTTATATAAAAAATTAAACATATATATATATATATATATATATATATATATATTGGCCCATGTTCAGATACAGATGCTTCAACAGCATCATGGTTTTATTTTTGTTTCATTTTTCAACATTTGATCTATGAGGTCGGCATATTATTGCTACAGACTGCCATAAGCCGGCCGACTCACAGCATGCACTGAGGCCTAGTCAGGTCTGAAAACTGATCAGCACCCTAGGATTACATTGCAGGGGGAACGATCAAACCACTGGACCATCAGGCATGCACACCAGATAACTGTTTAAATGCCTCATTTAAACAGTTAAATTACGACATCAGAGTGATCTCTGCAGATAGCAGCTGGTACCTGTTTGGTATGGCACAGGCCTGGCTCCCAGGTGCGCCTCATACTCCCCCATCAGACACATTATATAAATGAATGTTTTCGTTCGGGAAAGGGAAAGACCCTTCACACGGAAGACCTGCAAAAGGGACAAGGGGCACCTCACTATTTCCCCCAGGGGAATATTGAAAGCTATTTTGCCATTCTGCTGCTCCCGCCACTGCTGTACCTGCTAAGAAGACCCTGGAAGGTGGCTGCCTGACTGAGAAGTCCTCCTTTGCTTCCCCAGCAACACAGTGCAGGAATGCAGTTTCCACCTAGCCTGAAATAAGCCACGGTATAGGCACACAAAGGCAGATTTATCAAACCTTGTGCATTGGAACAGTGGTGCAGTTGTCCATAGCAACCAGCTGTCATTTTTTTGTGACCTTTTTAAAAATTAAAGCAGCAATCTGGTTGCTATAGGCAACTGTTACTAAGGTTTGATAAATCCGCATTGGAATTCTGCATGGAGATTCTGGAGCAGCAGAGTCCTGTTGAATTCAACGAGATTCTGCTGTGCTGTGCACACAGAGGAATTTTGTGTCCGCAGAAAGAAGGAACATATTCATTCCGCACGGAATGCATAGCAGTCTATGCAGGCACCCGCAGTCTCTGGAATGTCCACACAGAAAATCTCTGGAAGTGTGAACATAGCCTGTGTGAGTGAACAAGCTGTCAGATTCTCGTTAACGTTAGTGATACATTTCGGTCGATACATTCTGCATTTTTGAGTAAAAGACAAAATTATATGAAAAATTATAAATATGACTAAACATGAACCCTCGATCGCATTGCAGTGTCCCGATGAAAAACAGTGGGAGCTCCCTCACTCCTATTGATGCTGCAATCACACTGACCACAGCATTGAATGGGTTAACTGTAATAATCAGAGTTCTGCCTGCTCCTGACAGTTGCCCAGCAATACACAGTAGCCAGCTCCCACAGCCGATCACTGCCCGCAGAGCATATGTATACGGTATATGTTCATTTGCATCAAGACACTGCTAAAATGGACATTTATATATATATATATATATATATATATATCCATCTGTGGGCAGGGGTTACTATATGAATAGACACATAAAAGAGCACATCACAAAAAAAAAAAAAAAAAACATGCTTATAATGAAACCTGATTTGAATAATGGCGAGAACAAAGGCAAAGTCCAGCATGGTAGTTCAAGCAATACTCAATGGTTTATTCAGCAATTAGCCAACATGGAAATCAGGTGACGCGTTTCAGCCACAGTGCGCAGCCTTAGTCGTACATGATTTGAATAATGTTCCGCTCTCAAAATACGTACTATGTGTGATTCTAAATGGACAGCTAAACACTTGTTAAAGACTCCAGTAAACAGAAGCCCATGCTTGTATTGTCCACCAAAGGAATCCAACTTTATCTTAGTTTGTGAAACTGCAATACAATACAATTACAACATATCAGTACACATGGAATCATTAGTCTACCATAAATGACAAATGACACAACAGAAAGGCACTTACAGGTGATGATGTCCCAAACCTCATGGGAGAGATATAGACATACTGCTTTCACAGAGAATGGCAATGTAAAATGGCTGAAGAACTTCCTAGAACAAAGGCCATTTCGTGACAGTGGTACACTACACAACCTATTAAGTAATTAGAATTCAATTAACCTGAAAAGGCAGCACACTCCCTGCCTTATATAATACATTATATCACTACGTATACATATCTACTCTACAGGGGAAAAACACATTAATATGAAAATACATTCCCGACCAGAACTGGTAACATAAAATATAACATAAGTCCACAATATCAGTGTCTCCTGACTGTGGCACTTCAAGCTGGTAGTCCACATGAAGAAATAGTTATGTCCATAAACCCATCTTCGGATCGGAGAAGCCACACTAAGCCAAACTATCTCCAACCCCAATTGTAATCCACAGAGTAGAAATGCATACTCAAAGGATAACAATGACATCTGAAACTGGTCTGAAACTGGTCTGACAAAACAGTCCCTTGTTTTGTCACTTTAACTTCAACCTTTCTGACATTACCATCTTTATTTGGCAACATATTTGTGACAATTCCCATAGGCCAGTTGTTTCTCCTTTCTTGAATATCTTTCAATAACACAACGTTTCCGCTCTTGACATTGGGACTAGTCTCAGCCCATTTATTGCGACTTTGTAAGGTAAACGGGTAATGTCTCCTCCATCTCTTCCAAAATGTATCAGCCAGGCATTGGACTTGTTTCCATTGCTTTACATGAAGTTCTGTTGTTCTAAAATCTTCACAGGGGGCCGATAAAGAGTCTACCTTATGGGTCAAGAGCATAGCAGTGGTAAGAACTGTTGGGTTATCTGGATCTGTAGATATTGGCACCAAAGGTCTTGCGTTAATGATGGTCATAACCTCTGTCATACAGGTACTCAAAGTCTCATGAGTCAAACGAGTAGGTTTGGCTTGGAGCAACATTGCATCTAAAATGCGGCTAGCTACACCTATTAATCTCTCCCAAGCACCTCCCATGTGAAAAGAGTGTGGAGTGTTAAAGAGCCATGTGCACAGTGGCGTTGTGACCAACCTAATGGGGTGACACCTAGACGCTCCGCAGCACCCCCCCCAGCTACACCGACACCCCCGTCTGTACACATCCGACAGAACCCCCCCCCCCCCGGCATTCACCTGCGCTGTGCGCCCGTAAGCACCCCCGCCCTTCATCGCCGATGTGCGCCCGTCCGTCAGCTGCCCCCCGGCCTTCATCGCCGCTGTGCGCCCGTCCGTCAGCACCACCGCATGGGACGTCAGTGACGTCACTCGCAGGGCGCCAGGAGAGAAGGAGCGCTGCGCTGGATGGGTGAGTGTGCGTGTCTGTCTCTCTGTCTGGGTGGGTGTGGATGGGTGTGTGTGACTGTGTGTGTGTGTATGTGACTGTGTGTGTGTGTATGTGACTCTGTGTGTGTGTGTATGTGACTGTGTGTGACTCTGTGTGTGTGTGTGTGTGTATGTGACTGTGTGTGTGTGTTGCAGGGGGACCCAGGAGCGCTACACCTCTGCCCACAATCATTTCTTGTATTGGAATTATGTAGGAGGCCTTCTGGTGTGCCAAGTATGCCTTATTTTCTGTGTGTGTGTGTGACTCTGTGTGTGAGACTCTGTGTGTGTGTGTGTGTGTGTGTGACTCTGTGTGTGTGAGACTGTGTGACTGTGTGTGTGACTGTGACTCTGTGTGTGTGTGTGTCTGTCTGTGAGTGTGTGTCACTCTGACTGTGTGTGTGTGTTTGTGTGTGTGTCTCTCTGTGTTGTATGTGTTTTTTTTTTTTGGGGGGGGGGGGGGGGTTTAAACAGCGATCTAATGTGGGGAGACTTTGACCCATTGTGGGGAACCTGCAAGGGAACCTTCGGCCTAATGTAGGGTAACTACTACCAAATGTGCGGAGTCTATGCTACCTAATGGGGGGATTCTATGCTACCTAAAGTGGGGAGTCTATGCTACCTAATGTGGGGAAACTGCTACCTAATGTGGGGAATCTGTGCTACCAAATGTGGGGAGTCTATGCTACCTAATGTGGGGAATCTGTGCTATCGAATGTGGGGAATCTATGCTACCTAATGTGGGGAAACTGCTACCTAATGTGGGGAATCTGTGCTACCTAATGCGGGGAAATTGCTACCTAATGTGGGGGAACACGTACCAAATGTGGGGAATCTATGCTACCTAATGTGGGGGAACTGCTGCCTACCTAAAGTGGGGGAACTGCTGCCTACCTAATGCTCCCCCCTGGCAGTAGCACCCTCATCATCCACCAGCAACACCCCCCACCCCCAGCAGTAGCACCTCCATCAGCAGATCCTGATGGTGGATGATGGCGGTGCTCCTGCCAGGAGGATGATCCTGCGGATGGATGATGGGGGTGATACTGCCAGGGGGGATGGCCAGTTGCACCCTCATTATCCTCCAGCAACACCCCCCAGTAGTAGCACCCCCATCATCCACTAGAAACACCACCAAAAAAAACCTCCCGTGGTAATAGCATCAGCTAACGGATGTTGAGGGGTGTTACTGCGGTTGTGGTATTATATTCAGAGGGTGCACTGTATGGCAACGTTATATTCAGAGGGCGCAGTTTGTGGTAGTATTATATTCAGAGGGTACAGTGGGTGGTAGTATTATGTTCAGGGGTACAGTGTGTGGCTGTATTATATTCAGGGGTACAGTATGTGGTAGATTTATATTCAGAGGGTACAGTATGTGATGATGGTATTATATTCAGAATGTACAGTGTGTGATAGTATTATATTCAGAGGGTAAAGTGTGTGGCGGTATTATATTCAGGGGTACAGTATGTGGTAGATTTATATTCAGAGGGTACAGTATGTGATGGTATATTCAGAATGTACAGTGTGTGGTAGTATTATATTCAGAGGGTACAGTGTGTGGCGGTATTATATTCAGAGGTACAGTATGTGGCAGATTTATATTCAGAGTGTACAGTATGTGTTGGTATTATATTCAGAATGTACAGTGTGTGGTAGTATTATATTCACAGGGTATGGTGTATGGAAGGTTTATAATCAAAGAGTGTAGTGTATAGTAGTATTATATTTAGAGGATACAGTGTCTGGCAGGTTTATAATAATACTTGTTTTCATATAGAGGATGAGAATGCGCTGACATAGTGAGGAGACGTCTGGGCGTCACATTCTACAGACAGAAGTTTTAGCTGGAACAAGTCCTAGCGGTATGTACCATCTGAATTAGATGAGGGAAGACTATAGAGAAGACGTCACCTGTAGTCACTGATATCATTGTGTATTCTCCTCACTATGTCCTATCAGAGCTGTAGTCACTTGTAAGTTCTACAGTTATGGTGAGTGAAACTACAACTCCCAGCATAACCTCACCACTGCTCAAAGGGGTACTCTACTGGAAAACATTTTTTTTATATCAATTGGTGCTACAAAGTTAAACAGATTTGTGAATTACTTCTATTTAAAAATCTTAATCCTTTCAGTACTTATTAGCTGCTGTATAAGTGATTCACAGGAAGTTCTTTTCTTTTTTAATTTATTTTCTGTCTGACCACAGTGCTCTGTGCTAACACTTTTGTCCATGTCAAGAACTGTCCATAGTAGGAGCAAATCCCCATAGCAAACCTATCCTGCTCTGGACAGTTCCTGACATGGACAGAGGTGTCAGCAAATAGCACTGTGGTCAGACTTGAAAGAACTACACAACTTCCTGTGGAGCATACAGCAGCTGATAAGTACTGTAAGGATTAAGATTTTAAATAGAAGTAATTTAAAAATCTTTTTAACTTTCTGGCACCAGTTGATATAAAAGTAAATGTTTTCCAGTGGAGTACCCCTTTAAGTAATTCTGGGAGCTGTATATTTAAATGGTGAAAACTTCTTTAACACTTTCCTATTCTGTGGCAACTGGTATATCTGATTATTATACTGGAATTTCTCACAATGCGCTACAACAGTGGTGTCTGTCACAACAGGCTAAAAACTTACTGGGGGGAGGTATGGGGGTGACACCATTTTCTACCGCACCGGGTGACACCAACCCTAGCAACGCCACTGCATGTGCATCCTTTGTCTTGAAGATAGTCTAGAAGTTCTGAATCATTTGAGCATATTTGCAGCTCCTTGCATGCTCCTACAAAGTTAGTACCTCTATCAGAACGAATCAACTTAGCCGGACCACGAACAGAAAGTAATCTATTTAGAGCATTGATGAAACTGGATGCTGACATGGACTCAATCAATTCTATATGCACTGTTCTTATAGAAAGACATGTGAAAAGAACAGCCCAATGTTTGCTGTCAGCGCTACCTCCTCTAGTTTGGCGTGTTACAACTTCCCAGGGACCAAACATATCAACACCCACACTAGTGAATGGAGGTTCAGGATTGACTATCTTTTTGGTAACTCTGACATCTTTTGGCTTTCCAATCTCCCTCTGAACTTATGGCATATGACACATTTGTGAATGATTGCAGACACCAGATGTTCTCCACCAAGGATCCAGAAACCTGCAGCTCTAATTGTACCTTCAGTAATATGGTGCCCTTGGTGTACTATTTGATTGTAGCAATGTGGTGATCGTGAGGAATGATGACAGGCTGCTTCTCCTCATCTTACATCGTGGCAAAGGATAAACGCCCACCTACTCTCAATAGTCCATCTTGGTCAATAAATGGACAGAGTCTTGTAAGACGGCTATGTTTTGGAAGTGTCTTTTGTTGTTCAATACAGTCATATTGTTGCCTGAAACATGTGTGTTGTACAGAAGAAATTGTAACTGTCTTGGCTGTCTTTCATGGAAAACTCCCCAGCTTCCAGGTAGATCATCATTAGTTTTATTCTGGAAGCTTTTGGCAACATGGATTAACCTTGCTATAACCCTGCTCAGTCTCTTCCAGTAAGAAAATCTTACAAAACAATGTGGCTGCAATCTAGCGTCATAGGCTTTTGTACTGAAGCTTACTACTTTTGACCTAATTTCAGGATCAGCTTCAGGCTCCACTAAAGGGTAAACATTGGTGTCATTGGGATTATCTACAGCTATCTGATACAGAAAAGGTGGGCCTGAGAACCATATAGAGTTCTGAAGGCAAGCTATTTGTGTAGGCCTGGTAGCATAATCTGCAGGATTTTGTTCTGAGGACACATAGAACCATTGCTCTGATCCTATTCACCCGATTGGAAACATATAAGAAGCATCTCTTTGTAGTGTTGCAGATATAGCCTAGGACTGTTTTACTGTCTGTAAAGAATTTCACAGCATCTAGGTCTATCTCTTCTCTCACTAGCTCATACAGTTCAACCGCTAGTACAACTGCACATAACTCTAGACGAGGAATTGTATGTACTGGCCTAGGGCTTAGCTTAGATTTTCCCATAACAAATCCAACATGGCAGACATTTCCTGCATTGCTCACTCTCAAGTAAGCAACTGCACCTATTGCTACAGTTCTTTTTTGCAGGCTTGTGACAATGAAACAGGAACATAACATCCGGATATTTGTAAACATTGTAAGGCTTGTAAAGACTCTGTCCATTGGACCCACTCATGGAGTCTTTCTTGTGGAAGTAAGGCATCACACTCACTTTCTCCACATGACAGTTCACAAACTAAGGCCTTACCGTTTATGGTGACTGGTGCTACAAACCCGAGAGCATCATAGAGACTGTTAACAGTGGATATAATCCCTCTTCTTGTGAATGGCTTTTCTGCTGAAGAAACCTGAAACACAAAACAGTCTTTATCTAGATCCCAGCTTAGGCCTACACTCTTCTGCAAAGGAAGGATGTCTGTTCCCAGGCAAAGGTCATTGAGGTCTTTAGCTTTGTCTTCTGAGGTGAAAGCTTCCATGACTTGTTTGCTGTTAGAGGCAATCTTAATTAGTCGCAGATTAGATTCTGCTAGCATTTCTTTTGCTTTGCTGAGAATGTCGACTGCTCCTTGAGGTGTGTTAGCTGAAGCAAGTCCGTCGTCTACATAGAAATGTCTCATCATAAAGTGCTTGGCATCTTGACCATAACATTCTGCACCTTTCTGGGCAGCCTTGCGCATACAGTATATGACAACAGCAGGAGAAGGGCTGTTACCAAAAACGTACTCTTATTCTGTACTCTGTTACCTCTTTATCTATGTCGTTATCCTTGTACCACAGGAAACGCAGGTAATCACGATGGTCCTCTCTCACTAGAAAATAATAAAACATCTTTTGCATATCACCTGTGAAGGCAATAGGCTCTTTCCTGAAGCGTAAGAGGACACCCAGAAGTGTGTTGTTTAGATCTGGGCCACTGAGCAGTACGTCATTTAATGAAACGCCTTTATGTTGGGCACTTGAATCGAACACAACTCTTATTTTATCCGGCTTGTGTGGATGGTATATGCCAAACATTGGCAGATACCAGTGTTCTTTACCTTTATCCAGAGATGGTGCTACTTCAGCATGATTATTGTCCAGAATCCTTTTGATGAATTCTGTAAAATCTTTTTTCACTCCAGGTTTTCTTTGCAAAGTTTTATGTAGTGTGTTCAAGCGCTTCATGGCTTGCCCTCTGTTACTAGGTAAATAACACCTGGGTGTGCGAAAAGGTAAAGGGGCTACCCAATTGTTGTTTTTATCTTAGAAAGCCTCTTTATCCATGATTTGGAGAAAGGCTTGATCATCTATAGACATTGCTTGTTTGTCAACATCTTTTGTCCTCTGGAACACTGAGTTTCCTAAAGTGTCAGTCTTCATGCCACTACTAATGTCTCTATTATAACTAGAAGGAGATTCACAGTATGGTTTTAGGGTTTCTTTAACAACAAGAAGTAGAAGAATAGAGGCATCCATCTGGAAAGCTGGAATAAGGTGAGATTCTGAATTGAGATGAGGATGATGAAGGGCCACTTCTGGTGAAGGGATCTCTGCTTTATCGTCTGGTATCATATCACACTCTATCAAAGTAGGAAGTGAGAGATGGACTCTCTTGTCAAGAGATTCAATAGTAAAGTCAGTAGCTCTTCTCCTTGAAGTTTCTATGACTCTTGCACATGTCTTTAGGGTGTATGGAACTACACTCAATGTAATGTTGAAAGCATAAAAAAAAGTCTGACCTTGCCAGTGACCTGTTAGGCTGGGTTCACACATTTTCGGCCGTATGCGGTTTCCCGACCGTAGGCAAAAACGCGGTCGACCACGTTTTTGCCTGCGGTTGGGAAACCGCATACGGACGAAAACGAAGCCACCGGAGGCTGCGGTTCACTCCGGTCGGCTCATAGACATGCATTAAATACGGTTCCCGAATACAGCTGAGTACGGGCGCCACGATTAAGCCCCGCCCCCCTCCTCCCAGCCGTATACGGGAACCGTATTTAACAAAATGTGGTGTGAACCCAGCCTTACTCTGTTCATCCAGAACCACATACATCTTAACTGCCTTCTCTTTTTTTCCCTGTGAGGTATACTGTTGCTAGGCAGATCTTGGAACATGAGCGTGGAATTCTACTGTCACCACAGATTTCAGTGCATTTGGACATTACTGGGTTAGCTGATTTATCTTTTTGTTCCCTGCCTTCATCTTTTGGGGTTTCAGTGACCTCTAGTGGTTGATGCAAAGTATTGGGGTGTAAAGCTGTGCTGTGTCTGTTACTGCCACATTCTGAGCAATTTGCTTGTATTTTGCAGTCTTTGGCTATATGCTTGGTGGATTCACAACACTTGAAGCAGATGCTGTTTTGTCTAAGAAAGACTAACCTTTCCTTGATAGGTTTACTTTTGAACCCTTTGCATTTGTCTAGAGGATGGGGCTTTTTATGAAGTGTGCAAAGTCTGTCAGGACCTTCAAAGGTGTTTACCTTGTAGCTGCTTGGACCTCCTGGGTCCTCAGAGGGAACCATTGTCTTGTGGGCGGTCACTGAAGTCCTATAGTAGGATCTAGGTGGCTTTTCTGCATTCGGCAGTAAACTGCTGGTTATGAAGGAAAAACTGGGATAGCACCTCATCTTAGTTTGCTGCTGTACAAACCTAGAAAACACAAAGAAAGGGGGGAAGGGGACATCATGTTCTTCTTTGTATTTAGCTCCAACACTCTTTTACAACATTTCTCTTACAGGTGGTGAGGTAGTTTCTCCACTATAGGCTTAGTACCGTTGGCGGTATCTAAATGTGCTAGTCACCTTAAATAACCTTCTTCCTTGGCACACTGGACTTCCCAAAGAATATCACCCAGCTATTGCAATTTCAAATTGTCTTTTCTGTTTAGCTTAGGAAAGGACTCCAGTCTTTTCATTAGGGCGCCTTCAATTGCCTCTGGTGAATCATATCTTTCCTCTAGCCTTTGCTAGGCCATATCGAGTCCTACTGAAGGGTTAAATAGGTGTATTCTGCGCATCCTTCTAGCATGCTCTGCGGACTCAGACGCAAGCCACTTTACCATCAGGTCTAGTGTCTCAGCTGCTGTTAAGTCCAAGTCTTTGACTGCATTCAGAAAAGAAGCCTTTCATGCCCAGTAATGTTTGGGGCAGCCATCAAACTTTAGGAAACCTGCATTAACCATTTCTTTATGGATAAGATATTTAGTGACTTCTTGCATGCTCTGGTGTTTGGATTGCTGCAGTGAGGATTCATCTTTTATCACTCTGGTACTGCCGGCCTCATGGGTTTGTTTTTGTACACTCAGGAGTTCTGCTGGTTTTGCTTTAAATTCAGCTGACTCTGGATTGGGAAACTGTATTGTAGGACTGCCGCTTGAAAGTTCTTGGACATACTGCCTAGTGCGTTCTGCTGAGGAAAGGGGTTTCTCAGGCACATCTGGGCCTTCATAGATAGACTTCCTTCCAGACCGCTCAATATCCGCATAAGCTGCGGCTTCTAAAAGGGCACTTGCTGATGAAATCTGACTGGACCTTGCTAATCTAGATGAGTGTGAGCATGTATCATCCTGCTGGACACTTGGCTTGCTCTCCCTGCCTTGATGTGTCCCGGATAGCTGATCTTCAGCAATATACTGACTTCCTGATTTTAGACTCATTGGGGCAGATTTATCAAAGGATTTAGACTGGGTTTTCCTGTCTAAATTTGTCACACAGAAAGTCGTTTTTTACGACATTTGCTTTAGAGGATTTTTAGAACATTATGCATTCTAGTCTATTTTAGACAGAAAAATGCATTGGTGCTGAATTTATCAAAAGCGACTTTAGTCGCATCGGCTGAAAGTACGACGAAATGTCAGACCATGCTGGAGCAGGTTCAAATACAGTCTAAAGCATAGATCCCAAAGACTTTGCACAGACTTTATCAAGAGCCGTGCGCCTTTTGATAAATTAGGCGCACAATAGACCAGCCTTAACTCTGTAGTTTGGTCTATATTGATGCGGGACATAGACAGCTTTGATAAATCTCCCCCAATCTGTCTATGCAGCGACTCCTATCTCCAGGCTTGTTGCACCTTTTCACTGTTCTACTCTCAAAACACTATGTGTGATTCTAAAGGGACAGCTAAACACTTGTTAAAGACTCCAGTAAACAGAAGCCCATGCTTGTCCACCAAAGGAATCCAACTTTATTTTAGTTTGTGAAACTGCAATACAATACAATAACAACATATCAGTACACATGGAATCATTAGTCTAGCATAAATGACAAATGGCACAACGGAAAGGCACTTACAGGTGATGATGTCCCAAACTACAAGGGAGAGATATACACATGCTGCTTTCACAGAGAATGGCAATGTAAAATGGCTGAAGAACTTCCTAGAACAAAGGTCATTTCCTGCCTTGGAAATTTACATACCAGAGTTAAAGATGCTACTAACTTCTGCCACTAGATGGCAGTGGTACACTACACAACCTATAAGTAATTATAATTCAGTTAACCTGAAAAAGCAGAACAAATAATGTAATTTCCTTATGATACATTCCCTAATAATAGAAAGGACAGTTATCATAATATCTTAATATTAAGTGTTACCAAGAAACTAGAATAAAATCCTAAATTAACAGTTATAATGAATCAGGCCAAAATGAAACACTGTTGACATTCTTCTTATGTGTAACATATTTGAACTATTTCTACAAGACCATGGTCCAGTTTTCACTAGTTTATCAGCTTTTATCAAAATAACATGTAATTAAAGGAGACCTCTGGATAGAAAAATTAGGGTAATTTATCTGCCTATGAAAATTTTATATCAGTAATGCAATTACGTTGTCAATATTGCCACGTTTGTCTTCTCCCCTGCATTTTGTCTTCCTACCGGATGTTCAATAAGTGCCCAGTAACTCAATATTTCGACCACCATTAGTTTCTATTGCGGCAGCCATCTTGTGGTCGAATCTCTTCCTTACCCAGCATGCTACACGTCTTTTTTCTCCCTGCCCTCCCCATTTTCATGCACTCCCACCTATTGAATATTCATCCCTGCTCATCTGTGATTGGTTGTGCGTGCCTCGCTTCCCTCTTCCAATGTGGTCACTTCAATGACGTCAGAGAAAGAGCAGTGTGTGAAGTAAGCTCCGCAAGCCTCTGGCTGTGAAATGGAGCTCTGCACCTGCGCTGTTCACATGGCAAAGAAGAGGGAGGGGATTGCATTTGGGGAGTGGGGACATACCTGGGCCTAGGTGTGGTTATCTTTGTGGTAGTGGGTGTACATTTTGGGATTAGGGAAGAGAGCAGACAGCAGGAAGCCAACTTGAGGGATCATGGGAGATGGAGTCCATGAACCAGGAGATAACCGAAGCTTTCAGCGCGGAGCCTTCAGCACGGGAGAATGGCTGGACCGATTTTGATGTAACAAAGTGCGGACGATTGGTAAGTGGATTAGCTACTTTATGAGTTAAACTTATTTTTTTGCTATCCCATCTCGGAGGTCACTTTAAACATTAATAACTCTGGAATGCTTTTAGTTATCATTCTGATTCCGAGATTGTTTTTTCGTGACATATTCTACTTTAACATAGTGGTAAAATTTTGTGGCAACTTGCATCCTTTCATGGTGAAAAATTCCAAAATTTTATGAAAAAAATGAAAATTTTGCATTTTTCTAACTTTGAAGCTATCTGCTTGTAAGGAAAATGGATATTCAAAATACACTTTTTTGGATCACATATACAATATGTCCACTTTATGTTTGCATCATAAAATTGATGAGTTTTTACTTTTGGAAGACACCAGAGGGCTTCAAAGTTCAGCAGCAATTTTCAAATGTTTCACAACATTTTCAAACTCACAATTTTTCAGTGACCAGTTCAGTTTTGAAGTGGATTTGAAGGGTCTTCATATTAGAAAGAACCCATAAATGACCCCATTATAAAAACTACACCCACCAAAGTATTCAAAATGACATTCAGTAAGTGTTTTAACCCTTTAGGTGTTTCACAGGAATAGCAGCAAAGTGAAGGAGAAAATTCTAAATCTTCATTTTTTACACTTGCATGTTCTTGTAGACCCAATTTTTTAATTTTTGCAAGAGGTAAAAGGAGAAAATTTTTACTGGTATTTGTTGCCAAATTTCTCTTGAGTAAGCACATACCTCATATGTCTATGTAAAGTGTTCGGTGGGTGCAGTAGAGGGCTCAGAAGGGAAGGAGCGACAAGGGGATTTTGGAGAGAACATTTTTCTGAAATGGTTTTTGGGGGGCATGTCACCTTTAGGAAGCCCCTAGGGTGCCAAAACAGCAAAAAAAAAATAAACACATGGCATACCATTTTGGAAACTAGACCCCTTGGGGAATGTATCAAGGAATTAAGTGAGCCTTAATACCCCACAGGTGTTTCATGACTTTTGCAAATGTAAAAAAAAAAAATTTTTACCTAAAATGCTTGTTTTCCCAAAAATTATACATTTTTACAAAGGGTTAAAGCAGAAAATACCCCACAAAATTTGAAGCCCAATTTCTCCCGATTCAGAAAACACCCCATGTGGGGGTGAAAAGTGCTCTGCTGGCGCACTACAGGTCTCAGAAGAGGAGTAGTCACATTTGGCTTTTTGGAAGCAAATTTTGCTCTGGGGGCATGCCACATTTAGGAAGCCCCTATGGTGCCAGGACAGCAACAAAAAAAAAAACACATTACATTATATTTTGGAAACTAGACCCCTTGGGGAATGTAACAAGGGGCAAAGTGAACCTTAATACCCCACAGGGGTTTCACGACTTTTGCATATGTAAAAAAAATAATAATAATTTACCTAAAATGCTTGTTTTCCCCAAAATTTTACATTTTTACAAAGGGTTAAAGCAGAAAATACCCCCCAAAATCTGAAGCCCAATTTCTCCCGATTCAGAAAACACCCCATGTGGGGGTGAAAAGTGCTCTGCTGGTGCACTACAGGTCTCAGAAGAGGAGTAGTCACATTTGGCTTTTTGGAAGCAAATTTTGCTCTGGGGGCATGCCGCATTTAGGAAGCCCCTATGGTGCCAGGACAGCAAAAAAAAAAACACATGGCATTATATTTTGGTAACTAGACTCCTTGGGGAACGTAACTAGGGGTAAAGTGAACCTTAATACCCCACAGGGATTTCACGACTTTTGCATATATAAAAAAAATATATATTTTTTCACTAAAATTTCACATTTTTGCAAGGGTTAATAGTAGAAAAGACCCCCCAAAATTTGTAACCCCATCTCTGAGTATGGAGGTACCCCTTAAGTGGATGTCAAGTGCACTGCAAGAGCGCCAAAATGCTCAGAAGAGAAGGAGTCACATTTGCAAACTTTGCTGAAATGGGGGAGACATGTCGCATTTAGGAAGCCCCTATGGTGCAGGGGCGGAGCCTGACCGCTGAGCTGGATGGCTGCTTGACTGAGCTGCTCTCCACAGCCGCGACGTGAACCTGCACTTTACAGCCTTTTAGCTCTTGCCAACATGGGCAAACCGGGCAGAGAAAACACCAGTGCCACCCCTGGCCCCGAAAAAGCTAACAAAAGCCAGGCGGACATGGCCAAATACCTGAAAGCTAAGTCCCAGCAGAGCCTGAGGATGAAAGCTACTGCGGCAGCCAGGCGGACTCGGGTGGTGAAGATCTGAAGCTACATCTGACTAAAGCTTTTCTACGAAAGACAGTACAGCAAGCGGTGGCTAAAGCTATACTGGCTGCTTTCGTTCCGGTGCTGCAGGAGCTGACAGACATAAAGTTGGAGGTCCGCCATGCTGTGTCCCGCACAGAACACCTGTAGGGGGCACTGACAGACACGGTCTCCTTCTGCGACTCCGCCGCACACCAACTCCAACCCCACGAGAATCAGCTTAACAAGGCTTTCTTGATGCTGGAAGACCAAGAAAATCGCAGTCGGAGGAAAAATGTGAGAATTAAAGTGGTCCCCAAATCCTACGCCACGGAGGCCTTACAGAGAGTCGACGAGCAGATATTCGCCTCCTTGCTGGGAGACGAGAGGGCCGCGACCATCGTTATAGAAAGGGTCCATAGGGCACTTAAACCCAAGCCTCAACCGAACGAACCTCCCAGGGACTTAGTATGCGGTCTGCTCAGTTACCTCGACACTGCTGCTATACTCAGAGCGAACAGAGGGACGGAAGACCTGCGATTCAAAGGTACGCAGATACAGATCTTCCAAGACATAGCCCCATCTACGTTAGCTAAAAGAAGGCTTCTTAACCCCTTGCTGCAGCTTAGAGGGTGCCACCTACCCTACATGTCGCTATTCCCTTTTGGCATTTCCATCCTGAAAGATGGGCAGAGAATCTCCGATTGCTATCCCCTCCTGGCTCCCGGTGAATATGTGCCACACGCTGCCACAGCTGCCGAAGCAGATAAGGGGACCAAAGGCGGAGAAGCCTAAATCGCCTAAAGCACGCAAGCAAGCGGCAAGACCCCAGAAGGACTACGATACTACCTGAACGCCACTGGTGACCATGTCTGTTAAGTGTAATGCTTTCACGTTTACCTGTTGTTTCTCGATTATATGTCCTGCCTGATTGATCCCCTTTCGCAGAGCACCTGACTTGTCACTACACATCCGGGACTGGTGGGCACTAGTTGACTCTATGTGCAGGGGCTGAGCGTTGATACGGGTCCTCAGTTCATTGCTGTTTGCTATCCTCTTACCCCATCCCACCTCACAGCTTCCTACGTCTGGACGCTGCCCGACTGCAACAGTTCAGATGCTCGCACTGTGACGTCCAGGTGTGCCCTCCATATCCTCCCTCCCCCCCCAACCACCTGTGCTCACCCCTGTGCACTGCTGTTCGGGACATGTTCCCTCTGTATTGAGTTCCCCCTGTTGCTACCCACCCTTGCCCTGCGGTATGGATTGCTGTGGAACTACACCCTTTGATGGCTGCAGTTGCTCATCCTTCACCCACCCTGGGTGATACGAGACTTTTCTGGGCCAGCGACTTCATTCTCTGCTCTTTTAGTGGTCGATGAGTTGTACCCCAGATAACAGTCCCATCATGGACTGATGTGGAAGCAGGTGTTAAGTTCTGATGGACTGATGGATACAATTCAGCTTTATGATGTTTGGTGTATCTTTCCATTTTACACATAGGCCACATGTACAGATTCTTGCTGTTTTGGGGGGCGGGGGTGGTGGGCTGCTGGGGTTGTTCTTACAGTCAAGTCACTAGGTCCTGGATGCTCGTAAATGTCCATGGGAGGTCTTCCTGGTTATGGAGGCCCTCGCATGGCTTCGTTGTTTGTTTAACCTTAGGTGCTCTGTATATATTTTTGTTTCGCTATGGGCTGTATTTCTTAAGCTAAACTGTTTTATTATCTTAAGGTTCTTGCTCAGGTCGAACCGGCTGTCGGTTCGGGAATCTATCCGTAACCTTCACTTAACACCTCCTTTCTTCGTAGAAAAACTATCTCCTCCGTAAATCCACCCCACCTAACCACTTTCTGCGGTTACCCTTTCCTAGGTTATCTGTTGCCTTTTAGGGACTCTCTTGCTCTCCTTCTTCTCTCTTCTCTTTTATTCTTTTTCTTTTTTCTCTTTTCTTTTCTCCGTTCGAACTCCTCTCCTCTCTCTCCTGCCCTCCCCTCCTTCCTTCTCCCCCTCACGTGTGTTGTTCCTTGTCTCCCCTCCTCTCTGTTTGTTCGTCTCCCCCCAGTCTAATCGTGTCTTGTTGGTCTTGTCCTGTCTTCGTCCTAACCTTATCCTTACCCTCGGCTCAATACCCAGAGCACCATGGCCTCCCTTAAGTTTATGACTTACAATGTTAATGGGTTTAATTCTCCGTGCAAACGGCATAGTGTCTTGTCCTTGTTGCAGGCAGAGAAGGTGTCTGTGCTATTTTTGCAGGAAACGCACTTTAAAAAGAACAGGATCCCTAAGCTGCCATCTAACTATTTTTCTCATTGGTTCCACAGTGGAAGCTCAAACTCCTCATCTAGGGGAGTGTCTATTACGTTACAGCGGGAGGTCCCTTTTACACTTCTTGACTCCTATGATTCGGCGGACGGGAGGGCACTGTTCATCAAAGGTAAGGTTGGAGCTGTGACATACACTCTGGCCTCTTTGTATGCGCCGAACAAACAACAGGTTTCTTGGCTGCTGGGGACCTTGGAGAGATTGAGGGCCTTCGCGGAGGGTCCTATTATTCTGGGGCCTGACTTGAATGTCATGCTGGATCCTCAGTTGGACTCCTCTACGCGGAGGTCGGCAACTCGACCAATTGCCTTACGCACTCTAAGAAACAAACTACATGAGCTAGGTCTTGCTGATATCTGGCGCTTGCATAATCCAGGAGTCTGCTCATACACTTTCTTCTCCTCACCCCATCAGTCTGCCCAGCGCCTGGATTACCTCCTATGCCACGAGAGCCTCCTTGCCTCATTTCACCATTCCACGATAGACCCTAAGATGCTATCGGACCACTCGCCCGTCACCGCGTCGTCCACCCTCTCGCACCTTCCCAGACGGGACTGGACGTGGCGGCTGAATGATTCGCCGAGCGAATCATACGGTCTCGAGCCTCGCATATTAAATTCAGGCATTCTTTGATATAAACCTAACCCCTGACGTCTCTTGGCCAATGGTATGGGAAACGCACAAAGCCTACATGCGGGGCATTCTAATTGCTCTAGGTTCTAAACTTAAAAGAAAAAGGGCTCAGAAGGTCTCATCCTTGTTGGGGAAACTAACTGAGCTTGAGAGGCGATTCCGAGCACCGTTTTCCTCTGCCGTTGCCCAGGAACTCTCTTCCATTAGGGAACAATTACGGGACATACTGAATCAGAAACATGCAGATTCAGTGATTCGTTTCTGCCAAAAGTTATTGCAGCACGGGGATAAGGGAGGGAGACTAATGTCAGCAATGATTAAGAAACGCAAAGAGAAAACTTTCATACCTGCTATTAAATCTGACTCCCACAAACTACTCACAGACACCAAGAAAATTGCATCGGCCTTCACGGACTACTATACTGCCTTATACAACATTCCCTCTCACTTCCCAGATCACTCGCAACAGACACAAGCAATAGAGGTATTTTTGAACTCTTTAGGCCTACCTACCCTAACGACTGATGAAGGGGCGTCCCTATTAGAACCATGTACCACGGAAGAAATACTGAGAGTACTCCAATCTTTTCCCAATGTTAAAAGCCCGGGCCCAGATGGGCTGAGCCTGACCTATTACAAGACATTCAAGGAGGTCATGGTCCCTAAAATAACGCACTGGTGTAACGCTTTGTTGACAGGCAGTAGCCTACCCGCTCAAGCACTTGAGGCACACATCACTATCCTTCCCAAAGAAGGCAAGGATCGTCTCTTGTGCTCCAGTTACAGGCCCATATCTTTGCTCAACTTGGATGTAAAGATGTGGGCCAAGGTGCTGACATTGAGGCTGGGACAATTCTTGCCATGACTCATTCACCCAGATCAAACGGGATTTGGGCAGGGAGGGTAGACACAATGCCCTCAGGGTGATGCATGCGATGCATTACGCACAATCCACGCAGACTCCACTTTTCCTTCTCGGCACAGATGCCGAGAAGGCCTTTGACAGGGTCTCTTGGACATATCTGGACCGTGCTTTGACCTCCTTTGGTGTCCCCCCAGCATTTATCATGGCTATCATGTCCCTATACTCGAATCCGAGCGCACATGTCAATGTAAACGGCACACTATCCCCCACGTTTCTGATTAGAAACGGCACACGCCATGGGTGTCCTTTATCCCCCTCCTTGTCCATACTTGCTATGGAGACATTGTTACAGGCTTTGAGGCGAGACGAGGCGATTAAGGGATTGGTGGTGGGAGAGCGTGAACATAAAGCTTATGCTTTCGCAGACGATCTGCTTCTTCTCATCACGAATCCGGAAACGGCCCAAGGTACAAGAGATACTTGACTACTATGGTACACTCTCTAACTTTAAGGTCAACTACACGAAGTAGGAGATATTGAATGTCTCCTTACCGACAGCAAGAGCTGCCTTGCTACAGACCTCTTCCCCTAACAAATGGCCGACAGACCATATCATGTACCTAGGCATTGCCTTACCCCCGTCATTGTCCAATCTATTTTCCACCAATTACATACCTATGTTTTTGAAAATAAAAAGACAGTTGGAACATTATCAGTGCCCTTCCTGTCTTGGATCGGCAGACGTAACCTATTGCAGATGTACATAATGCCCTCCATCCTGTACCCATCTTGCTGCCGACTAAACACCTACTCCAGTGGAAATGTTTGTTTTCTGCGTTTCTTTGGTCCGGTAGAAAACCACGTCTACCGTATAAACTTCTGCTCCGGCGCAAAACACAAGGGGGCTTAAATCTCCCTGATGTAGAACAGTGGTACAGAGTGGTGCATTTACAAAGATGGACGGAAATTCTTTCTAACACTAGTCTACTACAAGGCACTTCCCTAGAATCTCAACAACTGACAATACCCCACACACCCCTGGAAAAGATAATTTGGCTTCCCTCGAAAGACGCAACTTCCCGAATCACTAACCCCTTGCTGCAGTACGCTCTTGCTTAAGAAGGCATTCAATAGACTGGACCAACGCCGAGATGCTGGCAGACCTGTTCTGTCCCCGGCCTTTCCTAGCTCACTGATCCCCTACATTCTAACGCCCCGAACCTCGGAGGTGGATGAGGTGTGGAGGCATCTCAGATCTGTGCCATTGAAACTTTTGTGCAGGGATGCTCACCCACCAACTCAGGAGGTGATCCAGGAACTGATTCCAGAAACCACCCTAAACTTTATGCAATGCTATCTCATAAGACGCGCTTGCGCCTCACTATTAAGAGTGTATGTCATTGGTTCCGACCTGCCATGGATTGAAAGGTTAGCTTTAGCAACCACGGGTGTAGTTACAAAACCGAAGCTCTCTACATTTCGTTCACACTTCTTAGAGGAGGATGGGTCGGCTTCTCCGCTATTCCTCACCTCTTGGGAAAAAGAACTAAATGTTACCCTCACGGACACTGATAAGCGAACTATCCTGGATAAATCACAGGGATTCTCTAAGTGTGTTAGACTGCAAGAGGGACATTATAAATTATTGACGAGATGGTATAGGACCCCGGAACTACTTTGTCACCAGGGATTATCCCCGACACCAGAGTGTTGGAGGTGCCAAGGTGGTGTTGGATCTCTCTCACATATATGGTGGCATTGTCAGCTTTTAAAAGACTTCTGGACGGGTGTAGAGGAGACCATGACAACAGTGACTGGTACAAACGTTGACTTGACACCACTCCAGGTCTTTCTTGGACTTTCAGGCCCCGGGTGCTCACTCATCTCAAAATCACTAGTGGCACATTTACTTACAGCAGCTAAAGCCCTCATCCCATTGCATTGGCGACAGACCACCCCACCCACTGTAGACGAATGGAAGGGTAGGGTGTCCCAGTTATGCCGCCTAGAGGAGTTGTCGAGCTGGGAAAACCACTTACATGACCGATTCTTACAGACATGGACCCCGTGGAGGAAGTACCTAGCTACTACCTAGGTTAACGCATCACACCCGACTTAGACCTCTTTATCCCCCCCCCCTCTCCCTCCCTGCCGCCGGCTTTCCCTTCTATGTTCCTCTCCTCACCTAATGTGTCTTATCCCTTCCCATTTCCCCCCCACCCACCTCTCTTATGTGGTCCTCTTCCTTCTCTCTTCTCTTTCTTCTTCTTCTTTTCTCCTCCCCTCCTTCTGTCACCATTACTTCCCCTACCCTGCTCTGCCTTTCTCACTTCCTCGACTGACACCTCCTGTTTACATATTCCTTCTTCCTACTCCCCTACACTGTTCTTACTGTACAGTAGAACATTTCCCTCCTGGGACGAGATACCCATTGTCTCTGAGCGTGATTAACCGCGCCCATAGTCCTCTGGTCATCGTATCAGTTCCCTCTTTGGAGCGTAGTCGCACTTATTAGTATTGTTTCACATTGGCTTCCTGAGGGAACCTTGCATAGATCAAGATTCTACTTACTTATCTGGTATCTCAGGTCATTGTGCATTTATTGAACTGTATGGTTGTTGTTCACCCTATTTGTTTCATTTAATTGTCGCTCTTATAAAACTTTTAAATAAAGAATTGATAAAAAAAAGCAAGCCCCTATGGTGCCAGGACAGCAAAATACCCCCCACATGGCATACCATTTTGGAAACTAGACCCCTTGAGGAATGTAACAATGAGTAAAGTAAGCCTTAATACCCCACAGGGGTTTCACAACTTTTGCATATGTAAAAGAAAAAAAAATTTCACTAAAATGTGTGTTTCCCCCCAAATTTTTTATTTTTATAAGGGTTAATAGCAGAAAAGACACCCCACAATTTGTAAATACATTTCTTTGGAGTAAGGACATACCTTATTTTTTGATGATTTAGGCTTGGCGAGTGCACAGCAGGTCTTCCTTGAGTGGGAGCGCAGTCAGATAACTTGAGCTTGATATGGAGCCAGGATGTGGGACACCCCCTCAAGGAGCGTTAATGGGGGGAGCACTGAGCCCTAAAATAGGGGAACACTATGGGGGACAACGGGCCATAACTGGGGTAGACAGGTGGGGTACAGAGGCCCGTAATATGGGGTAAAGTGGGCCAGAAAATTATAAAACATAATAAAACAGGATATGTTCCCAGAATGATGACCCAGAGCATAGCCAAAACTTTTAAAAAATATGCCTGCCCCAAACCCTATGCTTTGAATCATCATTCTGGGAATGTGATGTGTGTAGCCATCCCTAACCTGTTGCCTCAAATGCGCACGCACTCAGGTGGAGAGAGGCAACATAAAAAAGTCCCCGATGATACTGACTCAGTGACCTATGACCCATTTTTGAAAAAACACCCCCAGAGGTCTTATCAGGTTTTTTGTTTTTTTTTAAGTTTTTTTTTGGGCAATTTAGTGATTTATGGGGGTTATATTTTGGAATGTACTCTGGACTTGGTACATTGGTCAAATTATGGAAAATTCTAATAAAAAGGGGAACATTTAGGGCTCCATGGAAGTGTGATACTCCCTGAAGCAGCCTATGCAGAAGCCCGGATTATCTGGGCAAGTGTCACATTGATACCTGGAGTCCTTCCGCATCCCCTTCCTGTAACACACTCTGCATCTTTTCTGGGATCGTCCCTTCTTTCCAGTGGGGGGGGGGGGGGGGGATCTCACCTGGAAAGTGTTGGCCTGGGACGATCCTGGCGCCTATAACTCCAGACCCTTGGGAAGTCCGGCCTGATCTTTCCCGGTCAGCAAAGATCAGGAACCTTAGGACTTCTTTTTGGTACTGGAGGAATGTCCCTGTGTTGCCAGCGTACTGGGATAGTACAAAAGCGTTGTACATGGCAACCTGTACCAAGTAGACCGCAACTTTTTTGTTCCATGCCCGTGTTTTCCGCATGCCGTTATATGGCTTGAGGACTTGATCTGAGAGATCAACTCCCCCCATATACCGATTGTAGTCCAGAATACAATCGGGCTTCAGGACCGGTCCCACGGTACCTCGCACAGGGACAGGGGTCCTGCAATTCCCATGAATTGTGGTGAGCATAAGGACATCCCTCTTATCCTTATACTTCACCAACAACAGGTTATCATGGGTGAGGGCACGGGACTCACCCTTGGGGATAGGCGTCTGGACCAAATTTAGAGGGAGACCTCTCTGGTTCTTCCGCACGGTCCCACAAGCGGACGTAGATCTGGCGGCAAGGGATTTGAACAAAGGGATGCTGGTATAAAAGTTATCCACATACACGTGGAAACCCTTATCCAGCAATGGGTGCACAAGGTCCCAAACGAGTTTCCCGCTAACACCCAGAGTGGGGGGACATTCTGGGGGTTCAATACGGGAATCTCGTCCCTTGCAAGTGTACCTGGAGGTACTCTCGCAAAGTTTGTAGAGTTTTACGCCATACCGCGCCCGCTTCGACGCAATATACTGGCGGAAGATGAGTCTCCCCTTAAAACTGATGAGAGACTCATCTACCGAGAGGTCCCTGAGCGGTACGTAGGCCACCAAAAATTTGGCCCCAAAGTGATCGATGACCGGCCTTACTTTGTAAAGCCGGTCATGGGCGGGATCACCTCGGAGCGGACATGCCGCATTATCTGCATAATGAAGGCATTTCCAAATGGCCTCGAACCGCTTCCGTGTCATCGCCATACTGTAAAGCGGGGTCTGATAGAGAACGTCCTCGCTCCAGTAATGACGAGCACTTGGTTTTTCGACCAGGCCCATATCCAGCGAGAGGCCCCAAAATGTCCTCATTTCCGCTGCATCAATGGCGTACCATTCATTGGACCTGGCCAAAATCGAATCTGGGTGGTGGGCAATGAACTGCTGGGCATACAAGTTCATTTGCTCCACCATGTGATTGACCAGGCTGTCACTGAAAAAAAACTTTAAAAAGTCCAGATCAGTGAAGCCAGCATGGTCAATCCAGATTCCTGAGTCGCCAACATACTCAGGCTGATAACCCTCTGGGGGGTATATAACTTTTTTTTAAACCTATTAACTCCTACCTGTCCCTTCAATCAGCTTTCCCTATTCTAAGGCTCCCGAGGGGGCTCCGAGGGGGGGGGATCCATGGCTTCTTCTCACTGCTGCACCCGCTGACTGAACAAAAAGAGCAAGTGCAGCAGTGGGAAGGAGCCGTTAACCCCTCCTCTGCCGCTCTGCTTTTGGCCGGACGATCGCCGGCCAATAGCAGCATTGCTGGGGCGGTGACAGTATTGTCACCACTCCCCAGCAACGGTAGGTGATTGGCGGTGTATCGTACACTGCCGATCACCGTTTATTACCGGGTCATCATGTCACAAAAGACCTGAATGACCCGAATCGCCGAAGATCGCTTGTGTGATTTCGCAAGCGATCTCCAGCGATCGCCGACATGCGGGGGTCCCGGGACCCCCCTCGGCATTTACACAGCATGCCTGTTGAAGGATTTCAGCAGGCATGCCCTTCCGATCTCTGCCTGGCGCGCGGCAGGGACCGGAAAACGCCATGACGTCCTGGGACGTCATGGGTCCTTAAAGCCCAGGGTGCCATGACGTCCCAGAACGTCATGGGTCCTTAAGGGGTTAAATATATCAGCCGTAATGTCTTTTCAGACTTTCAATTAGTTATCTGGCAGCTGCTTATAAGAATATACTGCATTATTGAATTTCTCTATCCCTTTTGCACCTCAACATATCTGTATATTGTATGGATGAGTAAGAAACAAAAATCCGGCACATGCAGAACTAGGGTAAATAGAGAAGGTAGGAGGGATAACGCTGTAGTCTGGAAGCGGGTGTGGATCCAGGTGGTGCAAATCACAACGAGTATGCAGTACAGGTCAAAGAATCCAAAAGAGACTGCACTTGGCGGCAGGGGCACAACGGGACAAGTTGTTTCGCGCGGTCTTGCGCTTCTTCAAGCCAGAATGCCAATATCTGTATATTGTGATGACTATCTTTGGGAACCATGAACTGTAGTTATATCAACAGATGATATGAGCAATGCCTTTATTGTGGAGCGGTTGCCCATAGCATTTTTATAAATTTTTTTAATTAAAGGCCTCTGAGAAATGAAAGCTGGAATTTGATTGGTTGCTATGGGCAACTGCTCCACTATTCCTCTCCAGAAGTTTTGATAAACTTCCCTTAGCCCCTTAATGAAGGACCCATTTTTTTTACCTTAATGACCAGGCTCTTTTAAAAAAAAATTGAAATGTATCTCTTTAAATGGTAATAACTTTGGAACGCTTTTTCTAAGCGGAGCAATTCTGAGATTGTTTTCTCGTGACATATTGTACTTTATATAAGTGGTGCATTTTTGTTGACACATGCAGCATTTTTTGTGAAAATCTCCAAAATGTTGTGAAAAACATTTTTCGGCGTTGAACCCCTTAACGACGCAGGACGTATATTTACGTCCTGCGCCGGCTCCCACGAGATGAAGCGGGATCGCGCCGCGATCCCGCATCATATCACGTCGGTCCCGGCGCTCATCAACGGCCGGGACCAACGGCTAATACCACACATCGCCGATCGTGGCGCTGTGCGGTATTAACCCTTTAGAAGCGGCGTCCCGAAATCGCGGCGTCCCGAACAGCTTACAGGACACCGGGAGGGCCCTTACCTGCCTCCTCGGTGTCCGATCGGCGAATGACTGCTCCATGCCTGAGATCCAGGCAGGAGCAGTCAAGCGCCGATAACACTGATCACAGGCGTGTTAATACACGCCTGTGATCTGTGTAAAAGATCAGTGTGTGCAGTGTTATAGGTCCCTATGGGAGCTATAACACTGCAACAAAAAAAAGTAAAAAAAAAGTGTTAATGAAGGTAATTTAACCCCTTCCCTAATAAAAGTTTGAATCACCCCCCTTTTCCCATAAAAAAAATAAAACAGTGTAAAAAAAAAAAAATAAACATATGTGGTATCGCCGTGTGCGTAAATATCATTAATTAAACCGCACTGTCAATGGCGTATGTGCAAAAAAATTCCAAAGTCAAAAAAGCGCATTTTTGGTAACTTTTTATACCATTAAAAAATGAATAAAAAGTGATCTAAAAGTCTGATCAAAACAAAAATCATACCGATAAAAACTTTAGATCACGGCTCAAAAAATTAGTCCTCATACCGCCCTGTACGTGGAAAAATAAAAAAGTTATAGGGGTCAGAAGATGACATTTTTAAACGTATAAATTTTCCTGCATGTAGTTATGATTTTTTACAGAAGTGCGACAAAATCAAACCTATATAAGTAGGGTATCATTTTAACCGTATGGACCTACAGAATAATGATAAGGTGTAATTTTTACCGAAATATGCACTGCGTAGAAACGGAAACCCCCAAAAGTTACAAAATGGCGTTTTTTCTTCTATTTTGTCGCACAATGATTTTTTTTCCCGTTTGGCCGTGCATTTTTGGGTAAAATTACTAATGTCACTGCAAAGTTGAATTGGCGACGCAAAAAATAAGCCATAATATGGATTTTTAGGTGGAAAATTGAAAGGGTTATGATTTTTAAAAGGTAAGGAGGAAAAAACGAAAGTGCAAAAACTGAGTCCTTAAGGGGTTAAAAAAAATTTATGGTGTACACTGTGCGGTAAAAGTGATGTTATATTTATTCTGTGGGTCAGTACGATTATGGCGATACCCATTTTATATAGCTTTCTATGTTCTTTTTCCTTTTCTGAGCAAAATTCTTTTTCTGCCATTCATTTTCCAATAGCTGTAACTTTTTTATTTTTCAACTGATGCCATTGAGTAAGGCAGTGATTCCCAACCGCGGTGCCGCGGCACACGTGTGTGCCGTTCGCCACTGGCCGTGGTGCCGCGGGATTTTGCTGTGATTTTTATTTTTTTTATTTTTAAATATCCCGCCCCGGCCTACGCGCTTATGACTGGCGGCGCAGGGGGGAAGGGAAGCCTGCGTGCGCACTGCGCACACAGCGTCCCCCTTCTACCTTGCGGTGCAGTGGGCCGAAAATGGGTCCCTGGGGCGGAACGATCTTCACCTGCGCCAGACTCCCGTGCCTGCCGTGGACCTGCAAAGCTGCGCGGACCGGCTTGCTTAAGGTACTGTACCCTTTCCACCCCTCTGTTACCCCTTCTCAACCCTGTCCAACCCCCCCCCCCCATCACCCGGGTCCACCGTATACCCCCCCCTGTCACCCATGTCCACCCCCCCCCCCTGTCACCCATGTCCACCCCCCCCTGTCACCCATGTCCACCCCCCCGTCACCCATGTCCACACACCCCCTGTCACCCATGTCCACACCCCCCTGTCACCCAGTCCGCCCCCCTCCTGTCACCCATGTTAACCCTCCTGTCATCCCTTTCACTCCCGTTCACCCCCTCCTGTCACCCATGTTCACCCCCTCCTGTCACCCATGTTCACCCCCTCCTGTCATCCCTTTCACTCCCATCCACCCTCCTGTCACCCATGTTCACCCTCATCCACCCTCCTGTCACCCATGTTCACCCTCCTGTCATCCCTTTCACTCCCATCCACCCTCCTGTCACCCATGTTCACCCTCCTGTCATCCCTTTCACTCCCATCCACCCTCCTGTCACCCATGTTCACCCTCATCCACCCTCCTGTCACCCATGTTCACCCTCCTGTCACCCCTGTTCACACCCATGTTCACCCCCTCCTGTCACCCATGTTCACCCTCCTGTCACCCCTGTTCACACCCATGTTCACCCTCCTGTCATCCCTTTCACTCCCGTCCACCCCCTCCTGTCACCCATGTTCACCCCCTCCTGTCATCCCTTTCACTCCCGTCGCCCCCCCTGTCCACCCTCCTGTCACCCATGTTCACCCTCATCCACCCTCCTGTCACCCTTGTCCACCACCCTCCTGTCACCCCTGTCCACCACCCTCCTGTCATCCCTTTCACTCCCGTTCACCCCCCATCACCCATGTCCACCCCCGTCCACCCTCCTGTCATCCCTGTCACCCCCGTCCACCCTCCTGTCCACTCCTCTGCACCCCTGTCCACTCCTTTACACCTCTCTGTCCACTCTTCTACACCCGTCACCCATGTACGCTCCTCTATACCCCTCTGTCCACTCCTCTACACCCCTCTGTACACTCCTCTACACCCCTTTGTCACCCATGTACGCTCCTCTACACCCCTCTGTCTGCTCCTCTACACCCCTGTCACCCATGTACGCTCCTCTACACCCCTCTGTCCGCTCCTCTACACCTCTCTGTCCACTCCTCTACACCCCTGTCACCCATGTACGCTCCTCTACACCCCTCTGTTCGCTCCTCTAAACCTCTCTGTCCACTCCTCTACACCCGTCACCCATGTATGCTCCTCTACACCCCTCTGTCCACTCCTCTACACCCCTGTCACCCATGTACACTCCTCTACACCCCTCTGTCAACTCCTCTACACCCGTCACCCATGTACACTCCTCTACACCCCTGTCCACTCCTCTACACCCCTGTCACCCATGTCTGCTTCTCTACACCCCTGTCACCCATGTACACTCCTCTACACCCCTCTGTCACCCATGTACACCCCTGTACACTCCTCTACACCCCTGTCACCCATGTATGCTCCTCTACACCCCTCTGTCCACTCCTCTACACCCCTGTCACCCATGTACACTCCTCTACACCCCTCTGTCCACTCCTCTACACCCCTGTCACCCATGTACACTCCTCTACACCCCTCTGTCCACTCCTCTACACCCCTGTCACCCATGTCTGCTTCTCTACACCCCTCTGTACACTCCTCTACACCCCTGTCACCCATGTACGCTCCTCTACACCCCTC
The DNA here is from genome assembly GCF_029499605.1 of Hyla sarda. NCBI lineage: Eukaryota > Metazoa > Chordata > Amphibia > Anura > Hylidae > Hyla > Hyla sarda. The sequence continues at coordinate 220,039,561 of NC_079192.1, read as the reverse complement.
TGTCTGCTCCTCTACACCCCTGTCATCCATGTACGCTCCTCTACACCCCTTTCACCCATGTACGCTCCTCTACACCCCTCTGTCCACTCCTCTACACCCCCCTGTCCACTCCTCTACACCTCTGTCACCCATGTACCCTCCTGTACACCCCTCTGTACACTCCTCTACACCCCTGTCACCCATGTCTGCTTCTCTACACCCCTCTGTACACTCCTCTACACCCCTGTCACCCATGTACGCTCCTCTACACCCCTCTCTCCACTCCTCTACACCCCTGTCACCCATGTAGGCTCCTCTACACCCCTCTGTACACTCCTCTACACCCCTGTCACCCATGTACGCTCCTCTGCACCCCTCTGTCTGCTCCTCTACACCTCTCTGTCCACTCCTCAACACCCCTCTGTCCACTCCTCTACACCCCTGTCACCCATGTACACTCCTCTACACCCCTGTCCACTCCTCTACATCCCTGTCATCCATGTACGCTCCTCTACACCCCTCTGTCCACTCCTCTACACCCGTCACCCATGTACTCTCCTCTACACCCCTCTGTCCACTCCTCTACACCCGTCACCCATGTCTGCTTCTCTACACCCCTGTCAGCCATGTATGCTCCTCTACACCCCTCTGTACACTCCTCTACATCCCTCTGTCACCCATGTACACTCCTCTACACCCCTTTGTCACCCATGTATTCTCCTCTACACCCCTCTGTCCACTCCTCTACACCCCTGTCACCCATGTACGCTCCTCTACACCCCTCTGTCCACTCCTCTACACCCCTCTGTCCACTCCTCTACACCCCTGTCACCCATGTACGCTCCTCTACACCCCTCTGTACGCTCCTCTACACCTCTGTCACCCATGTACGCTCCTGTACACCCCTCTGTACGCTCCTCTACACCCCTCTAAACCCCTTTGTCACCCATGTCCACCCCTCTACATCCCTCTGTCACCCATGTACACTCTTCTACACCCCTCTGTCACCCATTTATAAAAAAGTTCGGCGCCTAATAGATATTTTTTGCAGGTTTAACGGTGAAGAATTGTGTGTGAAAGAAATCGTGATGATGGCCCGGACCAGATGGAGAAGAGAAGGCAACATTGCAAATTAGAGAAGACGTCATTGGTGAGTTGCTGTATAAAGCAGCACTTTAAACTACATACCCACTGATAAATAGATATAGTACATTGCATTTTTTACCATTTTCCCCCTTCCTTTTTTTTTGCTCGACAACCTCTGTAGCGGTGCCCCGCGTAAATTTTTTTTTTTCGAGGTGTGCCCCGACCCAAAAAAGGTTGGGAAACACTGGAGTAAGGACTTATTTTTTGCAGGATGAGCTGTACTTTTTATTGGTATTATTTTTGCGATATGTGCTACCTTTTGAACTTGTTTTTTCGTGATATATTCTACTTTATGTCAGTGGTAAATTTTCGTCAATATTTGTATAATTTCTTGGGGAAAAATTCCAAAATTTGATGAAAATTTTTAAAATGTTGCATTTTTTTAAACTTTGAAACTCTCTGCTTATAAGGAAAATAGACATACCAAATAAATGATATATTGATTCACATATACAATATGTCTACTTTATATTTGCATCATAAAGTTGACATGTTTTTACTTTAGGTAAACATCAGAGGGCTTCAAAGTTCAGCAGCAATTTTCCAATTTTGTACAACATTTTCAAAATCTGAATTTTTCAGGGACCAGTTCAGATTTGAAGCGGATTTGAAGGGCCTTCATATTAGAAATACCCATAAATGACCCCATTATAAAAAATTCACCCCTCAAAGTATTCAAAATGACATTCAGAAAGTGTGTTAACCCTTTAGGTATTTCACAGGAATAGCAGCAAAGTGAAGGAGAAAATTCAAAGTCTTTGTTTTTTTACACTCGCATGTTTTTGTAGACCCAGTTTTGTAAACCCCCCCAAAATTTGTTACCCAATTTCTTTTGAGTAAGGAAATACCTCATATGTGGATGTCAAGTGCTCTGCACTACAAGGCTCTGAAGGGAAGGAGCGACAATGGAATTTTGGAGAGTGAGTTTTTCTGAAATGGTTTTTGGGGGGCATGTCACATTTAGGAAGCCCCTATGGTACGAGAACAGCAACAAAAAAAAAACACATGGCATACTATCTTGGAAACTACACGCCCCCAAGGAACAGTGAGCCTTAACACCCCACAGGTGTTGGATGACTTTTCGTTAAAGTCGGATGTGTAAATTATAATATTTTTTTTTCCACTAAAATGTTGGTTTTTCACCAAATTCTACATTTTTACAAGGGGTAATAGGAGAAAATGCCCCCCAAAATTTGTAACCCCATCTCTTTTGAGTATGTAAATGCCCCATGTGTGAACGCCAAGTGCACTGCTGGTGCACTACAATGCTCAGAAGAGAAGGAGTCACATTTGGCTTTTGGAAAGCAAATTTTGCTGAAATGGTTTTTGGGGGGCATTTAGGAATTGGGTCGCAATTAGGAAGCCCCTATGGTGCCAGAACACAAAAAAAAAGCCCCACATGGCACACTATTTGGGAAACAACACCCCTCAAGGAACGTAACAAGGGGTACAGTGAGCCTTAACACCCCACAGGTGTTTGACAAATTTCCGCTAAAGTTGGACGTGCAAATGAAAAATTTTATTTTTTCACTAAAATGCTGGTGTTACCCCAAATTTTTCATTTTCACAAGGAGTAATAGGAGAAAAATCCTCCATAAATCTCTAACCCCATTTCTTCTGAGTATGGAAATACCCCATATGTGGATGTAAAGTGCTCTGCGGGCAAACTACAATGCTCAGAAGAGAAGGTGCGCCATTGGGCTTTTGGAGAGAGAATTTGTTTGGAATGGAAGTCAGGGGCCATGTGTGTTTACAAAGCGGCGCAGCTGCTTGCATATAAGCCACGTGCCGCCTTGCTCAGTCAGACGGCGTCCTCGTGGCTTACGATGTGTATCATCCTCTGACAGCACCAGTTTTGACTTATTTACCTACCTGTTTGATATTATTTATCCAAATCCTTTGCTCTTTGGGGGCTTTCTACTGACAGGTGCTCTTTCTCTCCTAGTGTATATTCATGGGACACTGTCACCATACAGGTCCAGCCCACTAGGTGACCCCATTATCATGGCACCCACTTGTTTATGCTTTATCTGAATTGTTATCAGGTAATCCTTTACCTTCTTCTTTATCTATGTACTTTGGGTTTGGTTTTGTATACCTGACAAAGTATATAGTCCATTATATACTTCTATATGATTTTAGGGAGGGATCCTCCTTCCGTAAGGGCCATATCTACATACACCTGTACCTATACCATCCACCGTCTATCACCTTTTGCATCCTATTATTAGGTAAGCTTCTCCTTGTGACTTTGGGAGTCTTTACATTTTGGCTATGATCATTTTACCACATTTTGGCTGTACTGCTATTCTTGATTTGTATGAGACTGACATTATTGTAGGGCTAGGCTTTGTTATGTCTGCCTTTACTCTAAGTCCGTTATAATCTTGTTCATAGGAGTCTGAATGATGTTAAATACACTTGAGGTCACATCCTGAAAACTATGATATCTTGAGAGATCATATCTTGAAAACAGCTGTATTACGGGTAAGCTCAGCCTCTCTTTCAAACAAAAATAAAAATAATAAAAAATAAGCTTATTAAGGGCCTGCATGGAAATGTATATCTTCTTTTTGTCTTTGCAGGTTGATTATTAATAATCTCTCTTCAGTGAAGCTCATCTATAGCTTTAAGCTTCTAGGCTGCATGCCACAATATTGATTGAAGTTATTGTGTGTGAGAGTTTTGCCTTAATACTGTTTGCTCTCCTAATGTGACCTCTCATCTGACTCTGACAGACACAGATTCCTCTAATCTACTGACAATTATTCACTACTCTGGACGTCTATCTAATATTTTATCTTTGTGGTACACTATATCTCTCTATATCATGATCAATGTGGTTTCCTCTTATCCCTGATGAGCCCCTACAATTTAAGGGGTGAAACGCGTTGGCAAGAGAGGTCTGCCACTTGCTACTCTTATTGTCATGTCTTTTTGTTAAACTATCCCTCTTCCCTTCTCCACACTTAGGAATTAGGAGTGTTCTTTGTATTAGGACTGGTAGGTAGGGCATCACCTGTATTCCATTTCCCTATCCCCAATCGTCATTAATGTGTTTTTTTTAAAGTAAAAGTAAGTTTTAATCTTTATCAAAGCCTTATTGGTATTTCTCAAGTTGGTTCTATATTTGATACAATTCTACCAAGGGCACAGTATCAGAGTGGGTCCTGGTACCCCCAGGGTCCTGGTACCCCCACTGTTTGCCTGAAGTGTGTTTAATAAAGCCCCCATGGTGCCAGAACAGTTGAACCTCCCACATGTGACCCCATTTTGAAAACTACACCCCTCACAGAATTTAATAAGGGGTGCAGTGAGCATTTACACCCCACTGGCATTTGAGAGATCTTTGGAACAGTGGGCTGTGCAAATGAAAAATTAGATTTTTCATTTTTATGGACCACTGTTCAAAAAATCAATCAGACACCAGTGGGGTGTAAATGCTCATTGCACCCCTTGTTACATTCCTTGAGGGGTGTAATTTCCAAAATGGGGTCACATGTGGCGGGGGGGGGGGGGGTGCACTTGGCGCTTCTCCTCTTCTGAGTATTGAAGTGCACCGCGGAGCACTTTACGTCCACACATGGGGTATTTATACACTCAGAAGAAAAGAAGGAATGGTGTTACAAATTTTGGGGGCTTTTTTCCTATTACCCCTTGTGAAAATAAAATTTTTTCATTTTAGTGAAAAAATAAAAAATTTTCATTTTCACGTCCAAATTTTACGAAAATTCTTCAAACACCTGTGGGGTGTTAAGGCTCACTATACCCCTTGTTACGTGCTGTGAGGGGTGTAGTTTCCGAAATGGGTTCACATGTGGGTGTTTTTTTTTGCGTTTATGTCAGAACCACTGTAACAATCAGCCACCCCTGTGCAAATCACCTCACATGTACATGGCACTCCTGAGCCTTGTTGTGCGCCCGCAGAGCATTTTACGTCCACGTATGGGGTATTTCCATACTCAGAAGAAATTGCGTTACAAATTTTGGGAGTCTTTTTTTTCCTATTACCTCTTGTGAAAATGAAAAGTATGGGGAATCACCAGCATGTTAGTGTAAAAAATTAAATTTTTTTTACAATAATATGCCAGAGTAGACCCCAACTTTACCTTTTTCATAAGGGTTTAAAGGAGAAAAAGCCCACCAAAATGTTTTATGCAATTTCTCCCGAGTACGGAAATACTCCATATGTGGCCTTAAACTGTTGCCCTGAAATACGACAGGGCTCTGAAATGAGAGTTCCATGCGCATTTGAGGCCTAAATTAGAGCTTTGCATAGGGACAGACCCGGATGCAAGAATTGCACTTGCCTCCTATACCAAAATTACCCTACGACAGTGTTTCCCAAACAGGGTGCCTCCAGCTGTTGTAAAACAGCATGCCAGGACAGTCAATGGCTGTCCGGCAATACTGGGAATTGTTGTTTTGCAACAGCTGGAGGCTTCTTTTTGGAAACACTGCCGTACCAGACATTTTTGATTTTAATTGGGGGGGCGCAGGTGTAACTTTGTAGGGGTATATGTATATGTAGTGTTTTACCCTTTATTTTGTGTAGGTGTAGTGTAGTGTAGTGTTTTCAGGGTACATTCACACAGGCGGAGGTTTACAGCAAGTTTCCCGTTGGGAGTTTGAGCTGCAGAGGAAAATTTGCTGCGTCTCAAACTTGCAGCGAGAAACTCACTGTAAACCCCCGCCCCTGTGAATGTACCCTGTACATTCACATTGTGGGGGGAGCTGAGGCAAACCTCCAGCTGTTGCAAGACTACAACTCCCAGCATGCTCTTTGGCTGTCCGTGCATGCTGGGGGTTGTAGTTATGCAACAGCTGGAGGCACATTGGTTGCAAAACACTCAGAGTTTGTTACTTAATTCAGTGTTTTGCAACCAGTGTGCCTCCAGCTGTTGCAAAACTACAACTCCCAGCATGTACGGTCTGTCAGTGCATGCTGGGAGTTGTAGTTTGCAACAGCTGGAGGCACACTTGTTGCAAAACACTGAGTTAGGTAACAAACTCTGTTTTGCAATCAGTGTGCCTTCAGCTGTTGCAAAAGCTACAACCCCCATCATGCACGGACAGCCGAAGGGGATGCTGGGACTTGTAATTATGCAACAGCTAGAGGCATACTACTAACACTCCCAGCATGTCCTTTGGCTGCCCATGCATGCTGGGGGTTGTAGTTATGCAACAGCTTAAGGCACACTGGTTGCAAAACACAGAGTTTGTTACTTAACTCAGTGTTTTGCAACCAGTGTGCCTCCAGCTGTTGCAAAAATACAACTCCTACCATGTACGGTCTATCAGTGCATGCTGGAAGTTGTAGTTTGCAACAGCTGGAGGCACAACGGTTGCTAAACACTGAGATAGGTAACAAACTCTGTGCTTCGCAACCAGTGTGCCTTCAGCTGTTGCAAAACTACAACCCTCAGAATGGACTTACAGCCGAAGGGCAGGCTGGGACTTGTAGTTATGCAACAGCCGGACGCACACTACTGCAACTCTCAGCATGCCCTTTTGTAGTTTGTGCATGCTGGGGATTGTAGTTATGCAATTGCTGGAAGCACATGTCCAACACGGCACCTATCACGCATTTTTTCCGGGTCACCGGGAACACGATGGACCCGGAATCGCTGCAAATCGCCAATCTGAAACAGGGGTCTGCACGGGGTGCCTGCTGAATGATTTCAGCAGGCATTTCGGTTCAGTCCCCGCCCGGCGGTGACCAAAATTCCCATGGGCGTACAGGTACGCCCTGTGTCCTTAAGTACCAGGGTGTGAGGGCATACCTGTACGCCCTGTGTCCTTAACGGGGTAAAAAAGAGAAGAAAAAAAAACTTTGTTCATTGCCATGTTCTGACCCCTATAACTTTTTATTTTTCCACTTATGGAGCTGTATTATTGTTTACTTTTTGTTCATTGAGTTGTATTTTTTAACTCTCTCATGACCCAGCTAATTTTTTTTTCTGGCTCACGTTTTTTTCCTTCTTACCTTCTAAGACCCATAAGTTTGTTTTTTCAACTGAGAAAGTTGTATTAGGGCTTATCTTCTGCGTGGCGAGTTGTACTTTCCACTGATACACTTTTTATCATATAATGTATTACAAAGCCCCAAAAAAATTATATGTAGGGCAACATTTTTGAGTAGTTCTGGCTTTTTGATGACTTTTTATTACATTTTATTTGGGATGTAATATAACCAAAAATCAGCAATTTTGGAGTTTTGAATTTTTTAGCGTTTACGCTGTTCACCGTGTAGGATAGAAACATAATAATTTAATATTTCGGCCAATAATGCACGCTTCAATACCAAATATGTGTATTTTTTTTTGTATGAACAGTGTTTTACTTAAAAAATGGGAAAAGGGGGGTGATTTGAATTTTTATTAGGGGAGGGATTTTTTTAAATATTTTAAAAAAACTTTTACTATACACACTTTTTGGCCCCCCCTACGGGTCTATCATAAGCCATCATCAGATAGCTTACATAGATTAATGTAATGCTATTGCATTACATTGATCCATGAAATCTGTACTCCCGCCCTCCCCCATAGATTTGCATAGTGTGGGGGGGGGGGGGGTGACATCACACGGGAGCGGAGTAGTGACGTTGTGATACTCCGGCCCCATGGTTGCCACCCGGCTGTTTGTGAGCTGGCACCGCGGCGTGCAGCTCAAACAGGTGGGTGGCGAATACAAGATTGCAGGGGTGGGGGATAAGATGTCTCAGGGCTGTATCCACAGCGAAGTGGAAATTTCTTTATTATGCAACAAAATTGAAGGAAGAATGCAATTTTGTAACTTTTGAGGGCTTCCGTTTCTACTCTGCATTTTTCGGTAAAATAATTACATCTTATCTTATTCTGTAGGTCCAGAATGATAGGTTAAAATGATACCCTACTTATATAGGTTTGATATTGTATTACTTCTAAAAAAAAAAATCATAACTACATGCAGGAAAATGTATACGTTTAACCCCTTAACGACGCAGGACGTAAATGTATTTCCTGGTGAGCTGGTACTTAACGCACCAGGACGTACATTTACGTCCTATGCATAACCGTGGGTTGTCACGCCCCCTGCCAAAGACTTGCATTAAGGGGGCGGGCCATGACGTCAGGCTGCTCCGGCCCCTGTATCGCCCGTCATTACGCACAGAGCGAACTCGCTCTGTGCAGTATAATAGCGCGGTGCCGCAGTGGCGCAGCAGGACCCCAGCGATCTGACATCTTATCCCCTATCCTTTGGATAGGAGATAAGATGTCTAGGGGCGGAGTACCCCTTTAAGGCCCAAATGGGCTGAGTCCTTAAGGGGTTAAAATTGTCATCTTCTGACCCCTATAACTTTTTTATTTTGCCATGTACGTGCCGGTATAAGGGCTCATTTTTTGCGCCGTGATCTGATTTTATCTGTACCATTTTTATATTGATCGGACTTTTTGATCGTTTTTTATTCATTTTTTTTCATCATATAAAAAGTGACCAAAAATAAGCTATTTTGGACTTTTGAATTTTTTTGCGCATACGCCATTGACCGTGCGGTTGAATTAACGATATATTTTTATAGCTCGGAGATTTCCGCATGCATCGATACCACATATGTTTATTTTTAAATGATCTTTATTAACTTTATTTTCACACTTTTTTTTTTTTTTTGCAGTGTTATAGCCCCCCTAGTGGCTATTACACTGAACTTACCGATCTCAAACACAGATCATTGCCATGCATTGCCACGGCAAAGATAAGTGTTATCAGGCTTGGAGCAATCAATCGCCGATCGGACGCGACGAAGGCAGGTAAGGGGATCTCCGCTCGCGTTCTAGCTGATAGGGACATCGGTGCCGCACGCTATTGGTGTCCTTAAGAGGTTAATGGTACTATTTATTTAGTACTGTCTTTTTGATCTCTTTTAATTCAATTTTTCTGGGATGTGATGTGACCAAAAATCAGCAATTTTGGCATTTGAAATTTTCTATTTTCTTTTGCTGACGTTGTTGATCATGAATGTAATAATTTAATAGTTTGGACAATTATGCATGCGGCGATACCAAATATGTTTATTATCAGTATTATCTTTTTTTTTTTTTTACAAAGTTTTTTTTTTTTTTTTATGGGTGTGATTTTAATTTTATATTTTTATATTTTTTTTATGTTTTTTACACATTTTTTGAACTTTGAACATATGCTTCCAGTCACACTTCCACCCTTCTCCCTTCTAGACAAGCTTAGATTGACAGCCTGAGTGCTTGAATATTTCATGATTGAAAATCTAGGTAATTTAGTTTGCCTTTTTTAATGGCATTCCAAGAAAACTTAAGTATCTCCCCTTCTAGATTTTGCTGAATGGATATTACATTATTAAATTTCATCTAAACAATGACTTATATAGTACATTGCTCAATGCTTGGTTTTCTATATCAATAATACCCATTGATGAACCTACCTAAGTCCCTTGGGCTAAAATAATGACGGTCAAATTAAATAGATTGTAATCACTTTATTAAATGCATGATACTGACACAAGCACCACATATCATTAAAAAAAAGTCATAGAAAGTAACCAAATTTATTATGTTGTATTTTTTAAATATGCTCTTCATCTTCACCCTGACTTCCATCTCTAATAGTATGTGTGTGGCACATCATCAGATAAACAAAGTGGTAAGTTTATTTGGTTACCTTCTATGCAACAATGCATCTGGCGTTTATACACCCAGTATCGACCTTTCCCACCAGAAGAGTCACAAGCAAAGTGTGTTAGAGTCTGAGGTAGAGGCCCCTTACTGGTTTCTTTTGTATTATTCTATACTGCTTAGTATCTTTTGTATATTTTGATTGTACTATATACAATGGCACTTGGATAAATCTCATTGGTGTATAGTCCATAAATGTTGTGCGGCTAATATTAATTGAACTGTCTATTCATACTTTTTATTTTATTTGTCATTATTTCAGCCTTATGAGCTTGATAGATTTAATATTTTGTTGTAAATTCTCCTTAGTTGTATCCTTGGAGATTTAGTGGATTATAGTCCATAATCCACAATGGGGGAAATTTGTCAAAACCCAGTGGGGTTGCCCCGTGAAACCAGATAACTTCTTTAATTTTTTCAGTAGCCCTTTTAAAAAAAATAAAAAGAGGCAATATAATTGGTTGCTATGGGTCCACCTATGAAAATACATATTTAGCCATTGTTATAGCACTGTATATTCATAGAACATTCCTCTACACTTCACTAAAGTACTACTGTCAGATTAATTTTATACGTCACTGTGTTTTGGGACATTTTAGCATTGCTTTCTGTCAGTTTATATGCTGCCATTTGCTCGACACTGCTGTGTTCTCCACTATGTTTAAATCTAAAGTTCTCCTGGCAATCTGACAGGCCATGTGGAGTTTGCTACAGTCCATTCATTTTAGATCTATTTGGCTGAATGTTGTTCTGTGGCACTATATGTACACGTCTACTTGGTATAATGTTTTTTTCTTTTACATGTGGCTCTTAGTGAAATTATTTTGTAGTGAAGTTTTACTTTTAAACTTATTTTACATGTACTTGCTTGTTACTGTTATACTTAATAAATCATCTGCTAAGGTGGACTTTGTTCACATGATTTCCCGTTGCTAAATCAACCTGGGATTTAAAGACTGAAACTAATTTCTCCTGTTATTTAACTAAAATGGCATTTTTCTGCATGTGAAATACACCAGTTTATTTTTTACTCTCTAAAACATCATAAAACAATTCCCACTGAATTACCTTTTAGTACTTCAGAAGCTGTAATGGGAGCTTATGTGAATGTTAGGCTATTAGAAACTACACTTCAAAAGAAAACAAAAAACATACACACAAGCACTAAAACCTGACATTCACATCAAAAAGAACCAAAATAATAATTTTAAAAAATGCCTTTGATAAAGTCATACATTTAATTTATGTTTGCTTTTGTTTAATATGAAAATATATTCATAGTTAAAATTTGTCAATATTAAAAGTTAGGGGGAGATTAATCAATGGATTTAGAGTTTTTTTTTTTTGCTTACAAAAGTCGCATATGTGCGTAAGCAACTTTTTGATGTGGACGGGTGGCGGAGAAGTGGAGCTTTACAAAAAGTCCACCTGCTAGCTATTGCAGGACTACAACTCCCAGCATGCCCTTACAGTGAGAATATGCTGGGAATTGTAATCCCAACAGCTTGCGGGCAGGTGGCCGGGGAGCAAAACCGCCCGACAGGAATATGAAATTACAGCATTGTAATTTCATATTTCCTGGGCAGACCTGTGATTGGTCCAAACATCCTGGCCAATCACAGCTGCCAGAGGGAAATATGAAGTCACAGAGCCGTAACTTAATTTTTCCCGCTGGAAAGCCATGGACTGGAGCACAATGCCACCCACTTCCCTAGCTTCCTTGTCAGCCATCTGCGCCGCACTACTACAACTCCAAGCATGCCCTTACAGTAAGGGCATGCTGGGAGTTGCAGTCGGGTGGGGCGGGCGGCAGATGTGCGAGCGGGTGACAAGCTTCCCTGACTTGCTTGTCACCCGCCTGCACATCTCCCACCAGCCCATTGTCGCACGACTACAACTCCCAGTGAGGACATGCTGGGAGTTGTAGTCATGCGACGCGGGCGGTTGACAATAAATGCACTAATCTATTTTCCGAGGTTTTTTTCTTCTCATTTCAGATCAGTGTATCCTGTGGACTACTTCGGATTCGATGGACTACTACGGTGACCAGCATTTTTTTTTATGTTAATAAAATGGTTAACAAGGGCTTATGGAGGGAGTGTTTTTTTTAACCCCTTAACAACCAAGGACATAAATTTACGTCCTGGTGCTGCGGTACTTAGCGCACCAGGACGTACATTTACGTCCTGTACATGACCGCGAGCATCGTCGCACTGATGTCTGCCATTAACCCCTCAGATACAGTGATCAATACAGATCCGATCCAGCGATCCGATCATCCAGAACGGCGCACGGAAGTCCCCTCACCTGCCTCCGCCGCCTTCCACGGGTCTTCTGCTCTGATCTGAGATCAAGCAGATGAGAGCAGATGACCATTAATATTGATCAGTGCTATACCCTGTGTATAGCATTGAACAGTATTAGCAATCAAAGGATTGACATAAATAGTCCACTATGGGGACTATTAAAGTGTAAAAAAAAAAAGTTAAAAATAAAAATAAAAGGGACAAATCCCCTCACCCTTTTTTTCCCATTTTACCCCCATAAAGTGTAAGAAAGAGATTAATACACATATTCAATATCGCCGCATGCGTAAATGTCCGAACTATTAAAATATAATGTTATTGATCCTGTGCGGTGAACGGCGTGAACATGAAAAAAAAAATTGCTGCTTTTTTGTCACATTTTATTAAAAAAAAAAATTATAAAAGTTTTATAATTACAATTGTGGTATTAATAAAAAGTACAGATCATGGCACAAAAAATTAGCTCTCATACCGCCGATTATACGGAAAAATGAAAAAGTTATAGGTCGTCAAAATAGAAGGATTTTAAACATACTAATTTGGTTAAAAATTTTGCGCAACAGTAATAGAAAAGTATGTAATCATGGGTATCGATTTAATCGTATTGACCCACAAAATAAAGAACACATTTCATTTTTACCATAAATTGTACGCGTGAAAATGAAACCTTCCAAAATTAGCAAAATTGCGAGTTTTTTTTTTATTTCCCCACACAAATAGTATTTTTTTGGGTGCGCCATACATTTTATGGTAAAATGAGTGATGTCATTATGCAGGACAACTGGTCATGCAAAAAACAAGCCCTCATACTAGTCTGTGGATGAAAATATAAAAGAGTTACAATTTTTAGAAAACGAGGAGGAAAAAACAAAAATGCAAAAATAAAATTGGCCTGGTCCTTAACCCCTTAAGGACCAGGGTTTTTTCCGTTTTTGCAGTAAAATGTTTTCCTCCTTACCTTTAAAAAATCATAACTCTTTCAATTTTGCACCTAAAAATCCATATGATGGCTTATTTTTTGGGCCACCAATTCTAATTTGTAATGACATCGTCATTTTACCCCAAAATCTACGCCAAAATGGGGAAAAAAAATCATTGTGCGACAAAATTGAAGAAAAAACTTTTGGGGGCTTCTGTTTCTACGCAGTACATTTTTCGGTAAAAATTACACCTTCTCATTCTGTAGGTCCAAACGATTAAAATGATACCCTACTATATAGGTTTGATTTTGTCATACTTCTGGAAAAAATCATAACTACATGCAGGAAAATGTATACATTTAAAATTGTCATCTTCTGATCCCTATAACTTTTTTATTTTTCCAAAAAAGGGGCGGTATGAGGGCTAATTTTTTGCATCGTGATCTGAAGTTTTTACCAGTACCATTTTTGTATTGATTGTACTTTTTGATCGCTTTTTATAAATTTTTTCATGATATAAAAAGTGACCGAAAATACTCTATTTTGGACTTTGGAATTTTTTTGCGCGTACGTCATTGACAGCGTGGCTTAATTAATGATATATTTTTATAATTTGGACATTTCTGCATGTGGCAATACCACATATGTTTATTTTTATTAACACAGTTTTTTTTTAAATGGGAAAGGGGGTGATCCAAACTTTTATTAGGGAAGGGGTTAAATGATCTTTATTAACTTTTATTTCACTTTTTTGTTTTGCAATGTTATAGCTCCCATAGGGGTCTATAACACTGCTCACACTGATCTTTTACATTGATCAATGGTTTCTCATAGGAAACCATTGATCGATGATTCTGCCACTTGACTGCTTATGCCTGGATCTCAGGCACTGAGCAGTCATTTGGCGATCAAACACATGGAGGCAGGTAAGGAGACCCTCCTGCTGTCCTACAGCGGTTCGGGATTTCACCGTGGCGATCCCGAACAGCCTGCTTAGCTAGCCAGGGGTAGTTCCGTTTCACTTTAGACGCGGTGATCAACTTTGAATGCCGCATCTAAAGGGTTAATAGCGCGCAGCACCGCGATCAGTGCTGCGTGCTATTAGCCACGGGTCCCGGCCAGGGCCGTAGCCCCGCATCATAGAATGGAAGCGGACTCAGGGCGTACAGGTACGCCCTTGGACCTTAAGGGGTTAAGGTCAAAATGGGCTTGGTCCTTAAGGGGTTAAATAAAAGGTTTTTTTCAAATGTGTTGTGTTTTTTTAATTTTTTTAATTTTATTTAATTTGCAGGCTTAGTGGTGGAAGCTGTCTTATAGACAGAATCCATTACTAAGCTAGGGCTTAGCATTAGCCCCAAAAACAGCTAGCGCTAACCCCTAAATATTACCCCGGTATCCACCGCCACAGGGTTGCCAGGAAGAGCCAGTACCAACAGGCCCGGGACGTCCTGGACCTAGGTGGTAACAGGCTGGCGTTATTTAGGCTGGGGAGAGCCAGTAACAATGGTCTTCGCCCACCCTGGTAACATCAGGCTGTTGCTGTTTGGTTGGCATCTGGCTGAGAATAAAAATAGGGGGTACCCTAAGCGTTTTATTTTTTTATTAATATTTAATTATTTATGAAAAAACGTGTGGGGTTCACCATATTTTCATTTTCAGACAGATACCAACCAAACAGCAACAGTTACCAGGGTGGGCGAGGACCATTGTTACTGACCCTGCCCAGCCTAAATAATGCCAGCCTGTTACCACCTAGGCCCAGGTGCGCCATTTTTGATGCTCCGGGCCTGTTGGTACCGGCACCCCTGTGGCGGTGGGTACCAGGGTAATAATTGGGGGTTAGCCTTAGCTGTTTTTGGGGTGTATGCTAGGCCGCTGCTTAGCAATGGATTCTGTCTATTGTTACGCCTAGCGCTCCGGGTCCCCGCTCCTCCCTGGAGCGCGTACGGCGTCTCTCTCTCCGCAGCGCCCCGGTCGGTCCCGCTGACCGGGAGCGCTGCACTGTCATGGCCGTCGGGGATGCGATTCGCACAGCGGGACGCGCCCGCTCGCGAATCGCATCCCAGGTCACTTACCCGTTCCCGTCCCCTGCTGTCATGTGCTGGCGCGCGCGGCTCCGCTCTCTAGGGCGCGCGCGCGCCAGCTCCCTGAGACTTAAAGGGCCAGTGCACCAATGATTGGTGCCTGGCCCAATTAGCTTAATTGGCTTCCACCTGCTCCCTGGCTATATCTGATCTCCTCCCTTGCACTCCCTTGCCGGATCTTGTTGCCTTGTGCCAGTGAAAGCGTTTTGTGTGTCCAAAGCTTGTGTACCAGTACTTCTGCTATCCACCCTGACTACGAACCTTGCCGCCTGCCCCCGACCTTCTGCTACGTCCGACCTTGCTTCTGTCTACTCCCTTGTACCGCGCCTATCTTCAGCAGTCAGAGAGGTTGAGCCGTTGCTAGTGGATACGACCTGGTCACTACCGCCGCAGCAAGACCATCCCGCTTTGCGGCGGGCTCTGGTGAAAACCAGTAGTGACTTAGAACCGGTCCACTAGCACGGTCCTCGCCAATCCCTCTCTGGCACAGAGGATCCACCTCCTGCCAGCCGGCATCGTGACAGTAGATCCGGCTATGGATCCCGCTGAGGTCCCTCTGCCTTATATCTCTGATATCACCACGGTGGTCGCCCAGCAATCCCGACAGATCGCCCATCTAACCCACCAGCTGTCGGAAGTGTCCACCATGGTGCAGCAACTTCAGTCGCAACTTCTGCCTCTGCTACAGCAGCAACCATCTCCTCCGCCAGCTCCTGCACCCCTTCCGCAGCGAGTGGCCACTCCTAGCCTCCGCCTGTCCTTGCCGGACAAATTTAATGGGGACTCTAAGTTTTGCCGTGGCTTTCTTTCGCAATGTTCCCTGCACTTGGAGATGATGTCGGACCAGTTTCCTACTGAAAGGTCTAAGGTGGCTTTCGTAGTCAGCCTTCTGTCTGGAAAAGCCCTGTCATGGGCCACACCGCTCTGGGACCGCAATGACCCCGTCACTGCCTCTGTACACTCCTTCTTCTCGGAAATTCGAAGTGTCTTTGAGGAACCTGCCCGAGCCTCTTCTGCTGAGACTGCCCTGCTGAACCTGGTCCAGGGTAATTCTTCCGTTGGCGAGTACGCCATACAATTCCGTACTCTTGCTTCTGAACTATCCTGGAATAATGAGGCCCTCTGCGCGACCTTTAAAAAAGGCCTATCCAGCAACATTAAAGATGTTCTGGCCGCACGAGAAACTCCTGCTAACCTGCATGAACTCATTCATCTAGCCACTCGCATTGACATGCGTTTTTCTGAGAGGCATCAAGAGCTCCGCCAGGAAAAAGACTTAGATCTCTGGACACCTCTCCCACAGTCTCCATTGCAATCTGCGCCTAGGCCTCCCGCCGAGGAGGCCATGCAAGTGGATCGGTCTCGCCTGACCCTGGAAGAGAGGAATCGCCGTAAGGAAGAGAATCTTTGTCTGTACTGTGCCAGTACCGAACATTTTTTGGTGGATTGCCCTATCCGTCCTCCACGTCTGGGAAACGCACGCTCGCACCCAGCTCTCGTGGGTGTGGCGTCTCTTGATGCTAAGTCGGCTTCTCCACGTCTCACGGTGCCTGTACGGATTTCTCCTTCAGCCAGCTCTTCCCTCTCAGCCGTGGCCTGCCTGGACTCTGGTGCCTCTGGGAATTTTATTCGGGAGTCCTTGGTGAATAAATTCCGCATCCCGGTGACCCGTCTCGTCAAGCCACTCCACATTTCCGCGGTCAACGGAGCCAGGTTGGATTGCACCGTGCGTTACCGCACGGAGCCCCTCCTAATGTGCATCGGAACTCATCACGAAAAAATTGAGTTTTTGGTCCTCTCCAATTGCACTTCCGAAATTCTCCTTGGACTACCCTGGCTTCAACACCATTCCCCAACCCTGGATTGGTCCACAGGGGAGATCAAGAGCTGGGGTACCTCTTGCTTCAAGGACTGCCTTAAACCGGTTCCCAGTACTCCCTGCCGTGACCCTGTGGTTCCCCCTGTATCCGGTCTTCCTAAGGTCTTTATGGACTCTGCCTGCCATAAGAAGTGCCTCTCCCCCCCTCCCAGTCCAGTCAGGCAAGCCTCGGTGCCTCCTCATGGCCCTCGTCCTGGTGTCACACTGCCCCGTGCCAGGCCTCGCCCTCTGCCCTCCCTCCCCATTCCCACTCCTGCTGTACTGCCTGCCGTTGAGGAATCCCTCCATCCTTTCCCGGTGTCCTCATCCCAGGGGAGGCAGTTACCGGACAAAGAGAAGGGGAGACCTAAGGGGGGGGTACTGTTACGCCTAGCGCTCCGGGTCCCCGCTCCTCCCCGGAGCGCGTACGGCGTCTCTCTCTCCGCAGCGCCCCGGTCGGTCCCGCTGACCGGGAGCGCTGCACTGTCATGGCCGTCGGGGATGCGATTCGCACAGCGGGACGCGCCCGCTCGCGAATCGCATCCCAGATCACTTACCCGTTCCCGTCCCCTGCTGTCATGTGCTGGCGCGCGCGGCTCCGCTCTCTAGGGCGCGTGCGCGCCACCTCCCTGAGACTTAAAGGGCCAGTGCACCAATGATTGGTGCCTGGCCCAATTAGCTTAATTGGCTTCCACCTGCTCCCTGGCTATATCTGATCTCCTCCCTTGCACTCCCTTGCCGGATCTTGTTGCCTTGTGCCAGTGAAAGCGTTTTGTGTGTCCAAAGCTTGTGTACCAGTACTTCTGCTATCCACCCTGACTACGAACCTTGCCGCCTGCCCCCGACCTTCTGCTACGTCCGACCTTGCTTCTGTCTACTCCCTTGTACCGCGCCTATCTTCAGCAGTCAGAGAGGTTGAGCTGTTGCTAGTGGATACGACCTGGTCACTACCGCCGCAGCAAGACCATCCCGCTTTGCGGCGGGCTCTGGTGAAAACCAGTAGTGACTTAGAACCGGTCCACTAGCACGGTCCTCGCCAATCCCTCTCTGGCACAGAGGATCCACCTCCTGCCAGCCGGCATCGTGACATCTATATAACAGTACTTCCACTACTAAGCCTGTAAAGTACAAAAAAAAACACAACACGTTTATAAAACTTTTATTTTAAAAAACACTCCCCCACAAGCCCTTGTTAACCATTTTATTAGTATTAAACAAAACAAAAAAAACACTGGTCATCGTAGTCCACCAAATCCGAAGTTGTCCTCTGCATACATGGATCTGAAATGAGAAGAAAAAAAATGGTTTAGTACATTTAGGGTTAAAAAAGTGGTAATAAAATGTAATAAACACATATCTATACAAATCGCAAAATCGCAAATTTTTTTTACAGCAGCAACTTGAGGTGGGGTTACAAAGTGGTATTCTGAAGTCATTTATTGTTTTTTGCTTATGTGTGCTAAAAAATGGTATTCAAAAGTGATTTATTGTTTTTTGCTTATGTGAGCCAAATTTATCAACCCCCTGCGATAGTATGATAAATATGTCACACACCGAAAAAAAAATTATGACTACAGAACTCCCTTACCAAAGTAACACAGGAAAGTCTTCAATAGGCACGGTCACTTAAAAAAGCTTTAGAAAAAAAGTTTTGATTGGTCTGGGTCTCAGTGCTGAGAACCCCACCAGTCAGGAGAATGTGCCAGAAGAAGTGCATGGCATTCCGGTTCACTCCCCAGCTCTTAGCAATCTTTGTCTCGCTTTTCAGAGACTTATGGGAGCAGAGAGACAAAGATCACTTTGAGCCAGGTAGTGAACAGCAATGCCATGCACCTCTCCCAGCTTGTTCTCCTGATCGGTATGGGTCTCAGCACTGAGACACAGACCGATTAAAATCTCTACCTAATTCATGTAGTAAAACAAAAAAAAAACAACTGTGGAAAACATATTACAAAATGAAGAAGAGACATAGATAGAAACCAAGTCATCTCATAAACTCTATAAAAAAATAAAGGATCCTGTTGTGAAAAATAAAAAGACTTCCATCTTTAATTGATATGTAAAGAAAAGATGCAACAGTTCATGGATGTTGTGGATGCAGTTGGATCTTTATGACATGTCAGAGCTTTGTGAAAATGATAGGTACCATTTAAGGGTACAACCACCACGGCGTAAATGCTATGGTTTTCTAAGTGACAGTAACACTTTAATAGAAAACCGTTGGGCAGCATAGTCTGGACATGGCAGCATGAAGTCACACCTTCTATGAACTCTGGAACCAGCTCACATTAACTGGGACTTTCAGCTACCCACTGCTCCTTACAGCATATACAGGACCTGCAAGACTGATCCTATGCCTCCCAAGACCCCTGCCCTTTCACTTGCACTCGCTCTCCCCTGGCTTGTTTCTCTCCAACATCGGATCCAACTTGACGCTGCTTTCTTCTGTGGTGCGCCCAGGCCATGTGACCTCCCCTTCAGAGCTCAGTCTGCCTTTCCCGCTGCTCTTCTCTGTACGCCCTTTCCTGCGGCTTCTCTGTACCCTATGCTGTGATGGCACGCAGGTAACTGGTTCTCACAGTATGCTGGACTCTCTCCAGCCGGCTGTACAACCACAATGGCTGGAGGAGATAAAATCAATAATGCAGGCCCTACCTACTAAAGCAGATATGAATGCACACAATGCCCATAAAGAGGAGCACCATGCTCAGGATGTCACTGCTATCAATGGCATGCAAGGTCCATTTTTTTTTAAACAAAAAGAGGCTATCCTGTGCTATCCCTGACGTTTCTCGCCAGACCTTGGCTATGCAACACCTGCTAAAACCTTTGCTGGAGGCTGCCAATCTGTCTGAAGCCACTTACCACTGGGGTCATGCCTTCTATCTCGTTCTTTGCTAATCTGGGGCCGAATTCCTACTCAAATCTCCTGCTGACCTGCTGGAAGCCTTTCCTGGATGTTGCACTAATTACCATCCCCAACTGGACCTTGCCTGTTCTTTCTTCCCTGGTGTTTCTCGCCAGACCTTGGCTATGCAACACCTGCTAAAAACCCATGCTGGAGGCTGCCAAGCTGTCTGGAGTCATGTACCACTGGGGTCATCCCTTCCATCTCGTTCTGTTAATCTGGGGTGGAATTCCTACTCAAATCTCCTGCTGACCTGCCGGAAGCCTTTCCTGGATGTTGCACTAGTGACCATCCCCAACTGGACCTTGCCTGTTCTTCCTGTTCATTGCTGTGTGGTCATTGGGACCTGTTTTTCTTTTTGGGGGTGGGTGGCCCTATAGGGTGGTGTTTATGTTGGGAGGGGGGTAGGTTTATGTGCCTTCTCTATCACTGGGTCCATCTTGATATCTGTACTTTATATGGGACTTATGTGGTTCAGGACTGAATAATCTGCTACATATGCTTAAAAGTAAAGGCTGATGTAGAAATGGGCTGCTGTCTATTGTTTCTTTTTAGTCCAACTCCCTGCTCATTCTTAGCCCCCTTTTCTCCTCCTCAACTTACTTTCTGATGTGCCTCTTTCTTTCTTTTTTGTGCCTTTCCTCCTTTGGTTTTTGTATTCTTGACCCACGATTTCCCGTTTATGTCCCTCTTTTGTTTCTTTAGGATTAGAGGGCAGGAATCCTGGGCTTCTAAATTTTATACAGTTAGGTTCTTTCTGGTTCCTTCCTCTCCTTTTGGGGAGTCCCCCTCCCTTTCTTTCATCCCATTCTTCCTCTTCTCCTTTCTTGGACAGTTTTTGGCTTTCCTGTACTTTTCCCTCTTTCCTTTTATGTGTTTACCCTTCATTTCCCTTCCTTTTGTCTCATTTCCCATCTCGTGGTTTGAGTTTTTGTCCTTGTTGGTTTCCTGTAGGAGAGGTGACTTCTGATGGCTTCTATAATGGTGGTCACATTGAACGCCCAGGGTCTGAATATCCATGAAAAATGTTCTGCTCTCTTGGGGCTACTGTGGAGTACACACACTTCTCTTGCATTTATTCAGGAAACCCATTTTCGTGCTCATCAATTGCCTTATTTTTGTCTGGATGCTTACCACAGCTGCTCTCCTGAATCTAAGATGAAGGGGGTGCCAATTCTCCTGTCTAAATCAGCTCAGTGGGAATACCTTTTCCATTGATCAGGTAGGAAGAGATAAAAATAACCAGCGCTCAGAAGGACATTAGTTAAAAGGTTAGGGGAGAAAAGGGGATATACATGAATCAGTTTTGACTTACTCCATGTTGGGGGGGATGCAACATTTATTGCAAAAAATCCCCCCTCCAAGTTGGCATATAGTATTTCTGGAGTAAAATGGTCGGTCATAAAGCAGAACGATGCGGCATGTACTCTTCACAAAGTTTATTCGCGACGCGTTTCCGAGGTTACAAGGGCTTTCGCCACCTCCATCAGGCACAACACAATAAATATTCACTTAGTTTATATACTTCTTGGTAATCACTTACCATCAACGTCACCGTCGCTCTCCGCGCTCCATCCAGTTCCCGGTGTCTCTCTGTGTTTCCGGTTTGTCACATGATCAATCTCTAAGGTCACGCGGCTTCCGGCTAGCGCTAGACTCATTGACACGCATTGCATTCCACGACTCGGAGCCGATCCGCCCTGTATTCCTCCATCGTCATTTCCGGAATCGTGGAACGCATAAGAGAGACTTAGTTCCGGAAGTTTGGAGCGCAGAGAACGGTAGGTGTAACAATTTGCTAAAAATTCATCATTATAACAATTATAATATTAATAAAACATTAATAAAAAAAAGACCTCTAAAATTATCTTCCTATAATAATCTATAATAATTATATAAAAAATATATGTATACAGAAGGCAGCAGGCGCATATGGTGCCCAACTCCACCCTCAATAGATGTCACGGCACCACATGTGCCCAGTATCTCCCTAATAAGACCCTGAGGGATTAAGGTATTTCACTTAAAAATCCCAAACATTTCCTTCCTTATTGCATAGTGTTTTGTAATTATGATCCCTCACTTTTTCCAATGGTGTCACTTTCATTTCCTTATAGTTTTTTTGATGGTACAAAAAATGGCGTGACACACTATGTGTCACGATTCGGCTGGCAGGAGGTGGATCCTCTGTGCCAGAGAGGGATTGGCGTGGACCGTGTTGGTGGACCGGTTCTAAGTTGCTACTGGTATTCACCAGAGCCCGCCGCAAAGCGGGATGGTCTTGCAGCGGCGGTAGCAACCAGGTCGTATCCACCAGCAACGGCTCAACCTCTCTGACTGCTGAAGATAAGCGCGGTACAAGGGAGTAGACAAGAGCAAGGTCGGACGTAGCAGAAGGTCAGGGCAGGCAGCAAGGATCGTAGTCAGGGGCAACGGCAGGAGGTCTGGAACACAGGCTAGGAACATACAAGGAACGCTTTCACTGGCACAATGGCAACAAGATCCGGCAAGGGAGTGCAGGGGAAGTGAGTAGATATAGCCAGGGAGCAGGTGGAAGCTAATTAAGCTAATTGGGCCAGGCACCAATCATTGGTGCACTGGCCCTTTAAGTCTCAGAGAGCTGGCGCGCGCGCGCGCGCCCTAGAGAGCGGAGCCGCGCGCGCCAGCACATGACAGCCGGGGACCGGGACGGGTAAGTGACTTGGGATGCGATTCGCGAGCGGGCGCATCCCGCTATGTGAATCGCATCCCCGCCGGCAATGTCAGTGCAGCGCTCCCGGTCAGCGGGTCTGACCGGGGCGTTGCAGGGAGAGAGACGCCGTGAGCGCTCCGGCGTAACAGTACCCCCCCCTTAGGTCTCCCCCTTTTTTTGTCCGACAACTGCTTTACCTGGGACGAGGACACCGGGAGTGAATGGAGGGTTTCCTCAAAGGCAGGCAGTACAGCAGGAGTGGGAATGGGGAGGGAGGGCAGAGGGTGAAGCTTGGCACGGGGCAGTGTGTCACCAGGACGGGGGCCATGAGGAGGCACTGAGGCTTGCCTGACGGGACTGGGAGGGGGGGGAGAGCCATTTCTTATGGCAAGGGTGGGAGAATGAAGCTGGAGCCATGGCAGACCGAGGAGGACCTCAGAGGTGCAGTTGGGAAGGACAAAAAATTCAATCAATTCGTGATGGGGTCCAATGCACATTAAGAGGGGTTTTGTGCGGTAACGCACGGTGCAATCCAATCTAACTCCGTTGACCGCGGAAATGTAGAGCGGCTTGACGAGACGGGTCACCGGGATGCAGAATTTATTCACAAAAGAATCCAGAATAAAATTCCCAGAGGCACCAGAATCCAAGCAGGCCACGGCTGAGAGGGAGGAGTTAGCAGAAGGAGAAATCCGCACGGGCACCGTGAGACGTGGAGAAGCAGACTTTGAACCAAGAGACGCCACACCCACGTGAGCTGGGTGCGTGCGTGCGTTTCCTAGACGTGGAGGACGAATAGGGCAATCCACCAAGAAATGCTCGGTACTGGCACAGTACAGACAAAGATTTTCTTCCCTACGGCGATTCCTCTCTTCCTGGGTCAGGCGAGACCGATCCACTTGCATGGCCTCCTCGGCGGGAGGCCCAGGCGTAGATTGCAAAGGATACTGTGGGAGAGGTGCCCAGAGATCTAAGTCTTTTTCCTGGCGGAGCTCCTGATGTCTCTCAGAAAAACGCATGTCAATGCGGGTGGCCAAATGGATAAGTTCTTGCAGGTTGGCAGGAATCTCTTGTGCGGCCAGCACATCCTTGATGTTACTGGATAGGCCTTTTTTAAAGGTCGCGCAGAGAGCCTCGTTATTCCAAGATAATTCGAAAGCAAGAGTACGAAATTGGATGGCGTACTCGCCTACTGAAGAATTACCCTGGACCAGGTTCAGCAGGGCAGTCTCGGCAGAAGAAGCTCGGGCTGGTTCCTCAAAGACACTACGGACTTCAGCGAAGAAGGACTGGACTGTGGCTGGATCATTGCGGTCCCAGAGCGGTGTGGCCCAAGACAAGGCCTTTCCTGAAAGAAGGCTCACTACGAACGCCACCTTAGACCGTTCTGTAGGAAACAAGTCCGACAACATCTCCATATGCAGGGAACATTGAGACAAAAATCCACGGCAGAGTCTAGAGTCCCCATCAAATTTGTCCGGCAGGGACAAGCGGAGGCTAGGAGCGGCCACTCGCTGCGGAGGAGGTGCAGGAGCTGGCGGAGGAGATGGTTGCTGCGGTAGCAGAGGCAGAAGTTGCTGTAACGTGGCGGTCAACTGCGACAGCTGCTGTCCTTGTTGGGCAATCTGCTGCGATTGCTGAGCGACCACCGTGGTAAGGTCAGTGAGACTTGGCAGCGGCACCTCAGCGGGATCCATGGCCGGATCTACTATCACGATTCGGCTGGCAGGAGGTGGATCCTCTGTGCCAGAGAGGGATTGGCGTGGACCGTGTTGGTGGACCGGTTCTAAGTTGCTACTGGTATTCACCAGAGCCCGCCGCAAAGCGGGATGGTCTTGCAGCGGCGGTAACAACCAGGTCGTATCCACCAGCAACGGCTCAACCTCTCTGACTGCTGAAGATAAGCGCGGTACAAGGGAGTAGACAAGAGCAAGGTCGGACGTAGCAGAAGGTCAGGGCAGGCAGCAAGGATCGTAGTCAGGGGCAACGGCAGGAGGTCTGGAACACAGGCTAGGAACATACAAGGAACGCTTTCACTGGCACAATGGCAACAAGATCCGGCAAGGGAGTGCAGGGGAAGTGAGTAGATATAGCCAGGGAGCAGGTGGAAGCTAATTGGGCCAGGCACCAATCATTGGTGCACTGGCCCTTTAAGTCTCAGAGAGCTGGCGCGCGCGCGCCCTAGAGAGCGGAGCCGCGCGCGCCAGCACATGACAGCCGGGGACCGGGACGGGTAAGTGACTTGGGATGCGATTCGCGAGCGGGCGCCTCCCGCTATGCGAATCGCATCCCCGCCAGCAATGTCAGTGCAGCGCTCCCGGTCAGCGGGTCTGACCGGGGCGCTGCAGGGAGAGAGACGCCGTGAGCGCTCCGGGGAGGAGCAGGGACCTGGAGCGCTCGGCGTAACACTATGTAGTGTGTATCCATTTTTTTTTATATTAGATCTATGTTTATTGATTCTAATTCTTAGGCTATTTATTGTCCTACCAATGTACCTTAGCCCACATGGACACTCTATCATATAAATAACATAATTACTGCTACAATCTAAACGCTCTTTTATAAAAAATGGTTTTGATCCATCTAAAATATCCACCTCGGTTCTCCTATTGCAAATTTGTTCACAACATTTGCAACGACTATTTCCGCATTTGTATACCCCTTTACATCTCCCAAACCCCCTTTATGTTGTCTTTTAACTTACCGTTGTTTCCTAGGTATAGAAGGTGCTAAGAGGTTTTTCAAGGCTTTACTCCTTCTAAAAACACACCTAGGATTTTCAGTTATAATTTTCTTTAAAATAGGATCTCCCTTAATTATATTCCAATTGGCCCGTAATATCTTCTTAATTTCAGAATGAGAGTTATTATATTTAGTGATAAAAGCCACATTAGACATATGATCATCCCCCTGATCTATTTTAAATTTATTATTTTCTGGGAGACAATCTATCTGGGATAGGGTGTTGACTCTTTTAATAGACTCATCTACCAGGGGTTTAGGATAACCCTTTTGTCTGAAGCGTTTTTTTAAGACCAGGGTTTGTTGTTTGAATTCTTGGTCAGATGAACAGTTTCGTCTAATCCTCTTCATCTGACCATAGGGAACATTGTTTTTCCAACTCGTACTGTGGCAACTATCATAACTTAGGGTGCATTCACACCACGTTTTTGCAATACAGTTCCTGTATCAGGTTTTTGAGGAAAAACGGATTCCTCAAAACCTGACTAAACTGTATCAAAACGTGTGTACAAATTTTAACCCGTACACAGTTAAAAACCGTAAACGGTTTGAAAACTGACATCCGGTTGCATCCGTTTTTTAAGAAAAAAACGTAGAATTTTGGAAGCGGAATTTTCGCAGCAGAATCCCACTGACTTCAATGGGGCTCTCATTTGAAGGCGGATTTTTACCAAATGTGGCATGGAGGCAGATTGACTGAAAATAGGCTTTGGTGGCGGAAATTACCAAACTTTTGCAAGCAGACAGGTGGAATTTCAGTGGTGTGAACCTAGCCTAAGGGTCTATTCACACGGGGGAATTCCCGCACCAATTGCGCTTCCGCAGGTGGTTTCTGGCTTGTGCGGATTTTGTGTGTAATTGGTGCAGAAATTCTGCATGCTGAAATTCAGAAGTGTGGAATCCCATAGAAGTCTATTGGACTTTTATTTGAGGCGGAATTCTGAAAGCAGAAATTCCCCCTGAGTGAATAGACCTTAACTCTTGTTTTCCTCCTTTCTATACTCCATTAAGTCTTCTAATTTCATGCCTTGTGAGGCGTTACCTGACTGGCATGGGTCATCCGGTTTTCTTACTGGTTGGTAGATTTCTGTTTGTTATGCCCTTTGAAAGTTATGCCTTATGGGATGGTTATACCTTATGAATATCATTTGAAACTTGAAAATAAAGAATTATAAAAAACTGGTACAGGCATCATGATGTGGTACAATATCAATTGTCCTGATACCCTGAAAATAATAATAGTTTCAAAATTCTGTCTGGACCCAGGCAACTAGTCATTGCGACAGGTCCTAGTGCCTGCTCTCTGCCTCTCCAGTACTGAGTGATGCATCTCTCTCTATACACAGATTGTGTATATCAAGTTGGCCAGTCAAGCCCCTGTGAACACTTACCTGGGTCCTGGCAGCATTTTTAAACTATGATTACTCTGAAATACCTGGATTTCTCAGAGTAATTCATAGTGTCCAGGGACAGCACTACATGCATCAGTTTTAGGTTGCACCTGATTTGGGTTCCCTTTAAGTTATGGATGGATTATAAAACTACACTATACCACATCTTAGGTTCAATTAAAAAGTCTTGTCTTTATTTATGCTTAAAGAGTACCTGCCCTCAAACCATATTGTCTAAACTAACTCAAATTATATTACCTAACTACTCTAATAATCCTCTTGCCCTTAAAAATAATTTTCCAAGCTTGAAAAATGTCTGTATCATACCTTTTCCCTTGCTCACAATGTGTGAGCTCCCGGCAGGAGAAAGTGAGCATTCCCCAGCAGGCACAACGTTTGACTTGCTGCAGGGAATAGAACAGAGCCACCTAGTGGCCATTTTTTCAATCACATTAAAAACATATAAAGGTTGAGAATTTTAACAGCAAGTAAATAGCAAAGTGTCTTTTAATTACATAAGGAACAATATATTAAAAGTTTAGTTTGGTGACTTTTTTGACATACAATGGTCTTTTCTGGACCATTGTAACTTGGAACCAGACTCAACATACAATACTACAGGGAGTCAGGATTGGTGCAGTGTGTGAATGGCTAGAAGATCCATAGTGCCCAATCTTAGTAGTCAATTTAGTGGTAAAACCTCAATATTACATACATAGATGCATACAGTGACTGGCTGTCTAGTGGCATCCCTCTGCATAACAGATCAATAATACATGGTGTGCACTTCACCTGCTGCTTTGGACAACTATGAGGGAAGTACCATTTTATTTTTCTGGTATGCTTTGGAAAAAATACAGGCAGGTTAGCACACGTACATACAGTAAATTGAAACGCACAGAAAAAGAGATTCCCATGCCTGATGCCTGGGGTACTCCGGTGGAAAACATATATTTTTTAAATCAACTGGTGCTAGAAAGTTAAACAGATTTGTAATTTACTTCCATTAAATAATCTTAATTCTTCCTTCCTTAAGTACTTTTATTTCTTAATTTATTTTCTGTCTGTTCACGGTGTTCTCTGCTGACACCTCTGTCCATGTCAGGAGCTGTCCAGAGCAGGAACAGTTCCCCATAGCAAACCTATCCTACTCTGGACAGTTCCTGACATGGACAGAAAAAAATTTGAAAAAGAAAAGAACTTCCTCTGTATTATACAACAGCTGATAAGTACTGGAAGGATTAGGATTTTTTAATAGGAGTAACTTGCAATTCTGTTAAACTTTCTGGCACCAGTTGATTTAAAACATTTTTTTTCCACCGGAGTACCCCTTTCATTGACCTGAAAATGCATTAGACGTGGGGGTCTCTTTTCAAGTGCATTGTTCTGTACAGAACCCAGAAGAAGTTCCTGTCCTCTGCATATTATACTCCAGGGTACAATCATACATACCATTTTTTGCAGCTGCAAATTTGATGTTGTGTAAATTAATGTAACTAGATGAACATAACATCACATCTGAGGCATTATATCTGGAGCAAACAAGGTAAATGAATAAACCCTTAATTTTTTTTATTTTTTAATCCAAAGACATTGTGCGAGGGCTTTTTTGTGTGGGACAAGCTGTACTTTTTATTGGTACTATTTTTGCAATTCATGCTACCTTTTGAGCTTTTTTATTACACTTTTTTATTTTACAATTATCGTTTTATATTACAAGTCATTACTGACGTAGCAATACCTATTATGTGTAAGTGTCACGATGCCGGCTGGCAGGTAGTGGATCCTCTGTGCCAGAGAGGGATAGGCGAGGACCGCGCTAGTGGACCGGTTCTAAGTCACTACTGGTTTTCACCAGAGCCCGCCGCAAAGCGGGATGGTCTTGCTGCGGCGGTAGTGACCAGGTCGTATCCACTAGCAACGGGTCACCTCTCTGACTGCTGATGATAGGCGAGGTACAAGGGAGTAGACAGAAGCAAGGTCGGACGTAGCAGAAGGTCGGGGGCAGGCGGCAAGGTTCGTAGTCAGGGTGGATAGCAGAAGTTCTGTACACAGGCTTTAGACACACAAACGCTTTCACTAGGCACAAGGGCAACAAGATCCGGCAAGGGAGTGCATGGGAGGAGGTGAGATATAGTCAGGGACCAGGTGGAAACCAATTAAGCTGATTGGGCCAGGCACCAATCATTGGTGCACTGGCCCTTTAAGTCTCAGGGAGCTGGCGCGCGCGCGCCCTAGAGAGCGGAGCCGCGCGCGCCAGCACATGACAGCAGGGGACGGGAACGGGTAAGTGACCTGGGATGCGATTCGCGAGCGGGCGCGTCCCGCTGTGCGAATCGCATCCCCAACGGCCATGACAGTGCAGCGCTCCCGGTCAGCGGGACTGACCGGGGAGCTGCAGGGAGAAAGACGCCGTGAGCGCTCCGGGGAGGAGCGGGAACCCGGAGCGCTAGGCGTAACAGTAAGTTTGGGCTTTTTTTGGGGGGTGGGGGTGGGGGGTGATAATATAGGGTTTTATTGGGAAAGGAGCGTTTTTTTTCCCTCACTTTATTAATTTATTTAAAAACCTTTTATTTTTTTGCAGTTTGTACTATGCTGCAGTACACCTGTACTGCAGCACAGTTTAACAGTCAGTACTACACTGACTAACAGCCTGTGCGATCCAGCCTATGGCTGGTCCTTACCGGCTGCCGTACTAGGCAGACAGGAGGTCATCAGCTGGCCTTCTGCTGCCATGGCAACCAACAGAATCCCGCGATCGCATTGCGGAATCGCCGTTGGTGGACAGGGGGAGCCCCCTGTTAACCCCATAGATTCTGTGATCAGGGTTAATGCTACCGAGACTGTCGCAATGGCGCTGTGAAGGAGATCGCTAGGACATATGCATATGTCCAGTTGCGCTAACTAGCTAACAACTCGGACGTATGCATATGTTCTAGGGCGAGAAGGAGTTGAACAGATCTGCTTGTATATGAACAGCAAGTCAGCGTTGCTAGGTGTCTAAAACACCAGAGGCTAAAGCCCATAGCCCCAGCCACGTCCCCTGACCACACACATACTTAGCCCTAACCACGCCTTTATCCATGCCTTATGGCACCCAGCCTCGTACTTTAATATATTCACTAATACCAGCAGGCAAGGGCACACTGTGGTTGCAGAAATCACACTTTATTACCCCTACACAACCTGTACATACTCAGGTGGCCTTTACATGCTGAAATCTCAGAGTGATAGGAGTATTATTGCTGCAACCACTCACACAACCTGTACATACTCAGGTAACCTGTAGATGCTGAGATCTGAGCATGATAGGAGTGTGATTGCTGCAACCACACTGCTATCATCCTCAGGCAGCCTGTATGAACTTAGGAAGCCTGTACATGTTGGAATCTCACAGATTTTTTTTTATTTGTTTTATTGAAAAGAGAAAAACCATTGGCAGCAATAGTACAAAACATATCAAAAAAGAGGAAGACATGGATCAGTATTAAAGTACAAATATCTGTCTAATGTACATACACACCAGGGTAAGCGCATACTCGCCAACACCAAAATAAATAATAACAAACAGATAAATAAATAGAACACAAATAAATATTTGAGAAACAGTTAAACAAATTCCATTACTTCCTCCATCATGTATCAACCACTGTCACATAAAAGGCAAATGAGGGACACTGCTGTAGAATAATTGAGTTGAGATCTCACAGATAGTTAAAAAAAATCTCTCTAAGTTAAAAGAGAAGACTATATATGTGACATGAAAGGGGGAATTCTCCTCTGACCTATTACCTTTCTTTCTGCTTCTCCTGTCAGCTCACATTCCCTGGTGGACAGAGCTGGGGTCAGAAACAGGTCATCTACTTCTGTGACAGCTTTCAAGTTAAAGTAAAGAGGGGAGATAAGAAGAGATATCTACATAACCTGGCAAGTTTGCTAAATGAAGCCAATTGCAAACCTGTTTATGTTGGCATGATTAAAGAGATGGGACTACCCTTTTAAGTGCCTTGATCAATAGCGATCGCAGCGTTTAAAATTTAAGAGCCTGAAGGACAGGCCTTGTGCCTGATTGGCACCTTTACAACAATTACAACTAGGCCTCCGAGCCTGCCACAGGGGGGCAGGTGTCTATATATATATATATATATATATATATATATATATGTTCTGTCCTCGCTACACGTTACCCTGTGGTGTGTGTAGTCTGACATGCAGATAAACCGCCCTATTCTTCAATAGACAAGACTGTATGGTGAAGTCTGTAGATTTATTGAGTCATAGGTAATAAGCATGCGGTGAAACTAGAAAACAATAGAGCAGAAAACATGAATAAACACATGTTCATATACAACTAACATATCAGCATTGCAACATATCAGCATTACAACATATCTGAAACATAACATGTAATAACATGGATGACATGTAGAGAGCTGGTCTGCTAATTACAACTTAAGACAGTGCAGCTGGAAGAAGCTGTGGCTGAGAAATACTGTAGGGCAAGTCCATAAGCTTACCAGCGATGCTGCCACATAGGACAATGGAGGATGCAGTCTATCTCTTCTTAGCACAGTCTGTAATGGAGTTCTTCCTCCCAAGATGCTTCACTTCACTGAGGAGGGATGGAAGGAGCAGAGGGACAAATCACTGACAGGCAAAGTCAGCCACTAGATGGAGTGCTGTGTAATCAGGCTCACTTTACAGTACATAACCCCTTAAGGACTCAGCCCATTTTGGCCTTAAGGACTCAGACAATTTAATTTTTACGTTTTCATTTTTTCCTCCTCGCCTTCTAAAAATCATAACTCTTTTATATTTTCATCCACAGACTAGTATGAGGGCTTGTTTTTTGCGCGACCAGTTGTCCTTTGTAATGACATCACTCATTATATCATAAAATGTATGGCGCAACCAAAAAACACTATTTTTGTGGGGAAATTAAAACGAAAAACGCAATTTTGCTAATTTTGGAAGGTTTTGTTTTCACGCCGTACAATTTATGGTAAACATGACATGTGTTCTTTATTCTGAGGGTCAATACGATTAAAATGATACCCATTATTACATACTTTTATATTATTGCTGCGCTTAAAAAAAATCACAAACTTTTTAACCAAATTAGTACGTTTATAATCCCTTTATTTTGATGACCTATAACTTTTTTATTTTTCCGTATAAGCGGCGGTATGGGGGCTCATTTTTTGCGCCATGATCTGTACTTTTTTTTGATACCACATTTGCCTATAAAAAACTTTTAATACATTTTTTATAATTTTTTTTTAAATAAAATGTATTAAAAAAGTAGGAATTTTGGACTTTTTAAAATTTTTTTCGTTCACGCCGTTCACCGTACGGGATCATTAACATTTTATTTTAATAGTTCGGACATTTACGCACGCGGCGATACCAAAAATGTCTATAAAAATTTTTTTTACGCTTTTTGGGGGTAAAATAGGAAAAAACGGACGTTTTACTTTTTTATTGGGGGAGGGGATTTTTCACTTTTTTTTAACTTTTACTTTTACATTTTTTTACATTTTTTTTTTACACTTGAATAGTCCCCATAGGGGACTATTCATAGCAATACCATGATTGCTAATACTGATCTGTTCTATGTATAGGACATAGAACAGATCAGTATTATCGGTCATCTCCTGCTCTGGTCTGCTCGATCACAGACCAGAGCAGGAGACGCCGGGAGCCGCAAGGAGGAAGGAGAGGGGACCTCCGTGCAGCGTTATGAATGATCGGATCCCCGCAGCAGCGCTGCGGGCGATCCGATCGTTCATTTAAATGGCGAACTGCCACAGATGCCGGGATCTGTATTGATCCCGGCACCTGAGGGGTTAATGGCGGACGCCCGCGAGATCGCGGGCGTCGGCCATTGCCGGCGGGTCCCTGGCTGCGATCAGCAGCCGGGATCAGCCGCGCATGACACGGGCATCGCTCCGATGCCCGCGGTTATGCTTAGGACGTAAATGTACGTCCTGGTGCGTTAAGTACCACCGCACCAGGACGTACATTTACGTCCTGCGTCCTTAAGGGGATAAAGATGCTGGAGGCATGACAATATATATATATATATATATATATATATGTATATATATATATATATATATATATATATATATATATATATAAAAGCCCTTCTCCCCAAAAAACTGAATTGCTGATGACACAAAATAAAAAAGTGCAAACTAAACCAAAATGGTACTTATAAAAATTATACATCATGGCACAAAGAATGAGCCCTGAAACAGCCCCATATGCAGAAAAATGAAAAGGGATATCCATATATGCCTTAGGATATATGCTGACTTAGTGAGGGGTACCATTGTGCCATTCAGTATTAAGACTACTGTCCGTTACTCAATGTTGTGCCACTTTTTTGAATATTTTAAAAGTAGGTATTGCCTTATATCACCAAGTCTGTCACACTGTGGTTCTCACAATTGCTCTACTAGCAAAAGTTACAATAAAAAGCTAAATAAAACCAGAGCAAGATGTTGCAGAAGACTGCAAGTGGCTCAGGACCAGACTTTCAGAACAGGCAATGGTTCAGATCTACAACTGCAAATGCAATGAAAAACTGTCTTAGGCTGGGTTTCCACTTGGCAGTTTTTGGAAAAGCACTGCCAGAGCCCTACAAAATGACCTCCAGTAGGCCACAAATGTGCATGTGTCCATTCAAACGGTCAGAAACAGACTCCATGAGGGTGGTATGAGGGCCCAATGTCCACAGGTGGGGGTTGTACTTACAGCCCAACATCGTGCAGGACGTTTGGCATTTGCCAGAGAACAACAAGATTGCCAAATTTGCCACTGGCGCCCTGTGCTCTTCACAGATGAAAGCAGGTTCACATTGAGCACATGTGACAGACGTGACAGAGTCTGGAGATGCCATGGAGAATGTTCTGCTGCCTGCAACATCCTACAGCATGACCAGTTTTTAGCGGAGGGTCAGTAATGGTGTGGGGTGGCATTTCTTTGGGGGGCCGCAGAGCCCTCCATGTGCTTGCCAGAGGTAGCCTGACTGCCATTAGGTACCGAGATCCTCAGACCTTGTGTGACTTTATGCTGGTGCGGTTGGCCCTGGGTTCCTCCTAATGCAAGACCTCATGTGGCTGGAGTGTGTCAGCAGTTCCTGCAAGAGGAAGGCATTGATGCTATGGACTGGCTCGCCCTTTCCCCAGACCTGAATCCGATTGAGCAAATCTGGGACATCATGTCTCGCTCCATACACCAACCACAGACTGTCCAGGAGTTGGTGGATGCTTTAGTCCAGGTCTGGGAGGACATCCCTCAGGAGACCATCCGCCACCCCATCAGGAGCATGCCCAGGCGTTGTAGGGATGTCATACAGGCACATGGAGGCCACACACACTACTGAGCCTCATTTTGACTTGTTTTAAGGACATTACATCAAAGTTGGATCAGCCTGTAGTGTGGATTTCCACTTTGATTTTGAGTGTGACTCCATATCCAGACCTCCATGGGTTGATACATTTTATTTCCATTGATAATTTTTGTGTGATTTTGTTGACAGCACATTCAACTATGTAAAGACGAAAGTATTTCATACGATTAGTTCATTCAGATCTATAATGTGTTATTTTAGTGTTTCCTTTATTTTTTTGAGCAGTGTATAAACGAAAGACTTGTACTTCTCCTTTCTGCTGGATCCGTTTCTTGCTTTGGCTCAAAAACTGCAGTGTCAGTTTTCTAAAAATTTGTTAAGTGGAAATTTAGCCTTATAATGACTTGTGTCATATTTTATATGAGTTTTAGACCCTATGAGGGAGATTTATCAAAACTAGTGCAGAGGAAAAGCTGCCCAGTTACCCATAGCAACCAATCAGATCGCTTCTTTCATTTTTCACAGGCCTTGTTAAGAATGAAAGAAGAGATCTGATTGGTTGCTATAGGCAACTGGGCAACTTTGCCTGTCCACAGGTTTTGATAAATCTCTCCCTTTGTGGCCTTTTTTGACCAGTTTGACTAAAGGTGCTTGGCTTAAAATGGGGATTGACTCCAGTTAATTGGGATGTAGACTTAATGTGCCAAAAATGCATCAAAATGTTGTCATGGATTCTGGTTTAAAGTAAGTCATCCACTTATAGGATCCTTTTAGGTGATACTTTGGTGCCATCACTCATGATGCTCCCTGTGTTTCCATTAAGAGTACTGGCCTTGTTCATGTAGCACCACATTTTGCCACTCTTATTGCTCCTGCCTTTCATTGCCGCTTTGTTGTACTACGATTGCTATGATTATACTTGACTATGCGAGTGCTTTTATATTGTTCTACTATCATTTACTTTCATTTTTTCACCTGTTATTTGCTCTGTATTCTGTATTGGTTCCTCAAATAAACCCTTTTTATTAAAATTTAATCCAAAAAAATGTAGTCAAAGCACATCAGAAATCAGCAAAACATGTTATGGAGAGGCACTGTACAAGTCTCAGTTTGTGGGACTAAATGCAAGAGTGAGGAGGATACACATAAAATCATCAGCCAGTGAAAATAATAATTTCAGCTAGGGTGATTGTTTGACGGATGCTGTGAAATTTGGCAAAATAACCACAGTAGGTCATATAACAATTCTTCCTAGTGATATAAAAAACATTATTAATATATAAAAGACACCAGCAAAGGTTCTATAATAAAAGTGGTGCTGTTTATTTATAGATATTATTCATTGATAATGAAAATTCTTATTAATTGTGAAAGGTGTAATACTCCTGTAATCCAGTTCACATATTTCTTTGATGCACAGATCAACTATAATAAACATAAATTTAGTGCTATAATATACAATATTTCTAACGGCATATGAATATAGGCATATGAATCAATGGATCAATTATTACACTTCTAGTCTTTCAATTAGTCTTACCATGTGTGCAGAAGCTAACAAGTCTAATAGCGCTATTTTCTCTGTAAAATGCTTTTTTCTGTCTGGATAATATTCTGCACACCATAATCCTCCATCCATTATCATTCCAGGTCTAATGTGACATGTAAATAACATGGGTACACAGCAAAAGCAAATTGTACAGACACAATACTTTTGAAAAACAGTTTTGAAAAACAGTTTAAAAAATGAAAAAGAATAACAATCTGATTTGTTGCTATGGATAACTTCACACTAAGCATTTACCTTTTTGTAAAATACTTTCAACAATAGTAATTCCCATAAGTTTCTTGTGTTCAAAAATAATATAGTCTTACACTTTTAGGGCATATTCACACTTACAGGACCTGCTGTAGATCTGAAGCTGTGTTCAATCATTTAGTTACACTGATACTGTCATTAGCAAATCTGCAGCAGATCCTGTATGTGTGTATGTACTCTTAAACTTAAAGTGGGTGATTTTACTACTTTACCTGCAAAGGTTAAAGGAGTACTATGGTGCTTTTTATTATTAACCTTCTGTGCCCGTGCTGCAAAACGAAACAAAACAAACCTTAACTCACCTTCCCCCCCCCGTTGCACAGATATCAGTTTCCCGTTCTCCAGTCCCTGTCTTCTTCCCCTGCCTGCGGGATGGTGAGTCACACATGCTCAGTATTATCACCGGCCCAGAGGGACATTACTGTGGCCGGTGATACGCTGAGCGCAGCGTGACTCACCGTCCCGCAGGAAGTCAGGGAGCGGAGAATGGGACACCGATATTAGCGCAATGGGGGAACGTAGGGAGGTAAGTTAAAGTTTGTTTTGCAGAGGGTTAATAAAAAAAAAAAAAGCACCATAGTACTCCTTTAAAGGTGTCACTCATTGTGGATATCCTTCACTTTGTACTTGTGTATTTAAGCCCATATCAATTCTACTACTTAGTTATGCTTTTCCGGATTTGCAAATAATTACCATTTGAAAAAAATCATAGACATGGACATTGTTTATGATATGATTTTAGGGTAAGGTCACACGTACTATATTTTGCTGCATATTGTCTGCTGTGTACTTTGCCACCCATTGAAGTCAATGGATAGGAAAATATGCAGCTTATTTTGCAACCCATTGACTTTAATAGGCAGTAAAACATTCAGCAGCATATACACAGCAAAATACTGTATGTGCGACCTTACCCATAAAGTGCATTGTTCTTCTCACCACTCGTGTTTTTTTTAGCTGTGTTTGTGTTAAAATCATTCCATTTTATAGTTCATTATAATTCAGCTGAGAACACATGAAGCAGTGCTTAATGGACACACACACACACACACACACACATCCATACCTACTAATGTACCAGACAGATCTACAAAGCGGTAACTTTATTTTGGGTGCATGAACAATACAACCAGGGAGGCTGGAGGGACACAGACCAGGGCAGTTACCTTTCTGTGTCTGTCTGGTGTCCTCGACTCAATTGTTCAGGCACCGAAAAAAGTGACCACTTCGTAGATGGGTCTGGTGAGTGCTTCCCTATCGTCTTCTGTCTATAGAGTCCCCTATGTAGTGATCTTCTGTTCACTCACCAAAAGAAACAAATTTCTGCTTGCATGGGAAGGGCCAGAGCCTCTGCAGTAAAAGACACCTTCTCAGGGTGTTACAACTGTAAAGCTGAGTTGGAAAGAAAAGAGTGACTAATTTTAGCTGCCAGATCGGAAAGGAGACTGATTCTTTATAGCTCTCGCCTCCAGCAGCACAGACTATGAGTAGCACCAAGGGAAACACTTGTAAGCAAACAGAAAACTAAAAAACAAAAAAGAAAAAGGTTATTTTTTTAAAGCAACAATGACTGCCACTTACTTTAAAACAGTGGGCAGAACTTCAGGATGTTCGGCATGAAAAAGATTCATGGGTTAACATTTTAATGCTTTTAGTGATGAAATGACAGCAATTCTTACATACTGAAGAATTCCCACAAATGATACCCTGACATTATGTAGCAGCACATATAGTTCTACGTCATTCATTGCCCTGTAATGTTTTCAGGAGTTTCTTAATGTGTACAGGTCAAAAAACGTCTGTGTTGCCTCAAAAGTGGATTAATAATGCTAAGAGGCCCAGGAAGTAAGCTTTTGTATTTGGTATTTACTGCATACTTTACAGTATGCTTGCTGTAGGCAATCATGCTTCCCTTTCACAGAAGCACATCTCAAAACATATCCAGTAAAATCCATTGAGGAATCATGTATATTATAAATAATGGTATTTAAAAAGAAAGATGAAATAATATACATGAAAAAGAAAGATGAAAAAATAATGGTATTTAAAAATATGAAAAAATATACATATATAAAATCATATATACACCAAAAAAGAACTGATTACAAAAATATTTGCAAAGAAAGTCAAAATACTTTATTAGAGACATTAATGAACATACAAAACCAAAAAGAAACAAACAAACAATCATAAAACAATGGCACCCCACCCATCCCTACAGAAAAAAACATGTAATCACCAGCAGGAAAGGAAAAAAGCATTATAAGGTGTCAAACACCAGGGTTGTTAATGGAACACAAGTAAAAAGATGAGTCTACAAATACATTGAAGAAAGATGCAAATGTAAAGATGTACATACAAACATAGACGTCACAGCATTTCTTTGTAGACTCAACTTTTTAACTGTGTCCCATTAACAACCCTGGTGTTGATACAAGTCCACCTTATCATGCATTTTCCTTTCCCCCAGTAAATATGTTTTTTTTTTTCTGTAGGGGTGGGTCGGGTGCTGTTGTTTTATGATTGTTTGTTTTTGGTTTTGTATGTTCATTAATTTTTCTATTATTCTGATTTTCTTTGCATATATGTTTTGTAATCAGTGCTATCCTCTTTGGTGTATATTCTACTCATATATCACAGGAGTGTTGGATATGGATTTGATAACTTGTTGCCTTAATTTCGTTTTTGGTGGTAATATATAAAATGATACCTAAACATTTTTGCCCTTATACGTCTACTAATGATGGCCTAACAGAAACATTCTCAACTTTCTCAATAAAATCTGTATCAGGTAAACATTAACCATATTCTTTTTTTCTTTGTAATTGTATTTTTTACTATCATCATAATACAATAAAATTGTATTAAAACAAATCTGCTGAGTGTGAAAATCTCCTTAAAGGGGTATTCCAGGCAAAACCTTTTTTTATATATATATCAACTGGCTCCGGAAAGTTAAACAGATTTGTAAATTACTTCTATTAAAAAATCTTAATCCTTCCAATAGTTATTAGTTTCTGAAGTTTTCTGTCTAACTGCTCAATGATGAAGTCACGTCCCGGGAGCTGTGCATGATGGGAGAATATCCCCATAGGAACTGCACAGCTTCCGTGACGTGAGTCATCAGAGAGCAGTTAGACAGAAAACAACAACTCAACTTCAGAAGCTAATAACTATTGGTAGGATTAATATTTTTTAATAGAGGTAATTTACAAATCTGTTTAACTTTCCGGAGCCAGTTGAAATATAAAAAAAAGTTTTGGCCTGGAATACCCCTTTAAATACCGTATTTATCGGGGTATACCACGCACCGGCCTATAACACGCACCCTCATTTTACCAAGGATATTTGGGTAAAAAAAGTTTTTTACCCAAATATCCATGATAAAATGAGGGTGCGTGTGTGCGTGTGTATACCCCGATATACCCCCAGGAAAGGCAGGGGGAGAGAGGCCGTCGCTGCCCGCATCTCTCCCCCTGACTTTCCTGGGGTCTAGAGCGATGCTGTCGGCCCCTTTCACCCCCTGGTTATCGGCGCCGCTGCCCGTTCTGTCCCCCTGACTATCGGTGCCGGCGCCGATAGCCAGGGGGAGAGAAGCTCCCCCCATCCCCGGTGGCATAATTACCTGAGTCGGGTCCGCGCTGCTCCAGGCCTCCGTCGTGTGTCCCCAGCGTCGTTGCTATGCACGGCGCGGCGCTCTGACGTCATGCGCCGCGCCGTTCAGCGCATAGCAATGACGCCGGTGACGCACGACGGAGGCCTGGAGCAGCGCGGACCCGACTCAGGTAATTATGCCACCAGGGATGGGGGGAGGCAACGGGGCAGCGGCGCCGGCAATGGGTGCCGCTGCCCCTTCTCTCCCCCTGGCTGTCGGCGCCGCTTCTCTCTCCCTGGCTATCGGCGCCGGCACCGATAGTCAGGGGGACAGAACGGGCAGCGGCGCCGATAACCAGGGGGTGAAAAGGGCCGACAGCAGCGCTCTAGACCCCAGGAAAGGCAGGGGGAGAGAAGCGGGCAGCGACGGCCTCTCTACCCCTGCCTTTCCTGGGGGTGTATCGGCGTATAACACGCACACAGACTTTAGGCTAAAAATTTTAGCCTAAAAAGTGCGTGTTATACGCCGATAAATACGGTAAATACATGGTTATCTATATTTTACCCTATGACAGTGATTGTGTGTCTAGGTACAATGACTGGCTATACCTTAACATGTAGCAACTGCATGCACCTAATATTATAATTTATACACCGTTAAACAATATTAGCACAAAATTTAATCTCTATGTTTTCCTAATACCCAAAACTATTCACATGAAAGGTTTAGTGGAGTCAATATTAATTAATAAGTGATCAATGTGTGACATACATAAAACATACATACAAGTGCAACATTTCAGTGGTCTCACACCACCATGCAAGGGGCCAGGGGCTTGGAGCCACCCCCCGCCTCACCGGGTAAGTGAAAAAACAATGAGTAGTGGAATTTCACCGGCGGCATCCCCGGCAGCGGTGGCGGCCTCCCTCTTATCCTACACCTCTCATGTCTGAAGGCCCCCACCGCCGCTCGCCGGAGAACCTGGCGGGGCAGGCCTAAGGGGATTCCGTCGGGGAAATACCACTACTCATGTTTTTTTTCCCTTTTTCAAATTTTGGATGGCTACTAAGGCTAATTTAGACCATTTTCTGCCAACATACAACTACAACTACTGATGGTAGATATCTGTTGGATCTGCTGTGTTGGGATTTTTTTTACCCACTGTCAGAATAGCACCTCATAAATGAAGAAAGAATTGCACCTCATAAATGAAGACCACACCAGGCCAGAGATCATGAGAGCGGTAGCAACATGGCAGCATGGTTTACTACTTGCCTGGCTGCCCATCCGACTCGTGCTCCATTATAGTCTATGAAGTGCATTAGTCAGATCAGTAACACTTCAACTTATGGTATTATAGTCTAGGACAACAGCCTTCACTGATCAAGAACGAACATTTGTTCAGAAAATGTCAGTCTGAAATCCTTTAAAAAATAGGCAAGCTTTAGGATCC
Source organism: Hyla sarda (assembly GCF_029499605.1). Taxonomy (NCBI): domain Eukaryota; kingdom Metazoa; phylum Chordata; class Amphibia; order Anura; family Hylidae; genus Hyla; species Hyla sarda. The sequence continues at coordinate 219,998,624 of NC_079192.1, read as the reverse complement.
ACACAAGTGTAAGCTTACATGATGTCCGCACAGCAGTATCTGCAGATGCCAATTGATGAGGAGTAACATACAAGCCACACTTCCTTTATTTAGATCCTGTTACTGCCATGTTCTAATGGGGCATACTTTTGGCACTTGTGTTATTTGGAGTTAAATGTCTTGCCTTTAACAATACTATGCTATTTTTTAATTAAACTTCCCATTGCCCTTTTATAAGTCTACTGTGGCTTCAAATTGCAGAACTGCATAATGATTACAATTAACATACTATTTGCTAAACATGTCTTGTATTATTTATTGTATTCTTCATACGCTTAGTCACATTGAACTTATCGCCAGGTCAGGCCTACATAAACTGGGTCAATTTTCGTATCCTTTCCTAGGGAACATGTGGATAGCCACCATATGGACCTCCAATCTATAAAACAGGTGGACTCTACTTGTGTGGTTGGGATGATGTGTAAAAGAGCAGTTGTGCTCTTATCTCAGTATTCACAATAAACTCTGCCTAATTTGGTTTGGTAGATTCCTAACAGGGAGTATGTAATTATCTGGGTGCTCACTAGGACCCAACACAGATTTGATAGAATGGAAACACTGTGAAGACAGAACTGGGTCACTTCTAAAATGAGGTGGGAAAAATAGGGAAACAAAAACTGCCACATATTCTACACTCTCAAGTCTTGTACAACATGCGTATTTATCCACCTAATCAAACTCATTACACTAAGACATACAAAAGGTGTTGCTTTCCTCTATACTCACTGGATAGCTCCTGCAGCTTGTTATTGATCTTCTGCTCTCACATCTCTGTAAGGAATTAGTCCATTAGCATAATTTCCATTCAGCTCTATTGTGTATCATATGTATGCACTTATACTGTGCTGTACTGTGCTTTTATTCTGTGGAAAACTCTGTACCTACCAATCCCTCTACCATATATGCCATAAAACAAGAATTTAAATGTCAAAATTTGTAGAGAAGCGGTACATATATATATATATATATATAAACTGCATCTGTCCTGCACCAGTGACTACGGTCTTTTTCAGATGGTTACCCACATTACATTACATGCAATTTCACCACAGCTATTTCACCCAACTCACCATAAATATGCACGTTCTCCCACTAAAACAAAGGGTTGCATATGTTGAAATCCAACATGACCAAACCCCCCCCCCCCCCCAACATCTGGTTTTGGGGATAGTGAGGAGGCCCTATATGCACAAGTGGCCAACCCACTGAAACTGGCCAACTTGTCTAATGTGTATAGCAGCTTTATAAAAAGCTTTAGATGCTTATCCTGTTTTACAAAGGTTTTATAAATTCTTCTTAAATTTATCATTGTAAGCAGTACATACTATTTTATGTGGCCACAAATCTGGACTCTACCTTCTGACATAGCACCACAAAATAATCTAGGATCTCCGAAGAGAAGCAGAAGGCTGAACACAGATATCAAATTACAAGGCCCATAAAAAACAGTATCCTTTATTTTCCATTATTTTCCTGGAGGTTGTCAAACCTTTCAAGCAAGTTTTGCTCTGTTATCGATTAACCATTTGACAATTTTGTTGCATTTTCTCACAACATTCATCGCTTATTCACAGCACATTGTTCAGAAAAAATAAACGAATATGACTACGGTGTTATGAGCTAAAACATTGTGATTTGTACACAAACTATCCCATATAATGTGTTCTGTATTTGCAGGAGTGCAGCTAAGATCAGCCATAGGTGTCTTCATTTAGCGTTACAAATTAATTACAATTTAATGACTAAATGTCACAGAGGGCCCGTGTATAACAGGATTTTGGAGCCATTCATATCACTAAAGTGTTTTTATAGGCTGACTAACAAATAACCTATAAGACCTTATTGATGGAATATTAAGCCTATTGCAATAATAACACCAGAAATTTGCAATTAAACAAGGCTTGCACATATTCTGTATAGACAGAAGTCGGGCTCCATTAATCCTCTTGTTTTTGACTAGATCTAATGGCAATAAAAACTGGGATGGCCAGACCCCAGCATTAACATTCTAGACAAAAAAGGATCCTCCACTATCTTATAGATAAGTGATGTTAGAAGAGTTTGACAGTAGAGGGGGCTGATGGCAGAGATCACGGTTGACGTACCAACATGTTTTACTTGGCACTTGTTGTAAGTGTATGGTTATTAGATACAGCATCTGTCTAAAAACAAATAGATTGCTGCAAAAGTTGTTACCTTACATTAAAGGGAAGGTCTTTTTACAAGATAAATGTAGATATCCCCTTAATCTCATGATTATGTGAAGACATACATACTCTGGGTCTGAGAGCACTGCTTTGTATTATAGATAGGTGGAGATCTCCATTAGATTTTCTCAAGTTAATGAAACTTTTACACATGATTGGAAGTGACTCCAGTGACATCACTGATAAATCTTGTTTGTAGTAGGTTTGTCAGTGACAGGTTTGTTTCTACACTAAAAATCACAGTGGATTTAACTCGCTGTATGTGTTGTGTTTGTACTGTTTGATATTGTTTCTTATGGTTTCAGCAATATTTGATGTGTTTATTTGTAGTTTTGTGTCCGTTGTTTACACAGCAGAAAAATTGGCGATATATTTTATGGGTTGATTCTTGTCTGTAATCGGCGAAAAAAGGGCAGCAAAAAGAATGGCTGGCGTCTTAACACAGATTATGGACAAAAATCAGTGCATAACAATTTTCTGCTGTGTGAACTCGGCACGAAACTGGATGTGAAAATAAATCAAGGTACAGTCACACAATATAAAACGATATAAAAATTGGTGTCCTGTATTCAGTGATGTGGCATGCTTACTGGTTTATTTAGTGTATTGATTTTCATTCTAAATGAGGCAATGCACAAAACCATGCTAAGTCTATCAGAATATTATAACTGCTGAGATACTTGTTGGAGGGAAGCCATTGCATATGATTACCCAACAAGTAGCAGATGTATTTGATCCATTAGCTTAGCATCTACAGTTTGGAGAAGATATAATACTGGTCCATCTAAATCAAAATACTGATTTTTAAAAAAAAATCTAAATGTTTACTTAGAAAGAATTGCAAATTAACTATATTGGCTATAAAATCAAACTTTTCACTGAGAAACCTGCTGTAATAACTTTAAAAAAATCTGTTAAAAATAACACAACCTTAAGTGTGATCAGCAAGCTATTGCAAAGCAGTCATGGATTGCAAGCTCGTCTGCCACTAAAGGGGCAAAAATTAAAAAAAATCACAGAAAATGCTTGGCATCTACACAAAAAAACAGACACATTCTCTGTGGACCGACCACAACTGTGCTATTTTATTTCTCTTCATGTCTTCTGCATTGCTGTTATTTACTCAGGAACTTGGGTCAGTTAAGTCCATGTTTGTTCCAAACAGTGCAACCAGCTGTTCTTCATAATTTGCAATGTTCCTTTTCATTATCTCCATGCATGGTCCCAAGAGCCTTTCAAAAGCTTGCACGTCCATAACTGCCAGAAAGGAGAAAACACATTGGCTAATTCTTCAGTAATATTTTGTCATGAGGACTGTTCCTGGACAAATAATATTTAACTCCTTGATGACTCAGGTTTTTTTTTTTTCAGTTTTGCACTTTTGTTTTTTCCTCCCCCCCTAAAATCATACATTTTAAAGGCTTGTTTTCGTGCCACCAATTGTACTTTGTAATGTCATTAATCATTTCGTAACAAAGTCTATGTCAAAATCAAAAAAACTTTATTTGCGGGGCGAAATAGGAAAAACTTTTGTAACTCTTTGGGGCTTCTGTTTCTATGCAGCGCACCATTATTTAGGTCCATACAATTAAAAGGGTACCCAATATATATAGGTTTTATTTTGTTTTACTATTTTGAAAAGATTATAACTTTGTGAACGAAAATAATTATGCTTAAAATTGCCCTCTTCTGATCCCTATAACTTTTTTACTTTTCCATATACAAGGATGTATGAGGGATCAGAAGTGGTCAAAAATACACAATTCTGGACTTTAGTATTTATTTTACATGTACGCCATTGACCCGACAGTTTAATATTAACATAATATTTATAATAGTTTGGCCATTTAAGCATGTGGCAACACCACATTTACATTATTTTATTCAAAATATAGGAAAAGGAGGGTGATTCACAGCATTGATCAGTGATTGACTTACTGGAGCATTGGAGCGCCGATCGGACGGCATGGAGGAGGTAAGGGCCCTCCTGCCTTCCTCTCAGCTGACTGGGTCCGAATCAGCCCAACTGAGCAGCCGAGATTTCATTTTTTCATTTTAGACTAAAGAGTTAATGCTGGACATCACCTGAATACGAACCATCCCACTCTGATGTATGCCCAGCTCCCATAACGTGTTAACACTGAATATGCATGTAGCTGTGTACTCCCTAGAAAAATACTAATAATACTTTGATGCAACATAAGAATATTTGTATTACCTAGACACTTTACACTTCCGACAGCATATGCTGAGGCAGCTCTGGGTTTGTTGGTCACCAAGGCAAGTTCTCCAAAATACTGCCCTCTGGAGTACCGAGCAATTTCAACTGCTTCATTCTGTTCTGCATCTGCTTTACTCTGCAAAAATAAGGAGACACTTTGATCAACTGAATGATTCAAATAAGTATATTTCCTATCTTCGATAGATTACTTCAGTTATACTAAAACAGGAAAGTACAACAAAACAACATGCAATATTTGTAATTATAATAATAATAATAATGCTTCTGTGGTCAACGTAATGACTAACAGGTCAAATGATGACTCTAAAACAGCATGATATTAAACATTCAAATACTACATAAGAATGTATAATTTTTGACACTAGTCAACAGACCACATGCACACCAAAAAACACTGAAAGATACCGTAATTGTAACTGTGTTTTTTCATAAATTTTTTTTTATTTACCAATACACATCCCAAAATATATAAAACACTTATCAAATCAAACAATGGTCTTCTAATGATAAGATACATTGACTAACAGCAAATGAACCTTACAGAAACGACATAACTTCCTTCTATGTATTCTGAATAATAACCCTTTTTTATGAGCTCTTGTTTTGACACAGAGAAAAATGGGAGGTGAATTTGGCAAGTGTAGACTATAAACAAAGCATACTGTAAACTATGATTCACAAAACCTGTCACACTTATTACATTGTCATGTTTTGCATTATACAATATAAAGCATTACGAGCAGCATGCATAGCATTTGTGACATGCCAGGAATATAAAGAGACCAGAACACAAGAAACACTAAAACTGGTATACCTTTCAGATCTCTCCTGGAGGGGAACTGAAGGTAACTGTAATCTATATACTTGTCTTTCTCCTTTTTAACTTTACTGCCAATACACCTTTACACAGCAGTCATTAACCCAATAAGGACCACAGGTTTTTTCATTTTTGCACTTTTGTATTTTCCATCTCACCTTATAAAAATCAGAACGCTTTAAGTTTTGCAAAATTTGGGCAAAATTGGGAAAAAAAACAAACACATTTTTAAACTTTTGGGGACTTCTGTATCTACGCAGTGCACTTTTCTGTAAAAAGAACACCTTTATTCTGTAGGTCCATATGGTTACAAGGATACCTAATTTATGTAATTTTTATTTTTATTTTACTACTTGAAAAAAAATATAACTACATGCACCAAAATTAGTATGTTTACTACTGACCACTATAACTTTTTTTTATTTTTACGTATACAGGGATATATGAGGACAAATTTTTTGCGCTGTGATCTGAAGTTTTTATCGGAACCATTTTTGTTTTGATGGGACTTTTTGATCGCTTTTTATACATTTTTTTAGGGTATACAATGTGACCAAAAATACGCAATTTTGGACTTTGGAATTTTGTTACGTGTACGTCATTGACCGTGCAGTTTAATTAACATGATATTTTTATAGTTCGGACATTTACACATGCGACGATACCACATATGTTTATTTTTGTTTACATATTTTTTTTTTTAATGGGAAAAGAGGGGTGATTCAAACTTTTATTAGGGAAGGGGTTAAATCCCATTTATGAACTTTTAAAAAAACTTTTTTTTACACTTTTTCCCATAGGGGACTATTACATACAATCCTTAAATTGCATACACTGAACAATGCTATGCCATAGCAAAGCATTGGTCAGTGTTATCTGTGCTCGATTGCTCCAGCCTGCAGAGCCTGGCTGGAGCATCGAGGGAAAGATCGGACGGCAAGGAGGCAGGTAAGGGCCCTCCCGCCATCCTCTCAGCTGTTCGGGAAACCGCGATTTCACTGATCCACTTATATTCAACCATTATTCTTAGGAATGTGAGGGCCAGAGAAGAAAATGTAAGAGGGTGTGTGGTTAGGGTACCCTAAAATATTAAATTATAATAAAATGTAATTTGACAGGACAGGAGCGCTCCAGACCGCTGGCATAACACTGCCTCGAGGCTCCAGGACACTGTAGATCAACATTAGCACTTATCAATACATTCTTTTACCATATGTACCCACTAGTTTTTATATTTTTGTTTTAGTGAGATTTGTTTCTTTTAACATGATATTAATGTATGTATTTTACACCCTGCATTGCTGAGTTACGTCAGTTGTTTCCTCTCACTGACAGCACCAAGAGTTGGCGCAGTTTTTTTACTTTAAATCTGTAACATTCCTGTTCTTTGCAACGCCAGACTCACATTGAGAAAGAGGTTGCTGTACCTCGAAACGCATTTGTGTACTTTTGGCTAATAAAAATTTTTCTATCTTAAACATGAATGTATTTTCCTCTCTATACATCCAGATGTTACTTTGAGTTCATCGGTCCGGAGATTCCGCAGCACTGATATCCGGGAGGCAGCACCACCACACGGATCTTCCGTCATGCTTTTATAAGTTGTTGTGTCTTTGGAAACACAACAACTGAAGGTGAGCAACTTTATTTTGGAAATGATCACTTTCTTCTCCCAATCAATACAATACTACTCTATGGGAAGCTCTGCACTCTTTTCTTTTTTGCCCCCCTTTTTTTTCTGCCCAGTATTTATTTTTTAGAAGCCTTGTTAAACATCAAAGAAGCGTTCTGAGTGGTTGCTATGGGCAACTGGTCAACTTTTCCTCTTCACGGGTTTTGATGAATCTCCACCCTTATTTTCACTACTACGGCCCTGCACAAATAGCCTTGTAAAGTATAGCAAGTTCTTGGCATTTGCTCCAATGGTTTGTATTGGAAAAACCTCTGAACTCAGCTGTTGAACAATTTAGATTCCGAAGTCAATAGTGATCACGGCCTATATATAGGTAATATAAAGTAGACCACAGCATATGTTGGTATTGGATACACAAAGCTCCTTTGGAGCATTATTTGTAACCAAAGTTACACAGTTTCGGTGGTACACTATCCCTTTTCTCAAGTGCTTCAAAAAGGTGGTGCTCCAAAACCTGTTGTGTAACTTATAAAGCTCTATGTAGCATTTTGTATCTGCTACCAACTTGTGCTAGATCTATAATGCCTGGATTTTGCTGGGACCATTGGGACAGGGCCTGACACCACGAGCACTACAGATGAAACATTAATTTAGTGAAGTAGTTTGTGCTGTTTCACTTTTATTTTGGATCATGGTATATATATATATATATATATATATATATATATATATATATATATATATATATTTGTCATGTCAGAGGTACCGATGGGTTTCCCTTGCAGCAAGGGGCCTAATAAAGGCTTCTGGGTATGCCATGTTTGTGCTGCAATAGACCATGCTAATAAGATACTTGTCTTTTGTACACAAAATACACTGTGCTACATTAATGTTCTACACATGTGTTCAGTGACCACGTAAAAAAATATAAAAACTAAACATAATTGGTATTAGTGCATTCAACCCATATTATGAAATTATCATGTCATATCTTACATGGTGATCGCCATAAAAAAAAAATACAACAACTAGAAATTGTATTTCTTACTATCATCATAATACAATAAAATTGTATTAAAACAAATCTGCTGAGTGTGAAAATCTCCTTATTCCAGGCAAAACCTTTTTATATATATATCAACTGGCTCCGGAAAGTTAAACAGATTTGTAAATTACTTCTATTAAAAAATCTTGATCCTTCCAATAGTTATTAGCTTCTGAAGTTGAGTTGTTGTTTTCTGTCTAACTGCTCTCTGATGACTCACGTCCCGGGAGCTGTGCAGTTCCTATAGGGATATTCTCCCATCATACACAGCTCCCGGGACATGACATCATCATTGAGCAGTTAGACAGAAAACTTCAGAAGCTAATAACTATTGGAAGGATTAAGATTTTTTAATAGAAGTAATTTACAAATCTGTTTAACTTTCCGGAGCCAGTTGATATATATAAAAAAGGGTTTGCCTGGGATACCCCTTTAAAATTGTAAAAATTTTCCAAAAAACAAACAAAACTGTAAGAAACCTAGCATAAAAAGTTTACCCTAAGATTTCACCCAAGTCATCACCAAGCCACAGGAGAGGTGAGAACAGATGTCCCTTGTCCCCAAAGTAAATGGAGTGGCAGTACACGTACTAAGCCACTGTTTCACTTACTCTCTTGCACTTACAAACATAGCTGAACACTGTATTCAGCTATGTTTGGAAGTCCTATAAAGAGTAAATAGAGCAGTGGCTCAGCATATGCACTGCTGCTCAAATTACTTGGGACCTCTATTCTCTTGATCGGTGGTGGTATAAGTGGTCTAACCCCCACTAATAAGCTAGTTAATACCCATCACGGGGATTGGTAATATCTTTAACTGACATGTCCTGTTTTGTCATTCATCAATCAAATCAAAAAATTGTCCCAGTGGGTCCCAGGATCAGTAACTTCAAATCCAATCCCCTTATAGGAGGGTAACCCCTCCGGGGAATAATACCCTAAACTAAAGACCCACCTAAAATATAACTTTTATTAATTCCCTTTAAAAACATATTTGTTCAAACACATATAAGGATTAAAATAGTCAGGTAGTGTGGTGAGGCACTTTCAGTTTCAGCCCACTAGGTGGTGCTATTGTATAGATCTCAACTCCTGATGCCAGTTAGCATCAATTTATCTAGCATATGCATGCTTTTTTGTTGAGACTATGTCCCAGCATCTCATCCCATACTCCTGTCTAAAAACTGCACACCCCACCTTAACGTTTCGCTAGATAACTAGCTTTCTCAAAAGGACACCAGTTAACATGATGAGAGAGCATGGCTGGTCTTGGGTACACCAGTTAACACGATGAGAGAAAAAACAATATTGCCAGCTCACCAGAAAGGTCCAACATCGTTTTATTATTCACACAGCAGCATATAAAACAATGGAATCTTAGGAGATCCGATCCAAAGACTCCATTTACATCAGATCTCCTAGGATTTTATTGTTTTAGATGTTGCTGTGTGAATAATAAAACAATATTGGACCTTCCTGGTGAGCTGGCAAAATAGTTTTTTCTCTCAAGACATTCTGAGAAGTATAAAAGTGAATAAAAATAAATTCATGATCTTTCCCCGTTTTTTTTTTATATATCAGCTGGCTCCAGAAAGTTAAACAGATTTGTAAATTACTTCTCTTAAAAAATCAGTACTTATGAGCTGCTGAAGTTGAGTTGTCCTTTTCTGTCTAAGTACTAAGTACTTAGACTGTCTAAGTACTCTCTGATGACACCTGTCTCGGGAATTGTCCAGAGTAGAAGCAAATCCCTGTAGCAAACCTCTTCTACTCTGTGCAGTTCCCGAGACAAGCAGAGATGTCAGCAGAGAGCACTGTTGCCAGACAGAAAACAACAATTCAACTTCAGCAGCTGATAATTATTGAAAGGATTAAGATTTTTTAATAGAAGTAATTTACAAATCTGTTTAACTTTCTGGAGCCAGTTGATATATATAAAAAAAAGTTTTTTCCTGGAATACCCCTTTAAGTCTGATACAGTTGCAGGCAGGTGTCAGCTGTAATATAAAGCTGACATTTACCGCATATAAATAGGGCTCAGCTCTACATGAAATGCCTGCCGAACACTGTAAAATGTCGTATTGGCATTAAGAGGTTAAAAGGTCATGAATGTTTATTCTGAGAAAATTTCTATTTACATTTAAAGTAAAACTCAACATAGAATGCATGTTTAAGGTTTTTAGTTATGTTTTTTTTCCCACAGAAATGAAAGACAGCAATGTCAACAATACCTTGCTTTTCATTGTTATTTTTACTTCCCCTGACTCAACAATAAAAAAACTGTCTGCTCCATCACCCTGGGAAAACACAAGAGATTGTATATTATTACTTTTGACAGCAATGTCTACAAGGTCCACATGCATTTCCTTTAATCCAATAACAATAAATAATTTGTGGTGAAATAACACATAAACTCTAGATCTGTCACAAGGACAGGTATGCTCTCCTATTAGTCTATATGGCAATTAGGAGATATCAAAGAATACAGCAGATTTATGGTTATGAGTCTATTGTATTTATGAGGGAAATGCTGTGCACGTGTCACCAACAGGTGCCAGAGTCCTCCCAAATCAAATGTAGAAGCTAAAATTCCCTAGATATCAAATTCTCTAAAATCAAACATCTATAGAGAGAATTTCTACCACAGAAACAGAAAAAGATAAAAAAAGATAATAACAAAAATACCTGTGCAATAATTTGTTCTCCATCACTGTAGGTGTTAGTGTCGATGACATCTACCACCTTTAAGCGTTCAGAAAGCTGTGGATAAAAAAATAAAAAGGGAACATCATTCCTGCAAGGTCACATTTATGTGCACACTTAAAGGGGTTCTCCGGTGCTTACACATCTTATCCCCTATCCAAAGGGGATAAGATGCCTGATCCCGGGAGTCCCCCCGCTGGGGATGCCCGTGATCATGCACGCGGCATCCCGTTTGTAATCAGTCCCCGGAGCGTGTTCACTCTGGGTCTGATTACGGGCGACCACTGGGCCGGCGGCGGCGGCGTGTGACGTCCCACCTCCTACCCCGTGTGACGTCACGCTCCGCCCCTCAATGCAAGCCTATGGGAGGGGGCGTGATAGCTATCACGCCCCCTCCCGTAGGCTTTTATTGAGGGGTGGAGCGTGACGTCACACGGGGGCGGAGGTGTGAAGTCACACGCCGCCGGCCCGGTGGTCGTCCGAACACGCTCCGGGGACTGATTACAAACGGGATGCAGCGTGCATGATCACGGGCGTCCCCAGCAGCGGAACTCCCGCGATCAGGTATCTTATCCCCTATCCTTTGGATAGGGGATAAGATGTGTAAGCACCGGAGAACCCCTTTAATTGCAGATTTCCTTTTCTTACCCCCAGAACTTACTTCTAAAGACTTTAAGAATGGCAGGGATTCAATAAAGTTTTCATACATTCTTCTCTTTTTAGCATTGTTTTTCACAATAATTCTTCGGAAAGTCACTCTGTCCTATAATTCACATAAAAGAAAAATAAAGGTTTATCAACACTGCATCTTTAAAGGGGTAATCCACTGGAAAAAAAAATTCTTAAGTCAACTGGCTCCAGAAAGTTAAACAGATTTGTAAATTACTTCTATTAAAAAATCTTAATCCTTCTAGTACTTATCAGCTGCCGTATGATCCGCAGGAAGTTCTTGTCTTTGTGAATTTCCTTTCTGTCTGACCACAGTGCTCTCTACTGACACCTCTGTTCATTTTCGGAACTGTCCCCATAAAAAAAGCTATTGGATCATACAGCAGCTGATAAGTACTGGAAGGATTAAGATTTTTTTATAGAAGTAATTTACAAATCTGTTTAACTTTCTGGCATCAGTTGAATTAAAAAAAATGTTTTCCAGTGGAGTACCCCTTTAAGAAAATATTGTGAAACCAGACATGCTATAAGTATTAGAGAACATGCACATCACCAAATTATGGATATGTGTTGTAAAATTCCATAACGTAGCATTCACAGAATATTATGAGCCCATACAATATCACTACATGCATCTGAGATTGACAGGCACACTTTTTTTTTCATGAGAAATCTGTAAGAAGAAAAAAATCATAAAGTATTCCATCTCATGCTGTATTACAAAAATAATCTTCATTGGTAGCATGCATGTATTGCTGTGTGTTGTGTCTTTATAGACAATAGGGAGCTTTATCAAAACCAGTGGAGAGAAAGAGTGGTGCAGTTGCCCATAGCAACCAGATTGCTTCTTTCATTTCTCAGCCTTTTTCAAAATAAAAGAAGGGATCTAATTGGTTGCGACCTTCCTCTACACAGATCTTGATAGATCTCCCCCAATGCTCTTTCATCCTACATGACAATGGTTACATAAAACTAAAAAAAAATTAAGGATGTTGTACTTTAGCTACACTATTAAATATTGTTAACATTCATAATCATTAATATATTAATATATTTAATCAAATACAAGATTTATCAAAATGTAAATACGATATATATATATATATATATATATATACACATAGTCAGATAAATATTTCTTATTAATGCAGACTATAGCAGAAGAAATTGGGGAAAATACTTGGACAAGCTCTCATTAAAACTATTTTTTGCTATTGCTCTCCTTATGGTAAATGAAAAATATTTCTAATATGCTTTGTTTAAAGAAAATGAAGTTTTCTATGTTTTATTTGTGCTTAAAAAAGCTCAAGAGCACATTTTCCCCCATCTTATACACAGACTTAGGACCGAGGTCCAAACACAGGAAGTGCAGCCCAGAGTGCTGAGGGGGTGCGTCCAACCAGCATATGGTAGTTAAGTGTGAGAGGAGCTATGATTGGATGAGGCTGGACACCCCCCCCCCCCCCCCCCCTCAGCACTCTAGGCTGCACTTTCTGTGTTTGGACTATGGTCCAAAGTCTGTGTATAAGATGGGAGAAAATGTGCTCCTGAGCTTTTTTAAGCACAAATAAAACATAGAAAACTTATTATTATTAGTATATTAGAAATATTTTTTATTTACCATAAGGAGTGCAATAGCAAAAATTAGTTTTAATGAGAGTGCCCATTTAATGAAATGACAGGCGGTACCAATGTTTATCTTTGTGTTCTGAACTGTGAATCTCCTTTCCCAAGCTGCCTAGCGTGCTCTCATGAAAAGCTGGGGGTCTTCAGAAGCTCACATTGGGGCATTATGAACAATATGGTAAACCCCTTGAGAATAGTTTTTATTTATTTATTACTAGGGAAGGGTCTTATTCACATTTATTACCTTTTTTTAATCCTTTTTCCACTAATATTTGTGTCCACAAGAGACTTTTGCGTGCAGTCTTTGTACACAATTGTACACACTGTTCAATGCTGTTCGATAGATCCGGGTATGAAGCGCACTTCATATAATGGGAGTGGGACTAATTTGATGAGCATGCGGCTGCTAAAGTAGTAATTGCTCTCAGGGCTTTAAAGGGGTTATCCAGGAAAAAACCTTTTTTTTATATATCAACTGGCTCCAGAAAGTTAAACAGATTTGTAAATTACTTCTATTAAAAAATCTTAATCCTTCCAATACTTATGAGCTTCTGAAGTTAAGGTTGTTCTTTTCTGTCTAAGAGTTCTCTGATGACACGTGTCTAGGGAAACGCCCAGTTTAGAAGCAAATTCCCATAGCAAACCTCTTCTAAACTGGGCGTTTCCCGAGACATGTGTCATCAGAGAACTCTTAGACAGAAAAGAACAACCCTAACTTCAGAAGCTCATAAGTACTGGAAGGATTAAGATTTTTTAATAGAAGTCATTTACAAATCTGTTTAACTTTCTGGAGCCAGTTGATTTATAAAAAATTTTTTTTTTTCCTGGAATACCCCTTTAATCACGGCTCAAATAATTCCTATCTAGATATGATTGAAAAGCTCAGTGAGAGCCTGATGTCAATGCTCACAGCTAGTCTGTCATTCATGCCTGGATAGGTGTTATAAGTACCTGAATAGGTGTGATTACAGCCCAGGGTGCCATGACTGCTTCAGCAAGCTGCATGTTTGGTGATTACTTTAGCATGCCTGGTGACTACTTGAGCCTCATTTACATACTGCGTGTGACATTTATAAAAGTTGTTTTCTACACATTTACAGATGTACCAGCAGACAACCATGCATGGTAGAACACATGATATCAACCTCTATTATGTGTTGCCACTCGTTATATGGGGGAAAACTTAGTGACGGGTTCCCTTTAATTATGTGGCTCTGCAGTGGCTATTTTAAATAATGTATTCATATAGGCTTATGACTGAGGGTTTAATTCTACAACGCATGTATCTAAAAAGCTGTATTTTTTCTTGACTTGATAAACATGAGGTGTGCCATATTTTGATGCCCATGTGAACCCTATGTGCAAGCAGGACCAATAGCCTCTTTTTACCCATTAATTCATGTGGTGGAAACTGTGCACCTGCACCAGATTTATTACATGGTGCAGAGCAAGTGATAAATCTGGTGCTGATCACATTTCTTATGCTGGGTTCACACCACGTTTTTCAAATACGGTAACCTTATACGGTTTTCCGCAAAAAAACGTATATGACCGTATCCAAAACCGTATGCATAGAGAATGCATTGTAAACCGTATTCCAAATGTTGTGTACGGTTGCATCCGATTTGCCTCGGATACGGTTTTGCCGATTTTTCAACCGTAGGCAAAAACGCTGTCGACCACGTTTTTGCCTCCGGTTGGAAAACCGTATGCGGTTCTTTTAACATTGTTGTCTATGAGAACCGTACACAGAATTTCAGAATACGGTTGCACACAGTTTTTCTAATCCGTTTTTGGAGTTGACACATGCGTAGATTGGAATTTCAATAGAACAATAATAACTTTATTAAATTGCTGGAAAACTAATTCCAACAAAATATCAAAACCGTTGGCAAAAACTGATGCAAACGGATAGAACCGTACGGGGAAAAAACATATACGTTTTAATATGGAGTCATACAGTTGTATACGGTTGCATACGGTTTTTGCCATACGTTTTTTAGCGGAAAACCGTATATGGTAACCGTATTTGAAAAACGTGGTGTGAACCCAGCCTTACTTCAGCACTCCACTTTGTATGGTGATTCCTTTGTGACTTTTTGTGCGACTTTTTATTCCGTGCGACAAAATGTGCAACTTTTAAAAAATGCTGTCCACAGTCAGTTCTGTAAGGCTAGGATTCCACTTGGTTTTTGTGCTGCGTTTTTTTGGATTAAAAAAACGCCTGAAAAAACACGTAAAAAAAACGCCAATGCAATGTCCTGCGTCTGGCGTTTTTTCATTTGTGTGGAAATTGCATTTTTGTCACCTTTTGGCATATTTTTTTGGTACCCAAAATTTGTTGGGTACCAAAAAAAAAAAAAAAGGATGCAGCAGTGATGGAAAACATTTTATTAAACGAAATGTAAATATTTTATAACAACTTTTTTTTTTTTTTTTTAAGAAAGTGTGTGTGTTTCACTATTTTTTACATTTTTTAGGTAGTACTACTACTCCCAGCATGGAACAGACTGTTCCATGCTGGGAGTAGTAGTACCTATAGTATTATATAGTATATATATATATAGTATATATCATGAGTGACATCCACTGTGATGTGTCCTTAGCTGCAGGCACTAATACTCCCAACATGGAGCACACTCTCTATGCTGGGAGCTCTATGCTGGGAGCTCTATGCTGGGAGCTGTAGTATCTGCATTAATAGACAGATCCCAGCGAGTGTAACTTCTGACACCCGCTGCGATCTGTCTATTAATGCAGGTACTACAGCTCCCAGCATGGAGCAGAGTGTGCTCCATGTTGGGAGTAGTAGTACCTGCAGTTATGGAAAGATCACAGCGGGTATTACTCCTGACATTCGCTGTGATCCTCCTGTATAATGTATAGATGCGGGCGCTCTCCTGTGGTCCCCTGCACTGACGTATATATACACATTTTCCTATAGCTGTGATTGGCTGGAACCTTCTGGCCAATCGCAGCTCTCTGCGGGAAATATGAATATGTGTATATATACAGCAGTGCAGGGGACCATAGAAGAGCGGCCGCATCTATACATTATACAGGAGGATCACAACGGGCGATCTGTCAATTAGTACAGGTACTACTACTCCCATCATGGAACAGTGTGTTCCATGCTGGGAGTAGTAGTACTACCTAAAAAAATTAAAAAAAAAAAGAAAATTAAGTGAAAAACACACACACTACATTTTTATAATTGTCGGCTACATTTTTAGGTCCCCACCCGCCCACATAAATTGATCCCTGTTTAAAAATTTATAAAAAATTTTCATAAAAAAGATACATTTCGTTAGATACAATTTTTTCCTTCACTACTGTATATTTTAGATTTTTATTTTTAATGGTACCCTGCAAAATGTTATTAAAAAAGGTATCTCCATCACTTTTTTGGATCGCTAAAGTCCAAAAAAGAATAAAAATTGCCTGAAAAAACACCAAAGTTAAAACCCACATGGCGTTTTTCTTGGCGTTTTTTTTTTTTACTCTCATAGACTTCTATGGGAGAAAAACGCCATGATTTTGACTAAAAAAACATGAGTGGCTCAACATGCTGCGATTACCAACGATTTCCAAAACGCAAGAAAAGAGTGAAAAAACGCCAAATGGATAAAAAAAAAAAAAAACGCCAAAGTGAAAGAATTTTGCGATTTCTCATTGATTTACAGCTAACATTTGGCCGAAAAAACGCCATGCGGCAGAATTGGCGTTTTTCTTGGCGTTTTGCAAAAAACAACAAGTGGAATTCCAGCCTAAACCAAGTCAGGGCTGGTGTAGATTTGAGCCTAAGTTAGCACAGTTGCGACAAAAGATGAGACAAACTGAAAAGTCGCATATGATGAATTCCTTACCACTGCATGATATCAACTGAAATCATGACTTGGTATGTTCCTTTTGATCCTAAAGCAAAAGTCGCAATGAAAAGTCTCAAAACAAACTCACAAACTGTGAGACAAATGTACACCACAAAACCAGGGTAAAACCAATGATAAATTCCCCCGTTATGCATTTATTCCATACTTTTCTGATAGATGCAGATCCTATATACAAGGACATGTCTACTAATTTCTGTAGGAGTTGCGGAAACCATGAAGCATGCTTATTCCCGCCTCTGTGCTTTAGAGATACGTTCCAAAAGATAAGTGTGGGTCCCGCCATTTGTGGATATGCCATAAATGTCTGTAATAGGAAAACTCCAAAGAGCAGCCTCCTGAATTACAAACAGAAGGAAGATAACAGCAGGGTGCCCGAGTGGTAACATACAACCTTCACATGAGCATCTTAATGGGAATCTGACAGCTGATTCACCCGCACTAAACGCAATACACAGTGTTATTGTGTGGGTGATCATGATTAAAACAAGGTATTACTTCCTCAGATCAGTGCTGTCATTGCAGAGTTAAAGCCCTGTTGTTAATATGCAAATTTCACCCTGTGCGCAATAGAGGTGGGAGCTGCCACTCCCAGCATCCCCTCTGCTCCCATATGCCCTCCCACCTTGTAAAAATGCACAAACTCTTCACTTTCATGTCTTTATGACGTGAGAGACTTCCGGTTGTAGTGAGGCAGTGGCACCGGTGGTCACGTGGGTATCATCTTTCATGTCATGAAGACATGAGCCTGAAGTGTTTATGCATTGGGGCTATAACTGCAATAGCAGCATCAATCTTGGTAAGTAATATAGCTTATTAATCAGGTTCATTTGCACTATAACCCTGTGTATTGGGTAAATGTGGGTGGATCATCTGTCAAATTCCCTTTAAGGTAAATTGCTGCTTATCTTCAACTCATAGACTGAAGGAAAAAATATTTTCTTATACAAACAGCCAAAAACGTAATAACTCTCTTTGTCAGAAAGGTTATCTCCCTTTCATTTGTATTCATACTCTCTCCTTTATATTAGGCACATGGGAGGGGTGCCTGTGTTTTGTTTTTTGTACTTTGGGCTCTGATCTGTCTATTACGCACCGCTCTCGACTTTCCCAAGCTACCTAGCATGCTCTCATGAAAAATTGGGGTCTCCAGAGACTTACTTTAGGGCATTAGAGGCTCCAAGGTGTGACAACAATAAGAAGGCTAGCGGGTGAAAAGTTCTAGGACAGTCAGGACTGTATGTACTTACATGGAGCCAAAGTACTAGAACAGAGTTTGCAAATTCACATGCCATAACTATGCAGGCAGGCATCAGGGACATACAATAAGGAGTAAATGAAGAGTAATTCACGCCGAAAAATTTACAGCCGGAAAAAAGATTTTTTTTTTCGTGGGAAATTCGCGCGGAATTGCGCTCGGACATGGGGGAGAAAGAAGTGAAGGGTTTTTCAGCCATTTCCGCACAAATTGCCCACGAATTGTGCGCGAAAACGATGTCGGGCGGAATTTATTTTTTTTTTACCATTGACTTCAATTGATTTCTGCTAGCGGATTTCGCTTGAAGAATGAACATGTTCTTTCTTCAAGCGGAACAGAATTCAGCATCGGAATTCCGCTAGCATAATTTCCGCAGTGTGAACAGGCCAGCAGAAATAACATTAAAGTCAATGGGCAGAGGAGATGTGCATTAGTTTGGAGCGGAGAATCCAAGAGGAATTACTCAAGTAAATTCCTCTTGAATTACTCCGTGTGAACGCACCCTAATACAGCACCCAACACAGGGATACAGGAGATGACTGAGTTGGTCTGAAGCTTAATGGCCCATTTATGTGTACAGTATCCTGCACATATTTGATGTGCAGGGTTTGAAGCTGCAGATTTGAAGCTGTGTTCAGTCATTTAGTTTACATTGAACCCTGAACAATGAAAGTTTCTTCTATTCCTTCACTCTTCTTACAGAGGCAAACTCAATAAACATTACAGTTGAGCACTACTTACCAGACACCATACTGCTCCAACAGATGTAGCAACAATTGTAGCAGCTCTAGGTGTATTGTACATTAATGCCAACTCCCCAAAACTTCCTCGGTTGTCGTAACAACCAACGCATCTACCCACACCATCTATCTTTACATAAATGTCGTATGTCCCCCTGTAAATACAAAAAAATAAAAAATATACTGACACACTTATAAGAACAGACCAAAAAGCAACAAGAAACCATTTTAACTTTGCTCTTCCAGGTGTAGGAATAAAAACTCAGAAACATAATTCACATTTCCTGGTGGTTTTGTAAAACTGCAGTATATATAGGCCCAGATTGTCAGATTTTCAAAATTGCTACGCATTATGGTTTTGCTTTCACATTCTGTCATATTTACTATCAATCTGCTAGTTGTTTAGTGTATTTGGTTGGAATTTAATGTATGTCTCTCAGCACTGCGTTGTGCCATTATGAGACAATTAGAATTATCATGAGTAGGAAAGGGTTAAAATCTTAAGCCATCAAGTACTGTATGCTCCAGGAAAAGTTGTGTAGTTCTTTCCAGTCTGACCACACTGCTCTCTGCTGCCAGGAACTGTCTGGAGCAGGAGAGGTTTAGTATGGGGATTTGTTCCTGCTCTGGACAGTTCCTGACATGGACAGAGGTGGCAGAGGAGAGCACTGTTGTCAGACAGAAAAGAACTACACAACTTCCTCTAGAGCAAACAGGAGCTGAAGGTTTGAAATTTTTAAATATACTATAAATCTTTACAATTTTATTGAACCAGTTGATATTTACTCCCCCGGTGTACCCCTTGAACCCCTTAAGGACCAGGACAATTTTCGTTTTTGCACATTTGTTTCTTCTCCCCATCTAAAAATCACGCTTTTAATTTTGCACCTACAGACCTATATGAAAGCTTATTGTTTGTGCCACCAATTGTACATTGTAATGACATTAATCATTTAATAACAAAATCTACAGCGAAACCAACAAACAAATATTTGTGGGGCGAAACAGAAAAAAACAACCATTTTGTAACTTTTGGTGGCTGCCGTTTCTACGCAGCGCACTTTTCGGTAAAAATGACACCTTATCTTCTGTAGGTCCATACAGTTACAAGAATACCCAATTTATGTAGGTTTTATTTTATTTTACTACTTTAAAAAACTTAAAACTACAAGCACCAACATTAGTATGCTTAAAAATGTCCTCTTCTGACCCCTTAAACTTTTTTTTTTCTCAGCATATAGGGCTCATTTTTTGCGCTGAAATCTGTAGTTTCTATTGGTTTTATTTTGATGAGACTTTTTGATCGCTTTTTATTAATATTTTTATGGTATACAAAGTGACCAAAAATATGCAATTTTGGGCTATGGTATTTTTTTATGTGTACGGCATCAATTGTGCGGTTTAACTAACCTTATATTTTAATAGTTCGAATATTTACGCACGCAGCGGTAAGACATATAATTATGTTTATTTTTTCTTACATTATTTTATTTAAAGGACAACTGTAGTGGTACACTTTTATATATGCCCGTGCCTCAAAAATAAACAAAATAAACTCGTACATACCTTCCTACAAGCCCCCGTTGGTCCGGCACAGGCCTCACGGTACGGCAGTGCTGACGTCATTCCACTTCCTGGGGACGCCACAGAGCCGTCTGTGTGTCACCGGCCGTAGCGATGTCCCGCCCCAGCCGGTGATAGGCTGAGCCCACTGTCATGTAAGGAGCTCTGGCTGGCTTCTTACATGACAGTGGGCTCAGCCTATCACCGACCGGGGCGGGACATCGCTACGGCCGGTGATACGCCGACAGCCTTGCGGCGTCCCCGTCCCCAGGAAGTGGAATGACGTCAGCACTGCCGGACCAACGGGGGCTCGTAGGAAGGTATATATAAGTTTATTTTTGAGGCCCGGGCATGGGCATATATAAAAGTGTACCACTACAGTTGTCCTTTAACCTCTTAGGGACGCAGGGAGTATGCATACCCGTTCCGGGATGCCTGCTGAAATCATTCAGCAGGCATCCCGTGACAACGCCTGGGGGGTCCTGAGACCCCCCCCATGCCGCAAATCGCTGATCAATTCAGATCAGTGATATGCGGCAATAACGGGTCATTTGGGTCCCGGTGACCCGGAAAAAAAGGATGATAGGTGCTGTCCGAGATGGCACCTATCATCCCTTAGCAGCAAGAGTGAGGGGGCACTGGTGTGGGGGTGTCCCTAACGGCACCCGCTCCGCCCCTGTTCCGGACGGCAAGAGCGGGTGTCGGGAGCCCTCACCTGAGCCTGGGGTCCCCGATCCCCGGCATCGGGATCAGGGCCCTAGCAGCGGAGGTGGCGACAGGCGGATCTTCACTGCGCAGCAGCAGGAGGTACGGCTGGCCTCCTGCTGTTGCTAAGCAACAACTCGCAGCATGCACACATGGGCATTCTGGGAGTTGTTATGCAACAGCAGAAGGCACACCTACAACTTCCAGCATGCCCTTTGGTAGTTTGTGCATGATGGGGATTGTAGTTATGCAACAGCTGGAGGCACATTTTTGTGCCTCCAGCTGTTGCAGAACTACAACACCAGCATGCACGGACAGCCAAAGGGCATGCTAGGAGCTGCAGTAGTGTGCCTCAGACTGTCCCAGCATGCCCTTCGGTCGTAAGTGCATGCTGAGAGTTGTAGTTTTGCAACAGCTGAAGGCACACTGGTTGCAAAACACTAAGATTGTTACCTAACTCAGTGTTTCACAACCAGTGTGCCTCCAGCTGTTGCAAACTACAATTCCCAGCATGCACTGATAGACCGTACATGCTGGGAGTTGTTTTGCAACAGCATGAGGCACACTGGTTGCGAAACACTGAGTTGAGTAACAAACTCTCAGTGTTTTGCAACCAGTGTGCCTCCAGTTGTTGCATAACTACACCCCCCAGCATGCATGGGCAACCAAAGGGCATGCTGGGAATTTTAGTATTATGCCTCCGACTGTTGCTCCAAGCATGGCCTTTGGCTGTCACTGCATGCAGAGAGTTGTAGCTTTTTGCAACAGCTGAAGGCACATTGGTTGCAAAACACTGAGTTTGTTACCTAAATCAGTGTTTCGCAACCAGTGTCCCTCCAGCTGTTGCAAACTACAACTCCCAGCATGCACTGACAAACACTGAGTTCAGTAACAAACTCTCAGTGTTTTGCAACCAGTGTGCCTCCAGCTGTTGCATAACTACAACCCTCAGCATGCATGACAGCCAAAGGGCATGCTGGGAGTTGTAGTTTTGCAACAGCTGGAGGTATGCCCCCCCCCCCCCCGATGTGAATGTACAGGGTACATTCACACTGGCATGTTTACAGTGAGTTTCTCGCTGCAAGTTTGAGATGCAGCTAATTTTTCGCTGCAGCTCAAGCTCCCAGCGGGAAACTCGCTGTAAACCTCCACCTGAGTGAATGTACCCTAAAAACACTACACTACACTACACCAACACAAAATAAAAAGTAAAACACTACATATACATAAACCCCTACACAGTTACCCGCCAATAAAAATGAAAAATGTCTGGTGCGGCACCGTTTCCAAAACAGAGCCTCCAGCTGTTGCAAAACAACAACTCCCAGTATTGCCGGACAGCTGGCTGGGAGTTCTGCAACAGCTGGAGGTACCCTGTTTGGGAAACACTGCCGTAAGGTAATTATGGTATCGGAGGCAAGTGTAATTCTTGCCACGGGTCTGTCCCCATGCAAATCCCTAATGTAGGCCTAAAATGCGCATGGCACTCTCTCACTTCAGAGCCCTGTCGTATTTCAAGGTAACAGTGTAGAGCCACATATGGGGTATTTCCATACTCGGGAGAAATTGCCTAACACATTTTTGGTGGCTATTTCTCCTTTTACCCCTTATGAAAAGGTAAAGTTGGGTCTACACTTGCATGTTATTGTAAAAAATTTTTTTTTACACTAACATGCTGGTGTTGCCCCATACTTTACATTTTCACAAGAGGTAAAAGGAAAAAAAGACCCCCAAAATTTGTAACACAATTTCTCCCGAGTACGAAAATACCCCATATGTGGGCGTAAAATGCTCTGCGGGCGTACAACATGGCTCAGAAGTGAGAGCGCACTATGTAAATTTGAGGCCTAAATTTGTGATTTGCAGAGGGGTGGTTGACTTTACAGCGGTTCTGACAAACGCAAAAAAAATAAATACCCACATGTGACCCCATTTTGGAAACTACCCTCAGGGAACGTAACAAGGGGTATAGTGAGCCTTAACATCCCACAAGTGTTTGACAATTTTCGTTAAAGTTGGATGGGAAAATGAAAAAAAATATATAATGTCACTAAAATGCTGGTGTTACCCTAAATTTTTCATTTTCACAAGGGGTAATAGGAGAAAAGTCCCCCCAAAATTTATAACCCCATCTCTTCTGAGTATGGAAATACCCCATGTGTGGATGTAAAGTGCTCTGCAGGCAAACTACAATGCTCAGAAGAGAAGGAGCACCATTGAGCTTTTGGATAGAGAATTTGTTTGGAATGGAAATTGGGGGCCATGTGCGTTTACAAAGCCCCCCGTGGTGCCAGAACTGTGGACCCCCCCACTTGTGAACCCATTTTGGAAACAACACCCCTCACAGAATGTAATAAGGAGTACAGTGAGCATTTACACCCCACTGGCGTTTGACAGATCTTTGGAACAGTGGGCTGTGCAAATGAAAAATAAAATTTTTCATTTTCACGGACCACTGTTCCAAAAATCTGTCAGACACCTGTGGTGCGTAAATGCTCACTGTACTCCTTTTTATGTTCCGTGAGGGGTGTAGTTTACAGAATGGGGTCACATGTGGGGGCTTTGTAAACACACGTGGCCTTCAATTCCGGACATTTCTCTCCTTTTACCCGTTGTCAAAATTCGAAAAATGGCTCTACAAAAACATGTAAAAAAAATTCAGATTTTGAATTTTTCGTGAAAATTTTGAAAATTTCTGCTATACTTTGAAGCCCCCTAATGTCTTCAAAAAGTAATAACATGTCAAGTTTATGATGCCAACATAAAGTAGACATATTGTATTTGTGAATCAATATATAATTTATTTGGAATGTCCATTTTCCTTACAAGCAGAAAGTTTCTAAGTTAGAAAAATGCTAAATTTTCATCAAATTTTGGGATTTTTCACCAAGAAAGAATTTACCGTATTTATCGGGGTATACCACGCACAGGCCTATAACACGCACCCTCATTTTACCAAGGATATTTGGGTAAAAAAAGTTTTTTACCCAAATTATCCATGGTAAAATGAGGGTGCGTGTGTGCGCGTGTATACCCCGATACACCCCCAGGAAAGGCAGGTGGAGAGAGGCTGTCGCTGCCCGCTTCTCTCCCCCTGCCTTTCCTGGGGTCTAGAGCCCTGCTGCCGGTCCTTCTCTCCCCCTGGCTATCGGCGCCGCTGCCCGTTCTGTCCCCCTGACTATCGGTGCCGGCACCCCATTGCCGACACCGATAGCCAGGGGGAGAGAAGCGGCACCGACAGCCAGGGGGAGAGAAGGGGCAGCGGCACCCATTGCCGGCGCCGCTGCCTCCCCCCATCCCCGGTGGCATAATTACCTGTTGCCGGGGTCGGGTCTGCGCTGCTTCAGGCCTCCGGCGTGCTTCCCATGCGTCGTTGCTATGCACTGCACGGCGCACTGACGTCATGCGCTTTAACCCTTGTCCACTTTCTTGTCATCCATGTCCACCTTGTCCGCCCCTGTCACCCATGTTCACCACCCCTCTGACCAACCCCCAGTCTACCCCAACACCAATGTCCAACCCCCACTATTTACCCCTCTGTCTCTTTGTCACATCTCTCCACCCGTCTGCTACCACCTTGTCACTCCTGTCCACCCCTTTTTCGCCCCCATCACCCATGTACACCCCTCTGTCACCCATATACACTCCTCTACTCCCCTCTCTCACCCATGTACACCCTCTGTCACCCATATACACTCCCTTACACCCATCTGTCACCCATGTACACTCCTCTACACCCCTCTGTCACCCAGGTAAACCCCTCTGTCACCCAAGTAAACTCCCTTACACCCCATTGTCACCCATGTACACTCCTACACCCCTCTATCACCCATGTACACTCCTCTACACCCCTCTGTCACCCATGTACACTCCTCTATACCCCTCTGTCACCCATGTACACTCCTCTATACCCCTCTGTCACCCATGTACACTCCTCTATACCCCTCTGTCACCCATGTACACTCCTCTATACCTGTCACGATGCCGGCTGGCAGGAGGTGGATCCTCTGTGCCAGAGAGGGATTGGCGTGGACCGTGCTAGTGGACCGGTTCTAAGTCACTACTGGTGTTCACCAGAGCCCGCCGCAAAGCGGGATGGTCTTGCTGCGGCGGTAGTGACCAGGTCGTATCCACTAGCAACGGCTCAACCTCTCTGACTGCTGAAGATAGGCGCGGTACAAGGGAGTAGACAGAAGCAAGGTCGGACGTAGCAGAAGGTCGGGGCAGGCAGCAAGAATCGTAGTCAATAAGGCAAAAGCAGGAGGTCAAGTACACAGTATGGACAAACACAGTAACGCTTTCACTAGGCTCTAAGGCAACAAGATCCGGCAAGGGAGTGCAGGGGCAGTGATCAGATATAGTCTGGGAGCAGGTGGAAGCCAATTAAGCTAATTGGGCCAGGCACCAATCATTGGTGCACTGGCCCTTTAAGTCTCAGGGAGCTGGCGCGCGCGCGCCCTAGAGAGCGGAGCCGCGCGCGCCAGCACATGACAGCAGGGGACCGGGACGGGTAAGTGACCTGGGATGCGATTCGCGAGCGGGCGCGTCCCGCTGTACGAATCGCATCCCCGACGGCCATGACAGTGCAGCGCTCCCGGTCAGCGGGACCGACCGGGGCGCTGCGGAGAGAGAGACGCCGTAAGCGCTCCGGGGAGGAGCGGGGACCCGGAGCGCTAGGCGTAACAGTACCCCCCCCCTTAGGTCTCCCCTTCTCTTTGTCCGGTAACTGCCTCCCCTGGGATGAGGACACCGGGAAAGAATGGAGGGTTTCCTCAACGGCAGGCAGTACAGCAGGAGTGGGAATGGGGAGGGAGGGCAGAGGGCGAGGCCTGGCACGGGGCAGTGTGACACCAGGACGAGGGCCATGAGGAGGCACCGAGGCTTGCCTGACTGGACTGGGAGGGGGGGAGAGGCACTTCTTATGGCAGGCAGAGTCCATAAAGACCTTAGGGAGACCGGTTACAGGGGGAACCACAGGGTCACGGCAGGGAGTACTGGGAACCGGTTTAAGGCAGTCCTTGAAACAAGAGGTACCCCAGCTCTTGATCTCCCCTGTGGACCAATGCAGGGTTGGGGAATGGTGTTGAAGCCAAGGTAGTCCAAGGAGAATTTCGGAAGTGCAATTGGAGAGGACCAAAAACTCAATTTTTTCGTGATGAGGTCCGATGCACATTAGGAGGGGCTCCGTGCGGTAACGCATGGTGCAATCCAACCTGACTCCGTTGACCGCGGAAATGTAGAGTGGCTTGACGAGACGGGTCACCGGGATGCGGAATTTATTCACCAAGGAATCCAGAATAAAATTCCCAGAGGCACCGGAGTCCAAGCAGGCCACGGCTGAGAGGGAAGAGTTGGCTGAAGGAGAAATCCGTACGGGCACCGTGAGACGTGGAGAAGCCGACTTAGCATCAAGAGACGCCACACCCACGAGAGCTGGGTGCGAGCGTGCGTTTCCCAGACGTGGAGGACGGATAGGGCAATCCACCAAGAAATGTTCGGTACTGGCACAGTACAGACAAAGATTCTCTTCCCTACGGCGATTCCTCTCTTCCTGGGTCAGGCGAGACCGATCCACTTGCATGGCCTCCTCGGCGGGAGGCCTAGGCGTAGATTGCAATGGAGACTGTGGGAGAGGTGTCCAGAGATCTAAGTCTTTTTCCTGGCGGAGCTCTTGATGCCTCTCAGAAAAACGCATGTCAATGCGAGTGGCTAGATGAATGAGTTCATGCAGGTTAGCAGGAGTTTCTCGTGCGGCCAGAACATCTTTAATGTTGCTGGATAGGCCTTTTTTAAAGGTCGCGCAGAGGGCCTCATTATTCCAGGATAGTTCAGAAGCAAGAGTACGGAATTGTATGGCGTACTCGCCAACGGAAGAATTACCCTGGACCAGGTTCAGCAGGGCAGTCTCAGCAGAAGAGGCTCGGGCAGGTTCCTCAAAGACACTTCGAATTTCCGAGAAGAAGGAGTGTACAGAGGCAGTGACGGGGTCATTGCGGTCCCAGAGCGGTGTGGCCCAAGACAGAGCCTTCCCAGACAGAAGGCTGACTACGAAAGCCACCTTAGACCTTTCAGTAGGAAACTGGTCCGACATCATCTCCAAGTGCAGGGAACATTGTGAAAGAAAGCCACGGCAAAACTTAGAGTCCCCATCAAATTTGTCCGGCAGGGACAAGCGGAGGCTAGGAGTGGCCACTCGCTGCGGAAGAGGTGCAGGAGCTGGCGGAGGAGATGGTTGTTTCTGCTGTAGCTGAGACTGAAATTGCTGTAGCTGTGACTGAAGCTGCTGTAGCTGCGACTGGAGTTGCTGTGTCATGGTGGTCAAGTACGACAGCTGGTGATCTTGTTGGGCGATCTGTCGGGCTTGCTGGGCGACCAGTGTAGTGAGGTCGGCGACAACTGGCAGAGGAACTTCAGCGGGATCCATGGCCGGATCTACTGTCACGATGCCGGCTGGCAGGAGGTGGATCCTCTGTGCCAGAGAGGGATTGGCGTGGACCGTGCTAGTGGACCGGTTCTAAGTCACTACTGGTGTTCACCAGAGCCCGCCGCAAAGCGGGATGGTCTTGCTGCGGCGGTAGTGACCAGGTCGTATCCACTAGCAACGGCTCAACCTCTCTGACTGCTGAAGATAGGCGCGGTACAAGGGAGTAGACAGAAGCAAGGTCGGACGTAGCAGAAGGTCGGGGCAGGCAGCAAGAATCGTAGTCAATAAGGCAAAAGCAGGAGGTCAAGTACACAGTATGGACAAACACAGTAACGCTTTCACTAGGCTCTAAGGCAACAAGATCCGGCAAGGGAGTGCAGGGGCAGTGATCAGATATAGTCTGGGAGCAGGTGGAAGCCAATTAAGCTAATTGGGCCAGGCACCAATCATTGGTGCACTGGCCCTTTAAGTCTCAGGGAGCTGGCGCGCGCGCGCCAGCACATGACAGCAGGGGACCGGGACGGGTAAGTGACCTGGGATGCGATTCGCGAGCGGGCGCGTCCCGCTGTGCGAATCGCATCCCCGACGGCCATGACAGTGCAGCGCTCCCGGTCAGCGGGACCGACCGGGGCGCTGCGAAGAGAGAGACGCCATAAGCGCTCCGGGGAGGAGCGGGGACCCGGAGCGCTAGGCGTAACAATACCCCTCTGTCACCCATGTACACTCCTCTATACCCCTCTGTCACCCATGTACACTCCTCTATACCCCTCTGTCACCCATGTACACTTCTCTATACCCCTCTGTCACCCATGTACACTTCTCTATACCCCTCTGTCACCCATCTACACTCCTATATACCCCTCTGTCACCCATGTACACTCCTCTATACCCCTCTGTCACCCATCTACACTCCTATATACTCCTCTACACCCCTCTGTCAACCATGTACACGCCTCTATACCCCTCTGTCACCCATCTACACTCCTCTACACCCCTATGTCACCCATGTGCACTCCTCTATACCCCTCGGTCACACATGTACACTCCTCTACACCCCTCTGTCACCCATGTACCCTCCTCTACACACCTGTCACCCATGTACACCTTTCTGCACCCCTCTGTTACCCCTTTACACCTATACGTCCCTTTATTCCTCCTCACTTCTAAAAAAAAAAGAATCTGGAGGCTGATGCTGGAAAAGTGCGGGTTTGTTTTTCAGGTGTAAGGGTAAAGAATTGTGGCTGGAAGAAATCGTCATGACGGCATGGACCAGATGGAGAAGAGAAGGAAACCACGCTGATTTTAGAAGACTTCAAATGTGAGTAGCTGTATAAAGCAGCACTGTAACCTACACTACCTACCCACCACAGATAAATTGATATTGTGCATTGCATTGCGGCTGTTTCTCCCCCCCCTTTTTTTTTTTTTTTTTTTTCTGCTCATCAACTTCGGTAGGGATTCATTGCGAAAAAGGTTGGGAAACACTGTCTTAGACAGTCTCAGACATGTCTCAAACACTCAAATAACTTGAAAGAAAAAACAGACAAAAACTAGTGGGTTTTAGCTTAGTAAATGAAGGCCAGTGTGTGTGTATGTGTGTGTGCATGTTACAGCATTACTTCCAAACGGCTAAAGATATTACCATGAAACTTGGTACACGTTACTTATATGTCAACTACAAACATAAGCTAGAAAAATTAACCCTTACCCAACCCCATTTGGGACAGCCAGGGTTTTTGTTTAAAGTCCCATGCAAGTCTATGGGAAATGTATGTTCCATAACTTCCAAATGGCTGGAGATATTTTGATGAAACTTAGTAAACATTACTTTTATGTCAAATAAAAATATATGATAGCTCAATTAACTCTAACTTACCCCCTTACGTGAAGGATGGGTTTTTTGTCTTAAACCCCATGCAAGTATATGGGACTTCCAGTACCTTACTCCACAAGCTCTGCATCTCCTGCTGAGTGCGTCATTCACCCCTCTCGCAAGCCACACCCACCATTTAATCCCTTAAGGACCAAGCCCATTTTCACCTTAAGGACCAGAGCATTTCTTGCACATCTGACTACTGTAACTTTAAGCACTAATAATTCTGGGATGCTTTCACTTATGAATTTGATTCCGAGAATTAGTTTTTTTGTGACATATTCTTCAAAATTTTCGTCGATACTTGCATCATTTCTTGGTGAAAAATTCAAAAATTTCATGAAAAGTATGAAAATGTATAATTTTCCTAAATTTGAAGCTCTCTGCTTGTAAGGAAAATAGACATACCAAATAAATGATATAGCAAATAGTAGAAACACGATCCGGCACTGCTGTATATACGGTAATTCATAAGACAGCTACAGGTGGAAATGCGAAGCAAAACCAAATATTGCGGTGCTCAATCCAAAGATTGATAGACAAATCCAAATGTGCACGAAGAAAGAATGGAGGATGGCACACCCAGATGGAAGCTTCAAATATTCTTTATTATACAAACACGGTGGCCGTGTCAGGCAGGTGAACAGACAGGAACACCGAGGGCCTCAGCGTGCAGGTAACAGCTGTGTCGTACTTCTGTACTTCATCAGACCATACCGCCACTGACTAGGCCCAGGTAAAATACCTGCATGACCTCATCAGGGGGCGGCAACTACAAGCGTAGTTAGTAGCGTCACCAAAACATATACAGTGAACTAGTGGGTTAAAACAATTTTAAAACCAAAATTTCGCTGGAAAAACTATATGCAAACCAATGAAGCATCTAAATAAATATACTTAAATCTAGTTTATCATTCAAACCTAGTTTTCCTTGAGCTTCCGTACACATAATCCAGCGTGCTTCAATTTGGAGGAGGGAAAATAAATTATATATTGATTCACATATACTTTATGTTTGTATCATAAAGTTGACATGTTTTTACTTTTGGAAGACATCAGAGGGCTTCAAAGTTCAGCAAAAAAAATTCAATTTTTCACAAAATTTTCTAAATCAAAATTTTTCAGGGACCAGTTCAGGTTTGAAGTGGATTTGAAGGGCCTTCATATTAGAAATACCCAATAAATGACCCCAATATAAAAACTGCACCCCTAAAAGTATTCAAAATGACATTCAGTAAATGTGTTAAACCTGTAGGTGTTTCACGGGAATAGCAGCAAAGTGAAAGAGAAAATTCAAAATCTTTATTTTTTACACTTGCATGCTCTTGTAGACCCAGTTTTTGAATTTTTACAAGGGGTAATAGGAGAAAAAAAATTTGTAACCCAAATTCTCTCGAATAAGAAAATACCTCATGTGGATGTAAAGTGCTCTGTGGGTGCACTAGAGGGCTCAGAAGGGAAGGAGCGACAATGGGATTTTGGAGAGTGAATTTTGCTGAAATGGTGTTTGGGGGGCATGTCACATTTGGTGCCAGATCAGCAAAAAAACAAACAAACACATGGCATACTATTTTGGAAACTACACCCCTCAAGGCACATAACAAGGGGTACAGTGAGCCTTAACACCCCACAGGTGTTTGACGACTTTTCGTTAAAATCAGAGGTGTAAATGAAAATGCCCCCCTAAATTTGTAACCCCATTTCTTCGGAGTATGGAAACACCTCATGTTAGGACATAAAATGCTCTGCGGGCAAACTACAATGCTCAGAAGAGAAGGAGTCACATTTGGCTTTTGGAAGGCAAATTTTGCTGAAATCGTTTTTGGGGGGCATGTCTCATTTAGAAAGCCCCTATGGTGACAAAAGTCGTGTAAATGAAAAAAAAAATGTTTTCACTCAAATGCAGTTTTTTCCCCAAATTTTACATTTTTACAAGGGGTAATAGGAGAAAATGTCCCCCAAAATTTGCAACCCCATTTCTTCTGAGTAAAGAAATACCACATGTGTGGACGTCAAGTGCTCTGCTGGCGCACTACAATGCTTAGAAGAGAAGGAACGCCATTGAGCTTATGGAGAGAGAATTTGTTTGGAATTGAAGTCGGGGGCCATGTACATTTACAAAGCCCCCCGTGGTGCCAGAACAGTGGACCCCTCCACTTTAATAAGGGGTGCAGAGAGCATTTACACCCCACTGGCATTTGACAGATCTTTGGAACAGTGGGCTGTCCAAATAAAAAATTACATTTTTCATTTCCAAGGACCACTGTTCCAAAAATCTGTCAGACACCTGTGGGAAGTAAATTCTCACTGCACCCCTTATTAAAGTGGAGGGTTCCACTGTTCTGGCACCTGTTTCATTTTCCCATCCAACTTTAACGAAAATTCGTCAAACACCTGTGGGGTGTTAGGGCTCACTATACCCCTTATTACATTTCGTGTGGGGTGTAGTTTCCAAAATGGGGTCACGTGTCCATAGTTCTGGCACCATGGGGCCTTTGTAAACACACGTGGCCTTCAATTCCGGACAAATTTTCTCTCCAAAAACCCAATGGCGCTCCTTCTCTTCTGAGCATTGTAGTTCGGTCGCAGAGAACTTTACATCGACATATGGGGTATGTTCTTACTTAGAAGAAATGGGGCTACAAATTTTGGGGGTCTTTTCTTTCCCTATTTACCCTTGTGAAAATGAAAAATGTAAGGTAACACCAGCATTTTAGTTAAACATTTTTTTTTCCCCATTTAACTTTAACGAAAATTCGTCAAACACCTGTGGGGTGTTAGGGCTCACTATACCCCTTGTTACGTTCCATGAGGGGTGTATTTTCCAAAATGGGGTCGCATGTGGGTATTTATTTTTTTTGCATTTATGTCAGAACCACTGTAAAATCAGCCACCCCTGTGCAAATCACCAATTTAGGCATCAAATGTACATAGTGCACTCTCACTCCTGAGCCTTGTTGTGCATCCGCAGAGCATTTTACGCCCACATATGGAGTATTTCCGTACTCAGGAGAAATTGTGTTACAAATTTTGGGGGTCTTCTTTTCCTTTTACCTCTTGTGAAAATAAAAAGTATGGGGCAACATCAGCATGTTAGTGTAAAAATTTTCATTTTTTCACACTAACAGGCTGGTGTAGACCCAAACTTTTCCTTTTTATAAGGGGTAAAAGGAGAAAAAAAAACTAAAATTTGTAGCGCAATGGCTCCCGAGTACGGAAATACCCCATATGTGGCCCTAAACTGTTTTCTTGAAATACCACAGGGCTCCGTAGTGAGAAAGCACCATGCACATTTGAGGACTACATTAGGGATTGCATAGGGGTGGGCATTAGGGATTGCATAGGGGTGGACATTGGGACACCGGTGTAGAATACCCCTAATAGGGTGCCTCCAGCTGTTGCTAAACTCCCTGGATGCCTGGACAGTCAGTGGCTGTCCAGAAATGCTGGGAGTTGTTGTTTTGCAACAGCTGAAGGCTGGAGGCAGGAAACACTGCCGTACGATACGTTTTTCATTTTTATTGGAAGGGGCAGTGTAAGGGGGTGTATATGTTGTCTTTTACACTTTATTATGTGTTAGTATAATGTAGTGTTTTTAGGGTACATTCACATAGGCGGGGGTTTACGGTGAGTTTCCCGCTAGGAGTTTGCACTGTGGCGGATTCAGCAGGCATCCCGGTCGCTGCCCGGTGAGCAGGGGGGACCGGAATTCCCACGGACGTACAGGTACGCCCTGGGTCCTTAAGTACCAGGGAGCCAGGGCGTACCTGTGCACCCTTGGTCCTTAAGTGGCTAAATCACGCCCGTTTTATTTTCTACCCTTTTTGTGCATTGGTCCAGCTTTCAAGTCATGCTAACTTCCATAAAACCATGCCTCCTTCTATTTTCACGTTACAATCTCTTCATCACAGCTCAGCCTCAGCTCTTCATCACAGCTCCGGATGGGATATGAGGTTGTGATATGAGGATTAGATATGAGGTCGGGATATAAGGATAAGATATGAGGACAGGGTATGAGAGTGGGACATGAGGACGGGATATGAGGTCGGGATGTGAGGTGGGGGATGAGGATGGGATGTGAGGAAGGGATATGAGGTGGGGATATGAGGTGGCGATATAAGGTGGGGATATAAGGTCCGGATATGAGGACTGGATATGAGGTCCGGATATGAGGACAGGATATGAAGTCGGGATTTGAGGTCAGGATATGAGGACAAGTACTTCCTTCTATGTTGCTTTTCCTCCACCACAATGATTAGGTAGGAAAAACCGGCCAACGCTGTGTACTCAGCTAGTTGTATATAAAAGTCGCCTATGGAGACTTAAAAAGTGCAAAATAAAAAAGTCTCTAAAATGTACATATCTGGTATCACCACATACGTACATGTTCAAACTACTAAGATATAATGTATATGATCCTGCATGGTAAATGCCATAAACGTAAAAAAATACGAAACACCAAAAATACAGATTTATTTTATTTTATCATATATCAGAAAAAAGGTAATAAAAAGCGATCAGAAAGTCTCATCAACACAAAAATGGTACCGATAAAAACTACAGATTATGAAAAATAGAAAAATGTTATAGGGGTCAAAAAAGGACAATTTTATGCATACCAATTTTGCAATTTATTTTTAAATAGTACAATAGAAAAACTATATAAATTAGGTATTGTTTTAATTGCACTGACCTGCAGAATAAACATTATGGATAATTTTTACCATAAAGTGCACTGCGTAAGAACAAAACCCCCCCAAACGTTGCAAAAGTGCAGTTTTCTTATACATTTCTGCCCACAAATAATAATATTTTGGCTTTGCAGTACATTTTTTGTTAAAACTATAAAGTTTTTATTACAAAGTACAAATGTTCTCGCAAAAAACAAGCTCTCGTATGGGTCTGTATGTGCAAATTTTTTTAAGAGTTATGGATTTTAAATGGAGAGGAGGAAAAAAAATGAAAAAGGTGTACTCTGGTAAACTGGTGCCAGAAACTTAAACAGATTTGTAAATTACTTATATTTAAAAATCTTAATGCTTCCAGTACTTTCAGCTGCTGTATACTACAGGGAAAGTTGTGTAGTTCTTTCAAGTCTGACAACAGTGCTCTCTGCTGACACCTCTGTCCGTGTCAGGAACTGTCCAGAGCAGGAAAGATTTGCTATGGGGATTTGCTTCTTCTCTGGACAGTTCCTGACATGGACAGAAGTGGAAGCAGAGAGCATTGTGGTCAGCCAGTAAAGAACTACCCAACTTCCTCTGAAGCATACAGCAGCTGAAAAGTACTTGAAGGATTAAGATTTTTAAATAGAAGTAATTTACACACCTGTTTAACTTTCTGGCACCAGTGGATTTGAAAACATTTGTTTTCCACCAGTGTACCCCTTAAAGGGATTAAAGCAACATATGGCTCTTTGGCCGATAGCAACCAATGTTTTTCTGGTGCTTTACACACCTTTAGTTACATTTGTGTGAGGCCACTGAAACGCCTTGGTTGCTACTAGTGAAAGAGCAGTATGTTATTTTAATGGGCCAAAAGTATAGTTTAAAGATTTTACATTACATTAGTTTTTCCTTGTTTTTAAGTCATTATATGATTACATAACGAAAGTTACAGTAGTAAAATGGAATGAAACAGTGCTGCAGAACTAGAGATGATGAGTGTGCAAACAAACCTGGAGTCCTTCATTAATGATAAAATTAAAGGTTGAGATTTATCAATCTGCTCTCTAGAGGCAGACTGTAAAAAGTCACAAAATTTCTGGGGTGTGACTTTGCATGAAAGAGCTTAAATATTGAAAAAATCGCCTGGCATCAGGCGCTCGGGGATCCAAAGAGATCTCACAACCAGTTCATGGAGGTGGATAGGGATTCAAGCTTTATTAGTATACAACAACGCGTTTCGGGGTTAGCATACCCCTTCTTCAGATTGACAGATTTGTCAATCTGTCAATCTGAAGAAGGGGTATGCTAACCCCGAAACGCGTTGTTGTATACTAATAAAGCTTGAATCCCTATCCACCTCCATGAACTGGTTGTGAGATCTCTTTGGATCCCCGAGCGCCTGATGCCAGGTCGATTTTTTCAATATTTAAGCTCACCCACAGGATCCCCTCATTGGATCTATCCTGAAGACCTGTAGGCTTGCACGGAATCCTTCATTACCTCAGACTGAGGTTACATGCGTATTATTATACGCTCCAGGTGAGCGGCCATTCATTAGACCCCTTACGTTTCCCCACTTACGTGGGCCTCTGTATAAATTCTTAGGGTAATGCACTAGGCGCCTCTTTGGGCCTTCTTTCTTTTTTTCTATTTATTTACAGTTTGCATGAAAGAGGCGTGGCTTTCAAGCACACATCACAATTTAAGCGTGCTTGCAGATGAAAATAGAAGAAGAAATTTACACCATCTGCAAGATGGCTCAGATTTCTGCACTTGGCTCATGTGCAGCCTCAAATCCACTTCAAAAAATGAGAGGGGTGTCTCTCAGTGAATCAAGCGCAGTGAACAGGTAGAGTTTTACATTAGACCGATGTATGAAAACACCTGTCTTAAAAAAATCTCCCCCATAATCATACAATCTTCGTTTTTTTTTTTTACACAATGTTAAGAATATAATTTTGACCTCTCAGATGGTTTCTGTAGTTTATTATCTGTATGAAATAGCACAGACTGCTGTGAGTACTGCATTAACCCCAATGTATACCAATGGATACTTACAGGGATACTTCCCTGGAAAAAACAATTTTTTTATTCAACTTGTGCCAGACAGTTAAACAGATTTGTAAATTACTTCTATTAAAAAATCTTAATCCTTCCAGTACTGCTGTTATGATCCATAGGAAGTTATTTTCTTCTTGAATTTCCTTTCTGCCTGACCACAGTGCTCTCTGCTGACATCTCTGTCCATTTTAGGAACTGTCAGGAGGAGAGGTTTTCTATGGGAATTTGTTCCTACTCTGGACAGTTCCTGACATGGAAAGAGGTGTCAGCAGAGAGCACTGTGGTCAGACAGAAAAGAAATTCAAACAGAAAATAACTTATTGTGGATCATAACAGTAGCTGATAAATACTGGAAGGATTAAGATTTTTTATTAGAAGTAATTTACAAATCTGTTTAACTTTCTGGCACCAGTTGATTTAAACAATTTTTTTTCCAGTGGAGTACTCCTTTAACAATTTAGTGTGAAAAGAGGCAAAGACACATGATACTTTTCTTCTTTTCTCTACTGCAGGTATGCTTGGCTTGACAGCATCTTCAGTATTAATACTTTAATCCTTTCCTGAAGTGTTAAGAACTCTGTACCTTTCAATAACATAAAAGTTGTCCCCGTCATCACCTTGATCAATTATGTGATCTCCACATTTGAGCAGCTTTTCAAACATTGCATCCAATACTTGAGACATCTGTTCCTGAAAATAGATAACCACAAATTAAAATCCTGAACAAAATGACAGAAGTCATTAAACACATAATTTGATCATAAATTGCTCTTCGGGACTATATTAGGATTATGCTCGAAAATAGTGATTACAATACAAAATAGTGATTAAAATGAATCAAATATGGTGAGAAACTATTCCATATTTATACTAGTCCACATTATATCAGCAATAATCAGCCATATGAATAGCCTAGTGACAAAAATGTCATGATGTCTATCACTACAACATTAATTTGATATTTATAGCTATATCAAATAATGACCGATGTAGCCATGGGTTTATCTACACCACTATACAAAATTATACAAGTTGCCATCAGGTGGCTACTTCTTTCTCCTAGATTCAAAGCGTTTCCCGCTGTTGGGTTAATCAGGAATCATGTTAGAACAGCATTTGTTTAATGTGGAATGCTCCTGATGTAGCCTGTGAGACATGACACTGATGTCGGCCATGTATCCCTATGCTGCCTGAGCTACTCTTATATATCATGCTAAATCTTTCATAATGACGTCAGTCTGGCATCGCACATGACCTTAGGGGCGGGTGTGATATGCAGAGTCAAGGGAGCAGTGACGCACTATTACACGTCTAGTTTTCGTATATCTGTTGTCTGGCAACCTCGGTGGCTTGCGCATCTCACATGCACAATTTAGTCACAAGGTGTATATTAGCTTAACCCTGCAAGGTACTAACAACGATCCTATATCTATGGTTTATTAGAGTTCTATATACCCTCGCTTCTCCTCTTCACTATTTTCTTTCCTTTCATTGGCACAATATCTCCAGTCTAAAATTGTTCAATTTTCTATGTAAGCCTTACTATATAGAACGAGTTTAAGTATACAGTTACAATCAAATGCATTTGCTGGCAGTATATGCCGTAATGTCTTCCCATTGAATAGTGTATGATATAACAACGTGATGGTGCTGCTTGGGCAAAGCACGATTATTACCAATACTAATTTCATGTGATGAACTCTAATAAACAATAGATATAGGATTGCTGTTAGTACCTTGCAGGGTTAAGCTACAATACACCTTGTGACTATAGTGTGCATGTGTTACACGCAAGCCACTGAGGTTGCCAGACAACAGATACGAAAACGAGATGTGTAGTAGTGCGTCACTGCTCCCATGACTCTGCATATCACGCCCGCCTCTAACAGGTCAGCTGATACACTGGTCAGGTGAGATGCCAGACTGACGTCATCATGAAAAATTTAGCATGATATATAAGAGTAGCTCCGACAGCATAGGGATACATGGCCGACATCAGTGTCATGTCTCACAGGCTACATCAGGAGCATTCCACATTAAACAAATGCTGTTCTAACATGATTCCTGATGAACCCAACAGCGGGAAACACTTTGAATCTAGGAGAAAGAAGTAGCCACCTGATGGCAACTTGTATAGACGAATAAAGAAAGTTTGGGGCCACAGGTTTTCTTTATCAATGTTGCACCTGTTATGTATGCTGAACTGTTTGAACATTACCTATGTAATTGGCACACCACTGTGGAGAAGTGCAATATATATCTTCTGTGGAATAACCTATATGTGCAATTAGTATCATTCATTGTGCAATAAGACTGTGAGCTCTTGGATAAAACAAACGGATATACCAGGACATTGTATATAGGAGCAGCACTTCTTTGCCAGTCTATGAGATATATGTCATTGACTTATTTATGCAGCTACGCCTGGAATCTATCTGGCTTTATGCACTTGATGTTGTGCCCTATATCATAAGTTCCTTGAGGACATATGTGCAATAGGAACAAGTGCTTGAACCGGTGTGATGCAATGGAGGCATATGGACACT
This sequence comes from Hyla sarda, assembly GCF_029499605.1. NCBI lineage: Eukaryota > Metazoa > Chordata > Amphibia > Anura > Hylidae > Hyla > Hyla sarda. The sequence continues at coordinate 219,959,920 of NC_079192.1, read as the reverse complement.
AACCAATTAAGACTGTCTTATGGTCATTAAATATAGACAGCAATAGGCCTCTGGGATACTCCCATTTTTGATGAATACTGTAATGGGACATTTATCCACATCGATGACAAGAGATATATATTAAAGTGAATTGAGTCCCGCACTGTGTAATAATATATTGCTCACTAATTGCCTAATATAGTGAGTACACTAGGATGGTGGCCTATGTGTATGGTGATTGAATTTGTATTATAAAGAGGCGTAGTCATTGGTCAACAGGGTCCACGCCGTCCCCAATTTACAATTTAATCATCCAGCATAATTCACATGTAGTCAAAGCAACTATTGGCGCCTGGGTGCTTAGACGTGTCCCCGCTCTCCGCCGGGTGCCGGAAGTGTCCGGACACTCTCACCTGGTACGGTGAGATGTGGCGTCTGTCCAACAGATGCCACATCTCACCGTACCAGGTGAGTGTGTCCGGACACTTCCGGCACCCAGCGGAGAGCGGGGACGGGTCTAAGCACTCTGCTTACAACCAAACGTGGAGATCACGGAGGCAGATTGCTACAGACCGCAATTGTATACCACATGTGACTGTTAGGGAAAGCCTTCACTCTTTCTCCCTACAGGTTATCAAGTTGCACAAGCTCTGAATGAGCAAACACCGTAGGGATAGAATACTTTTTTCTTACAGGCACCCAAGTCACTTCATGGTATTTCATTATCTATTATGATAGCGGTCTTAATGTAAAGGTATGATTTAATTTTAGCTGATTTTGTGGAGCTAGAATGGATGTTCTAGTCCTCTAGCTAATTGTTAACTTGATCACTACCTATACCTCCTGAGGACACCTGCTCAGTACCAGCAGGTAGAAACGCATTGTGGTTTAATACTGTGGTCACCCTATGGTGTGTTTGAGCCACCTAGGGTGATTGGTCACACTGGACTGGCTGGGCCCTGCAGAGGCCAGTGTAGACCAATGATACTAGTGATCTACAATAATCATATATACATCACTTAAACACTGTTATATATACTATAATTTTTAATCAATTAAAAGTTAAGTTTTATATGCACATCCCAGGCACCAATAGTTGCTTTGACTACATGAGACTTAATTTGTACTCTTTTTTCATTTATTTCACAATTTGCAGTATTAAAAGTAGGGATCGACCGATATCGATTTTTTAGGGCTGATACCGATAATCTGCGGAGGTTAAGGCCAATAGCCTTTACCGATATTCCGGTATAAGTTATCGGCTATTTATCCAAACCCGCCCACCCAAACATAACCCCCCCCCGGCGACGCCGCTGCAGATCATTCAGGGCATTATCGGATTATCGGCAAGGTAATTGCCAATACCAATAACGTCCAAAATTTTGAATATCGGCCGATAATATCGGCCAAACCGATAATCGGTTGATCCCTAATTAAAAGTTAAGTTTTACATGTGTGTGTGTGTGTATATATATATATATATATATATATATATATATATACATATAAAATTTATATATTTATATGAATACTGTATATACATACAAACAAACACACACACACACACCATTCCTGCCACCAGTAGAGTGAAGAGTTCTGCAACCTAGGCAGCGAGTGGTCAACAAGGGGAAGAAAGAAACAGGAATACCTATTGTTTAAATCAAGTTTTTTAATGTTAACCATATTTTTAAGAATTTTTGGTGATTTTACTCAATTTTTACTATCAATATTTTATAATGATCTTGCAGTTTCCATTCTGGCCACTAGGCCTAAAACATAGCTGATAATTCCTGTTCTGTGCAGAAAGTTTCACAGTAATGCCTTTATACTGAGCACAGACAGGAGTACAGTGAAAAGTGAAACCAGTATATAGATAACACTGGATCAACCACCAGTCACAGCACAGATCAGAATCCCCCTCCCTATAGAATGACCTCTGAAATGGTCACAGAGAATGTATAGTAGAGTCTCCACATCATCCTAATAGGACAGGTCCTGTCTATTGTCTATAGTCCATGGGTCCTGCTGTAAACCACTAAATGGTGTTAAAACAGCTCAGGCTAGATGCAGATCCAAAGCCTGCTTTTCCTAATTTCTTATTAAAACAATTCTCTTTTGTGTTCCTGTTCTGACTCAGTGTGTCATCAGTGCATTGTATTGTTTCAAATTACTATTCACATATATACACTGTAGGATCTGTGCATGTGGGGGTGTGCATGGCAATTACAATTCATTGGTTTAAAAGTCCAAACCTGGTTTTATTTAGTCCAAAATAAAAGTATCATTTGAACTGTTCAGGTACTTTTCAACATTTATCACATGCAGCAAAACTGAAAATAAATACCTGATTTGTGAGTACATCTACTGCCCTCTACTGGCCATGGCCCAGTCTACCCAACAAAGCTGACAAGTAAAAGCTGCAGTAAATCGCACATTTTATTGTATCTGCTTTAGAGGCCAGTTTGAAAACCAGAATATTACATTGTTTGTACATTATTGGTTACATGAAAAAATAAAAAAGGATTGAAACAATATATTTATAATTTTTTTTAGATTTAAAAAATATATTTTCGACATTCATAGCTGCGCAGGGGAACCTAACATGAGTTACTGCTATCATATACAAACATTTTCAACATTTCCTTTCCACCTACTTACAGAAACACCCTCTGACTGTCAGACACAAATGGGAAACAGATGTGGAACCCCTGTCGGATAAGCAACTGTCTGTGATTCTGGAGCTCACCCCTATGCTGTTGTTGGGAGAAACCCAAAGTGTTAGGGGCAGCGCTCCGGCCATCCATCCTAGCCGTGACATACTAACCCCAGTACCTCTGGGACCCTATCCTTTTTTCTCCCTGTGGTGATCCTTTTTAATATTTGTCTTTTTGATTTACTAATAAAAGTGGTTGTACATTTTTTATGTTATAATAAAATTTATATACGTTTATACACATAGTTACCCCACAATGTGTGACTCTCTGTAGGCTGTAGTAGTTTGTGCATTGGACAGTATTCATACTGTGTGGACGCTTAGTTTTGGCTTAATTTTTTAAGTTACCCTATATATGTCTATGTGCCACCATACTCTATCAGGGTTGTATGTACAAAGCTATCTTCCTGTAGAAGCAATATTTTTAGGTGGGAACACCACCAAACATAACGCATTTCAAGGAGAATAAAATAAAAAAATATTTATTTCGGTTTTGAACAAATGCTACTTCAATACTGTATGTCTGGTGGAAAAAAAAAACATCTTAGCCTCTCACCTTATTCTGACCGCTCAACAGTATGATAGCTTTTTATTCCTTCAGTGTTTGCTGTCCTCACAAAACACATTTTATTAAAAGTTATATCACAGAAAGACACATACATGTCTTGTTTATTAAGTTGAGAGTAAATATACTTACTTGATCTAAGTTCTTGAACAGGAGGATGTCTTTGCAAGCTTCTTGCAATCTGTATCGCTGTTCATCTGTTTTGGGGTTAATAATCTAAATTAACAGAAAAATATATTAAGATCAATATGTTGTGACAAAGTAGTTAGATTAAAGTGATGAAATTGCACCATTAAAACTCCCTACTCGGACACTGAATTGCATGTTTGTGTTGCTTGTTTTCTATTTAAAGGGGTACTCCGGTGGAAAACAAATGTTTTCAAATCAACTGGTGCCAGAAAGTTAAACAGATTTGTACATTACTTCTATTAATAAATCTTAGTCTTTCCAGTTGCTGTATGCTCACAGGAAGTTGTTTTTCTTTCTGGAGTTCTTTTCAGTCTGACCACGGTGTTCTCTGCTGACACCTCTGTCCATGTCAGGAAGCATCCAGAGTATAAGAAAATTCCCATAGCAAACCTGTCCTGCTCTGGACAGTTCCTGATACGGACAGAGGTGTCAGCAGAGAGCATTGTGGTCAGTCAGAAAAGAACTCCAGAAAGAAATACAACTTCCTGTGGAGCATACAGCAGCTGATAAGTACTGGAAGGATTAAGATTTTTTAATAGAAGTAATTTACTAATCTGTTTAACTTTCTGGCACCAGTTCATTTGAATAAAATAAAAATAAAAAACAGTTTTTCACTGGAGTACCGCTTCAATATGTAATATTTTTACATCTTCAATACCAATTTATCCATTAGCTACCCTCCAAATCCCTGCTCACTAAATATAGACAAAACTAATAAAAGAAGTCCTACATTTGAAAAATGATCTCAAATCTTTATTAAACACATAAAAAATAATAATAACAGGACATACATAAAGTTAAAAACAAATAAAAATGAAAGCTCCATACAAGCTCTCTACAGCCGGGGGGGTGGGGGGGTTGGTACATGGCCCACCCCTAGGCACCTGTCCCGCAGATGACAAATACAGACATCCCACTAGACCCCACGCTTTCTGTCGCCCACTGGCGGGGGAAAACTAATTTCTGCCTATCTATATTTGTTCTGGGTTATTTGACACATAGACATTAAAAGCTATGGACACCTGTAAATGCATTTTTTATTCTTGCTTTGTACTTATTATAGCACAAAAACACTTTTCCTTAGGTCTTTATAAAAAAAAATGTTTTTTTATTAGCCCTTCTTTACTCTCCCCAAGAAGCGTATAGGCTGATTTCTTGCCACAGAGTTGACTATTAATCAGGTAAAAAAAAAATCACAGGAAAGATAAGCAAAGGACTAAAGGGATACTCTTAAATCTAGCTTTACTGATGGACTTCACTAAAAACAGGACACAACAGGCAGCTGTAGAACAGAGGTAAACTATGCAATAAATAATCTTTAAGAAAAATAAACTGGTTTGGATCTTACCCTATTTTCTGTTTCATCATCTTCTTCATCTGGATTATATGCTTCTGCACACACTAAAATAAATAAAAAATGGATTAGGCATAAGTCCTTGGTCAATATTTTCTATGATGTCAGGCACTAGCTGTTTAAAAAAATTGCTCAGTGGCTCTGGAATATTCTCCCAGACGGTCACTGTGTGCACGGGCGTTGCCTAAATCCGCACTAGGACCACACAGATATGCGCCATTCCCATTGACAGAAATCCAATCCAAACGTCCATACTTTCAGTGCAGTCCAGAGTTTTAATTTCTGCAGAGGAAATTCTCCAGAATGGATGGTGCAGCAGAATCCTATTGAAAACATTAGGCTGCTACAATAGAACCTGCTTAACTAGAATTCTGTAGTGTGACTGGGTCTTTACCCAGGATATATTAAAAGTCAGCACAGGGTATATAAAAAAGACAGCCCATTTAGTCGATATTCAATCACTGGTCTGATGAGTACACATGGGTTCACATGTATCATGACAAGTGGCATTCTTCACAACATGGGTTTATTGGCTGCATTTCATCATTTTAAAAAGTATAGTATTTGACAGATCTACGTTTAATGTTATTGGTGTTATTTATTTCCGTCTGTGCCAGAAGTTCTTTAGTTTTGATGGCCAATACTACCTACGGGTTGAGGGTGCACTTATGGGATTAAAAATTTTACCAACCCTAGTGAATTAATACATGTTACGGTGTGAGATGATTTAATTTATAGTGTGCAACCTCCATTTTCTGTGAAATGATATAATGGTATGGACACTATATTTAAATGAAAAGAAAAAAAAAGAAGACCGAAAGGCAGTGCCTTGTGAATTGCCCTAGGTGCTTTCAAGACCCTGGCTGAGGTCAACAGAGTACAGACACAGCAGACTGGGTCCAAGATGGCCTCTTACATCAAAAAGGTAAAATTGAGCCAAATGCCCCTATAAAGGGGTACAGTTTCACAGACGTAACATAGTGAGCTGCTAAAGCCTTCAAGGTCACAGGAAACAGAATAAACAGTCCTGTTGGGATCAGCAGTGGGAAGGAGAAAAAAGCAGCTTGATCCAGAGAAAAAATTCAGAATACTCCAAAAGTACCAGTGGTGCTTCTTTATTTACTAAAATTTGCAAGTGTATTCTGGAGCAAGCAGCTCCTGAATGTGTGTGAGGTAGTTTTTTTTCTCCTTCCCACTGCTGGACACTATATTGAGGAGTTCCTAGCTGGGATGGTGATGTTATGTCCATACCATTGTTCATGGAATAAAATAAATACAATGTACCGTTTTTTCCAACGTATAAGACGCTTTTTAACCCTGTCAAAAGTCGGGGGTCATCTTATATGCTGGGTGCTGCAGTTGGCCGGGACTCCCGGGGTATGGATTTATCTCGGCATCCCAGCCTAAATTAACTTCCCCCGTCACATTGGGGACATCCCTGTGTCACGAAAGATCTTTTCGGGACACAAGGATGTCCCGGTTACCTTTCTGCTGCCCTGCGTTAACTTTAAAACACAGGGGCCCGCCGGAAGGTAGTGCACGCACGGACGTCACTGACGTAAATTAAGTCTTTGGGGCATGGGCCGGAGCTAAGGGCACCCCTACGTCATCTTCGGCAGGGCGGGCGCTCCGCCCAGCTCATCCCTATGCATCACCTCCCCTCCCTGCTCTTGCAGCAGGTTTACTCTACGGCGCATGCTCCACTTCACCCAGGAAATGGCCCATGCGCGGTAGAGTAAATCTTCCACGCGAGCAGGGAGCTGATGCATAGGGATGAGCTGGGCAGAGCGCCCAGCCAGAGAAGACGTAGGGGTGCACAGAGCTCCGGCCGTAGTTCCGCCCATGCCCCAAAGACTTCATTTACATAAGAAGAAAAACAAGAATAACGGGGGAATGGCTGGACAATTTGGGACACGGTAGGCATCGTTTTGATCAGTATCCCCTGCACTACAAGTCTGTATGACGGTTTAGTGTGGGTGATACTGATGACAGATTTCCTTTAACTTGGATACTTTTTCGTCCTTTTTCCTCCTCACCTTTTAAAAATCATAACCCTTTCAATTTTGCACCTACAGACCCATATGATGGCTTATTTTTTGCGCTACCAATTCTACTTTGTAATGACTTAATTTTACCCAAAAATCTACGGCGAAACAAAAAATAAATAAAAAAATCTTTTTTTTTTGGGGGGGGGGTTGATTTGAACTTTTATTAGGGAAGGGGTTAAATCACATTTAATAACTTTTTTAACACTTTTTTTTTTTTGCAATTTTATAGCCCATAGGGGGCTATAACATGCAGTACATTTATTACCAGCACTGTTCAATGCTATGCCATAGAATTGCATTGATCAGTGTTATCGGCGGTCGACTGCTCAAGACTGGATCTCAGGTTTGGAGCAATCCATCACCGAACAGACACGCCGGAGGCAGGTAAGGGACTGCGCCTTTGCAATGTTACTCTGAACTCCAGCCCCCGATCACTTGACGTCAGTCACCTGACCATCGGTGATCATGTGACTCAACTCCCCAAATAACATGGACGCTAAAAGCTGTCAGTGTCACACGGCAAGAGAGGAAGAAGATCTCTCTGGATTATAAGTGCAGTTAACTATAATTTTATTACAAGACAGAGACTCCTATTATGCATATCTACTACTATTATGCATATCTATTTACTAGCTCACTTAGTAGCAAACAAAGGGTTAAAAGTTTAACAGTATCATGTGGTGCAAAAAACTTAAGAACAACCAAAAATATAACAGGTACACATTACCCAATCCATATGGAGCATAGGTAATATAGTGTCTGTTCTCCAACTGTTAATCCTTCTTCTTTGCTGCTCACTCTGAAGATAAGTATTGTATTATTTTTCTAAGATATTTTCCTTATTTTCCGTATAATTCATTACTTTTTACTTCCAAATTTGTCTTAAGATTTATTTTATTCCTGATTTCCTTATATACTTGTTATAACCGTACAAATGCATGTATGTCTTTTTACATATATGCATGATTCACATGATATATTTATTTTCTTTATTTATCACTGATCGATATTATCATATGCATTTTCGTTCATAATATGTTATTTTATTTATTTCCCTTTATTTTTTCCCCTATAATTTCTCAGTCTTTCATTTATACATAATTCTTTTTTACTTCCGTTTTTCTTACATCACTTTTTCCATATATATTTCTATATACTTTTTATTTTACCTAATTTTATATTAGGTACCCCCGATAAGACTCGACGATACGACTCGACCACATGGATAGCTGGGTAAAGACGAGGTACAGAAGGGTAAGGCAGAGGCGTAGTTGGACTTAGCAGAAGGTCAAGGCAAGCAGCAAAGGTGCGTAGTCAAAAACATGGTGGAATGGTCAATAAAAACGGGCAAGGCAACAGACAATAGGGAACACTTAATCTCAGGCTAGGGGCACTGAAGATCTGGCAGGGAGAAAAGGGAGGAGCTGCTTTATATAACATAGCAGTGGGACCAGGCACCAATCAGTGGTGCACTGGCCCTTTAAATTTCAGGCAGGGGGCGCACGCGACGGTAACCAGAGGGCCGAGCGGAGGCAGATGAGATGCGGGTCGCGATTCGCATGCGGGCGCGTCCCGTGATGCGAATCGCACCCCGGACAGAAGAGCGGGGAGGTGAGTGCTCAAGGTCAGAGCGCCAGACCGGAGCGCTCACCATAACTGTACCCCCCCTTTTTTGATCTCCCCCTCTTTTTGGAGGACAAGAATTTCTGAATGAGGTCTCGGTCTAAGATATTGTCGTGCGGCTCCCAAGACCTCTCTTCCAGCCCAAATCCTTCCCAATCCACAAGGAAAAATCGTTTTCCTCTGATAAACTTAGAATCCAAAATCTATTTAACAACATAAACATCAGAAGTACCTGAGATGGGAGTAGGAGAAATATCTTTTTTTTAGAAAAGCGGTTAAGAATGACAGGTTTCAAGAGGGAGACAAGGAAGGAATTCGGGATCTGGAGAGAAGACGGCAAATGGAAAGAATAGGCCATGGGATTTAAGCGTTTCTTAACTTTATAAGGACCCAGACATGATCAAGACTTATCTCAAAGCTCACTTAGGAAAAGCAGCACTCAGCGTGGTGCCCTTAGGTTGCACAAAAGACCCTCCACCCAGGAGGAAGTAATGTCAAAACGGGTACGTAAAGCCTCTCACCGCAATAACCAGATTCTTTTGTTCTTTCCAATCAATCTTTTTCTTCTGCATGTTCGGATTCCTCAGATGCAGAACTAGAGTCAGCATATGAGGATATTTCCAATGAAGAAGAAGAAACGATATCCACTCCGTACAATTCTGATAATGCTATTGTAGATTGTATGGGCAAACCTTTTTTTTGACCCATGTCACATAAAGCACCCAAGATATAGTGAATGGGTACCAGAACCTTTTTTAAATAATGGCTCAGAAAACCCCTTGATAAATTAGCTAGAAATAAACTTCGGGCTGAATGCCCCATACAAACTCTTATTAGTCAAATACCTCCTGGGACCACTGACAAAGCTACTAGATTTGTCAGAAGAGGCAATTGCCTACAACACCACTGTAGATGTCCATATTTTAGTGGTTGAATTCAGCGTGCCGTATGTTTTTTCGGCAATGCTAATGCCGCACTATGTACGGAACGCTGGCGATCCATTCGCACAATCTGAACATGGCGCTTCCTGTGAAGGTTTACTCTTTGGAGAAACATTTCTAAAAGACATCAACAAATATGTTGGTCTCTTTTCTTCAAAGAGTAAACTTTCAGAGGAAGCACTATGTTCAGGGTAAGGTTTTTACCAGGGCTGGGAGAGGCAAAGGCCACTTTCCCAGTCACAATACCCAAGACAGACAACATTTCAAAGGGCCTTCACAATCTCAGACACAACCAACCGGCAGAACCTTTCCAGACCACATTATTCTTCCCATACTGAGGAAGACCATGGAGATCCAGGGGCCAACAAGGTTATCCAAGATCCAGACCTTCATCGGGTAAGTGTAAATCTTTCTCTTTTTTCCCACATACCATTAGGGAGGGAGAATAACAAATTTTTTCCACAATTGGATGTTGATTACTGCCGATTCTTGGGTCCTGAATACCATAACTGGATATCAAATAGAATTAATTTCTCTCTCAATTCAGACACAAATACCGCATCCTATAATGTTCTCAAAATCAGATTGAATCCTCATAGAATCAGAAATCGGGGAATTATGGTCCATAAAAGCAATTTTCCTGGTTTCTCCTCAATCTCCGGGTTACATACGCAACCTATTTCTGATTAAAAAGAAAGATAGAGGTCACAGACCAGTAATGCATTTTGAATCCCTCAACAATGTTGTCAGATACCAACATTTCAAAATGGAGGGAATTCATTTACTAAGAGATCTTTTGATTCAAAAAGACTGGCTAATCAAAATAGATCTAAAAGGTGCTTATCTGACGGTTCCCATTCATCCGTCATCTCAGCCATACCTTCCGTATTCATGGAAAAAACAGAAATGGCAATTCACCTGTCTGCCGTTCGGCCTGGCCTTGGCAAAAAGGGGTTTCATAAAACTCCAAAACTAGTGATGGCTACTTTAAGGAGTCGGGGTGTTCGTCTTATTTCTCTAGACGACATCCTTATCATGGCTCAGTCATTGCATCTCATTCATCTCAATTTACAATGGACTCTGTCCTTACTTGTAGATCTCGGATTTCGGATCAATTTCAAGAAAACTGTATTGACTCCTTCCAGGGAAGTAGATTTTCTGGGTTTCCTTATCAATTCCTCTGCCACTTTAAGTCTTCCATCAAGAAAGTTAAAGACCATTTGAAGAGAGATTTGATCTGTCCTAAACAAACAACTAATTTAGCTGAGAACAATTGTTTGAATTGTGGGATTATTGTCAGCTTCAATCCAGACGATATTTCCGGCTCCCCTTCATTACAGAGCCCTACAATGTCTAAAAGGCCAACATTTGAGAAATGGTCTGGGTAACACAGACACAATATATCTCACTCCAGAGACCAGACAAGAACTGATTTGGTGGTTACAACACATCAAGGAATGGAATGGGAAAATCATTTTTAATTCCATTCCGAATTTCACCATCCAATCCAAGGCGAGTCGCCTAGGTTGGGGTGCTCGCTGCAGACATCTCAAATAGTCAGAAGAAGAATCTCGTTTACACATCAACTGTTTAGAACTCCTAGCAGGTTCTTTTACTCTAAAGAGTTTGGCGAAAGAGAAATCTCAATGTTGTATCCTTCTCAAGATATATCAGCGGTTCAATATGTCAATCGAATTGGAGGCACAAAATCAAAACTTTTGGCCAACATCGGAAAGAATTCTGGCATTTCTGTCAGGACAAGAATATTGTCCAGAAAGCAGAATATTTTCCAGGCCTTTCAAATTCAAAATCAGATTGGAATACTCATTTTCTGACAGACACCAGTGATTGGCATTTGGATCCGAAGATTTTTCTTCAGATCAATTCACTTTGGGGCCCTCTTCACATAAATCTATTTGCCTCTCAACTGAACCGACAGCTTCCTTGATCTTTCAGTTGGCGTAGATGCCTTTATTCAAACATGACCTTCGGAAACCCTTTATGCTTTCCCTCCATTTGCACTAATTCCGAGAGTTTTGCTTCATACTCTAACTCAAAGATCAACGTTAGTGTTGACCATAGATCTTCCACAAGTTCTCCCGATGTCTCAGTTCACTCTTCAGGATCCCTCAGGGAATCCTTATCCTCTTATTCTTTAAGGGAATCTTCCTCTTGTCACATGGTTAATCTCAGGTCTTCCACGTTTAATTCTGAATTTTCACACACAACTAGGACTATCCTTTCAGATTTTTTTGACTTAGGTAAAGCATATTGTACCATTAATGTTTATAGGTCAGCCATTTCATCTAACCTTGTACCAATTGACTCCATTCCTGTAGGAAAACATCTATTAATTTGCAGACAAATGAAAGGCATTAGGTTTAAAAGACCTCCATTGCCTAAATACTGTTCTACTGTCAATGTAGTATTAAATTTACTTAATTCCTGGGGGGATAACAAATCATTATACCTTAAAGGGGTTATCCGGCCAAAGTCATCTTATCCTCTATCCTAAGGATAGGGGATAAGACGTCGGTTACACTATGCGCTCCGGCCTCACACGCTGGCCGTGGTCCCCTTACCTTCTGCTGCCGACGGGGCTGGGACTTGCATCGCGGGACGCGCCCGCATGCGAGCCCCAGTCCGTCACTCTCCGGGTGTTTCTCCTGCCTCCACCTCTCTGCTCTGGCATGCGTGTCCCCGTCCCTTAGGGCGTGCGCGCGCCAGAGCTTTAAGATTTAAAGGGCCAGTTCGCTCATTACTGCAACCACCTGTGGCTTGTTTAGAAATTCTTCCACCCTCCTCAGTTCTCTGACGGATCTTTGTTGCCTTGTGCCCTAGAGAAAGTGCTCCTTTGTACTGCCTTGCTGTGTACCAGATCTCATGCTCTTGTGACTTGACCTTGCTCCTTTGCCGCTTGCCTACTGAACTCCTGCTACGTCCCGACTATGCTACTGTGCCGCCTACCCTGATCTACTGCTATCCTGACTACGAGTTGCTTGATCCCTCCTGTGCTTCGCATTTCCTCAGCTGCCTGTGTGGTCGTGCAGTGCCAGGGGTGGCGACCTGGGTGACGCCTGTAGCTGCAAGCCCATCCTGCTTTGCGGCAGGCTCTGGTGAAGACCAGCGGGACCTTAGACTCCGCTTCCTGGTACGGTCCGAGTCATCTGCCACACAGGTCCAGCGGATCCACATACACTGGAGTTCCTGTCTTCAGAAACATGAGTGTTACAACGTCTGATCGCAGGGGGCACGCCGCTGGGACCCCCCGGGATCTCCGTGCAGCACCCGCATTCTACGCGGGGCTGTGTCTCAAGTGTCGGAAAGCTCTTTCTTTCCGGCACTGGAGACGTGACGTAACGCCACGTCCCCTCCTGGCGTCACGCCATGCCCCCTCCATTTATGTCTATGGGAGGGGGTGTGAGCTTTAGATATATCTCATCAACAATTCCTTCCTCATGGGGTACAATTTACCATTCATAAACATACTAAAACTAATTTACATACTTTTTTTTATCCTCCTAATCCTCACAACACCAATTTATGTGCAGTACATTGTTTAAAATCTTATGAACATAGAACTTTCTCATTTAAAAATAATTATTTTTCCAATTATTGATCTTTTTGTAAACCATACTTACCAGTTTCTTCCTCTACTCTAGCAAGATGGATTAAACAAACTATGTGTTAAGCTGGTATCGATACCTCTATGTTTGGTGCTCACTCCACTAGAGGTGCTATGTCTACCAAATACTTGCAGGCTGGTGGCTCTTTATCTGATATTCTTAAAGCAGCTATCTGGTCTTCTGAATCTACTTTTAAAACCTCTTGTATCAGACCAGAATCACATGTTTCCATGGTTATTCTTTAGTTTGTTTGATTCTCAGTTTTTTTAATGTAATTACTTATAATTTATGTAAACATGCATAATATGAGCCTCCGTCTGGTAATAAAATTAGAGATTTTCCTAACTTTGGTAACGGAAAATATAGATTTTATTAAGGACAGGAGGCGAATATTATCCCACCCTCTTTTACCCAATCCTACACTAATTTTCTTTATTTTTCAGCTTAATCTACTCTTATGGAAAACTCTTTGACTACTGTGTTTCCTGTAGTTCTGTTTGATTGGACTTTAGGATTATTGTTATCTTCTCTATGTGACACCTTCGCACAATTGGTGGCTGACTAAATACTTTTTTCCCCACTGTATATGTTTATATATATATATATATATATATATATATATATATACTCTCTCCAAAGGAAACAGCAGCAATCGCCAGGTCTAGTATAGTAGCAAACTGATATTTATTGCATCAATAACAGCAACGTTTCGGCTAAAAGTGAGCCTTTCTCAAGGCTCACTTTTAGCCGAAACGTTGCTGTTATTGATGCAATAAATATCAGTTTGCTACTATACTGGACCTGGCGATTGCTGCTGTTTCCTTTGGAGAGAGTGTGAAGTGTACCCGTCTTTGGCGTTCGGGTGGATTACGGGCACATCCCCAGTGGTCATCCAGTGCTGGCTCCCTTTGTGTTTATATATATATATATATATATATATATATATCTATATATATATACACACATACACAGGCATACACATATATTTTTTTTGGATTAACTCAGTAGGGACACAATAGACATATAACCATCACAATAGACATAAATCAACAGTTTGATGAGACAACCCCACCAGAATGTTGCAGGCCTAATTGATTGATTATTGATTATAATTATATTATGATTATAATATATTATAGAGGGGCACAGAGGAGGCTTAATACTATACAGGGGTACAGGAGGGATCTGATACAATATGGGGTATCCTAACTTCTTAATGGGAGCATATAGTAAGCACTACTGTGTGGCGCAATACAGATGGAAACAGGGCTGTGGAGTCGGAGTCGAGGAGTCGGACGAAATTTTGGGTACCTGGAGTCTGAGTCGGTAAACAATGCACCGACTCCGACTCCTACTAAATTTAGACTGGAATAAAAAAATAAATAAAAAAAAAGCAAGTTTAAATGTCCCAATTCACAAAAAGTTATAATTAATGACTTCTCTACTTTAAGAATAAAGACCAATGCATGCAGTGCCTCACGTAACCGCAAAACGAACACATTAAGTGACCGTGAAGAAGCATGCTTTCCATGTGCTTCACTATATGGCACGCAACGCACAATTAGGAGCGGCAAAACTTACACTTTCCATAGTGTTGTGTTCTGCTGTTACAGGGAACCCATGGGTAACCTAGCCTCTCACTGATAAGGGATTAAGGAAATATGTTTTTTGCAGGACTAGAGACACTTGTATAAGTGAAGGGAATGGAGGGTCAATAGTTCAAGACTGAAGCTGTAAACCATTGGAAAAACTGCTGCCATTCAGCAAAGGCTATGAAAACTTGTAGACTCGATTGTTAGCTTAAAGGGGTACTCCACTCCTACACATCTTATCCCCTATCCAACGGATAGGGGATAAGATGTCAGATCGCCGGGGTCCCGCTGCTGGGGACCCCCGGGATTGCCGCTGCGGCACCAGGCTATCATTACTGCACAGAGCGAGTTCGCTCTGTGCGTAATGACGGGTGATACAGGGGCCGGAGCATTGATACATCACGGCTCCACCCCTTGTGATGTCACGGCCAGCCCCCTCAATACAAGTCTATGGGAGGGGGCGTGGCGGTCGTCACGCCCCATACCATAGACTTGCATTAAGGTGGTGGTCCGTGATGTCACGAGGGGCGGAGCCATGATGTCACGCTGCTCCGTCCCCTGTATTGCCCGTCATTACGCACAGAGCGAACACATTCTGTGTAGTAATGAAAGTGCGGTGCCACAGCGGCGATCCCCAGCAGCGGGACCCCGGCGATCTGACATCTTATTCCCTATCCTTTGGATAGGGGAAAAGATGTCTAGGGGCGGAGTACCCCTTTAAACTTCAAACATGACTATGGGATTCTACTAGGGAAATCATGTTTTATAATAAATGCCCCCTGGATCCTCCCACTGCCCTATATTCAGCAGCAGATCAGCACACAAACTGTTCAATACAGTAGACTGTTGGCTTCCCAGCCAGTAGTCCTGTGGTAATGACATGTATGTTGCCTTTCTTTCTTTCAAGGAATGTATAAAATACATTCGCATATTAATTCAGAGTAGTCGGAGTGGGGGAGTCGGAGTTGGAAGTACAGAAAACTCCGGAGTCGGAACATTTATTTACCGACTCCACAGCCTTGGATGGAAAGTTTATATAGAGGTGCTAGAGTAAAGAGCCTAAAATGTTTGGCTGGCAAATTCTGAGGAGATGAGTTGTGGCCAGTGGCAGAGAAGCCTTCATGATGGTTTGTGCCAGAAGTAGAAGAGAAAAAGTGATTAAACAGGATATCACCTGTGAGTAAATAAATCTAACTACACTGTAATCACTTACAGTATACAATCTGCTGAATCTGTGTAAAGCTAGTATCTATCAATATTATGTCACCGTATGGGGTAATATTGGTGTTGTACAGTGGATTTCATTCAGAAGCAGGATGGTGGCACTAGTTATTATGTTGTGGTAATATGTGGTGATGGTGTGATGTTACAACAATGATAGAAATTTACAGTATTGACTGATATTTATTGTGTAAGCAACAGGTTCAATACATGTCTATTTAATGACTTAGTAATATGTCACACTTACAATGGTGAATGCACAGGTCTTTAATTTGGTAAAGAAGCTACCATAACACAGTGATACAGTAAAAATCATGGTAGTATTTTTTATTGGATTTCCATCAACATCATATGAATTTCTTAAAAGACAAAACAGTGGCACAGTCACAGCATGTGGGGCAAGTCAGATTGCTGAATAATTCATGATCTTTTCTGCTGTCAGCGGGCAATTCAACAATTAACCTCTGACTGTGCCATGTTTAGCTCTATCAAACTGCACTACAGAACATCAGCAATAAACCAAAAATAAAACCAGTCTAAGGTGTGCCTGGTATATGGGTACAGGTTGTTGGCTTAAAAGAACAATCCTTTCCTGATAAAGAACAGAAAAAAAGCCATGATCATCACTTGTGATGACTTCAATATATATATATATATATATATATATATATATATATATATATATATTATACAAAAAAGAGTATTGCAGCAGCTTTTTGCTTGTATCTATATATATATATATATATATATATATATATATATATGGGAATATGTAAAGCAGCTCATTACACAACCTTTTCAGGTAGTGTTCCCTGGTATCAGCTTAGCTCCTGTTAAGGAATATAAAAAGCTGAACGGGATATATGCCAAGCCAGACTACTCCCCAAAAGGGAAGTTTCGACCCATCTGCAGACAGCTGTTTCGGGGTTTTTGCCCCTCGTCAGTACAGAGCAGGGTGATCTGGCTTGGCTGTGGTGAGAGGCCTGAGGCTTCAAAAGGGGTCAGTACTTTCCTCAGGGAGAGGACACCTCTTCAGGTGTAACGGAGATTCAGGTTAGGCCATTTAGCACTCCGCAGGAGTGCCTGCGGAGTGCTAAATGGCCTAACCTGAATCTCCGTTACACCTGAAGAGGTGTCCTCTCCCTGAGGAAAGTACTGACCCCTTTTGAAGCCTCAGGCCTCTCACCACAGCCAAGCCAGATCACCCTGCTCTGTACTGACGAGGGGCAAAAACCCCGAAACAGCTGTCTGCAGATGGGTCGAAACTTCCCTTTTGGGGAGTAGTCTGGCTTGGCATATATCCCGTTCAGCTTTTTATATTCCTTAACAGGAGCTAAGCTGATACCAGGGAACACTACCTGAAAAGGTTGTGTAATGAGCTGCTTTACATATTCCCCTACCCAGAATGCCTGCGGAGTGCTAAATGGCCTAACCTGAATCTCCGTTACACCTGAAGAGGTGTCCTCTCCCTGAGGAAAGTACTGACCCCTTATATATATATATATATATATTTTTTTTTTTTGTGTTCGGGTCTTCACACTTATGCTCGTAACTACAACAATACATACCTAGCTGTCATGGAAGACATTTAAAGTGGTCAGATTTGTGCCCATAACCACGACGGAGGGCACGCCTTTAGTGGTCATACCCTGTAATGGATAATTGAAAAAGGGGTGGTTGGGAGGGGTCTGCAAAACGTCACATACACCCCGCCTGTAGGAGCAGGGGGCGTCTATATACACCCGCCCCTACCCACAACTTCCTAACACCCCGCCTAGAAGTGCAGGGGGCTGAGATACTCCTGCTCCTCACACAAATACAGCCATTAAAGGCTTAACACATGTGTTCAGGGCTTCACACACAACTCAACTTCAGCAGCTGATAATTATTGGAAGGATTAAGATTTTTTAATAGAAGTAATTTACAAATCTGTTTAACTTTCTGGAGCCAGTTGATAAATATATTTAAAAAAAAAAAGTTTTTCCTGGAATACCCCTTTAACCTCTTAAGGACCCATGACGTAAATGTACGTCCTGAGTCCGCTCCCGTTCTATAACGTGGGGCCATGTGGCTAACAATGGCCAGGACCCGTGGCTAATAGCGTGCGGCACTGATCGCGGTTGAACGCCTCGTCTAAAGTGAAAGTAAATCACGCCCCCTCCCATAGGCTTGCATTGAGGGGGCTGAGCGTGACATCACACGGGGGTGGGGCCGTGATGTCACAATGATCCGGCCCCCGTGATCGCCATTAATCAGACCCGGAGCGAACATGCTCTGGGGACTGATTATAACGGGGAGCTGCGTGCAAGATCACTGGGGTCCCGAGTGGCGGGACCCCTGCGATCAGGCATCTTATCCCCTATCCTTTGGATAGGGGATAAGATGTCTTAGCGCCGGAGTACCACTTTAAGGGTTAAGTTGGGTTTACACACAGTCTTTTGGCCAGTAATGTTAGCCAAAGCCAGGAGTGGAACTGACACAGAGAAAAACTATAATGGTAAGATTTGCAGATTTGTCTGTGTTTTGAACACATTCCTGTTTTGCATGTAAATACTGACCAAAATACTATGCGTGAACACAGCTTTACAGTGAAAAGGTGACACAGTATATAGATAAGACAGGATTTACCACCATTCAGAATAGCTGACACTCAGAGGTCCGCCTCTATCTCCTTGTGGAATAACTTCTGCACAGGTCACAGCTGAGTAAACTATCCCTTTCATGTTAATAGGTTCTGGGCCATATTGTGTCTATGTCCATGGGGCTTGCAGTAAAGTATACCTTAAAATGCTGTTAACCCCTAAACGACCAAGCCCATTTTGACCTTAAAGGGGTACTCCGCCACACACATCTTATAAAATGTTAGATTGCGGGGGGTCCCGCGCTGCTTGCAGCTTCTGCGTTCAGGACATTGCGCCACTCCGCCTCCATTCAAGTCTATGGGAGTGGGCGTGACGGCTAGTGTAATTTTGTGTTAGTGTAGTGTAATGTTTTTAGGGTACATTCACACGGGCAATGGTTCACAGCGAGTTTCCCGCTGGGAGTTTGAGCTGCGGCGGAAAATTTGCTGCAGCTCAAACTGAAATGGAAACTCGCTGTAAACCCTTGCCCGTGTGAATGTACCCTAAAAACATTACACTACACTAACACAAAATTACACTAGCCGTCATGCCCACTCCCATAGACTTGAAAGGTTGGGAAACACTGAGTTAGGAAACAGACAGTATTTCCCAACCAGTGTGCCTCCAGTTGTTGCAAAACTACAACTCCCAGTATGCCTGGACAGCCAAAGGGCATGCTGGGAGTTGTAGTTTTGCAACATCTGGCCCTTCAGATGTTGCCGAACTACAACTCCCAGCATGCCTGGACAGTCTTGGCATGCTGAGAGTTGTAGTTTTCCAACATCTGGAAGTGCACAGTTTGGAGACCACTATACAGTGGTCTCCAAACTGTAGCCCTCCAGATGTAGCAAAACTACAACTCCCAGCACGCCCAGACAGCCTTTGGCTATCTGGCAATGCTGGGAGTTGCAGTTGTGAAACTATGCAGCAAAGCAGCAGTGAAGATCACTTACCAGATTTTCACTGCTGCATTCTGCTGCCGCAGCAGGTCCCCCACTGTCCCGCTGGTAACCGCCGGATTCCCAGAGCGTGGATCTCAAGCTCGAACAGTCAAAGCTTCCTCTTACTCATCCACAGTGAGGGAGAGAGACGGACATTCCCCCTCCAGAAGGCAAGATAACAAAGCAAGTGAGCAACATATAAATGCTATTTGTAAAGGATGTGTCCTAGACACATAAAAATATGTACATGATCAGGATTAGGTACTGAGTAACATCACTTTTTTTTTTTTTTTTTTGCACTATTACAGTTATCCTTTAAATAAAATGTGACAAAAAAGCAAAATTTTTACTTGGATTTTTTTTTTATCTTTTACAATTACACCGTTCAGGATCATTAACACTATATTTTGATAGTTCGAACATTTACGCACATGGCGATACCACACGTGTTTATTTTTATTTTTTTATGCTTATTGGGGGTAAAATGGGAAACGGACAATTTACATTTTTATCGGGGGAGGAGATTTTTCACATATTTAACTTTCCTTTCTTTTATTTTTTACATTTTTTCCCTTTTTTTTTTTTTTTTTTTTTTTTTTTACACTTTTAATGTCCCCATAGGAGACTTAGACTTTTAATGTCCCCATAGCAGACTATCTATAGCAATCATTTGATTTCTAATACTGTTCAGTGCTATGTATAGGACATAGCACTGATCAGTATTATCGGCGATCTTCTGCTCTGGTCTGCTCGATCGCAGACCAGAGCAGAAGACCCCTGGAGACAGCCGGAGGCAGGTGAGGGGACCTCCGGCCACCATTCTAGATGATCGGATCCCTGCGGCAGCGCCGCCGGCGAGCTGATTGTCCATTTAAACATGCGCATTGCCGCAGATGCCATGATCTGTATTGATCACGGCATATGAGAGGTTAATGGCTAGCATCAGTGCAATCGCTGATGCCCGCCATTGCTGGCGGGTCTCCAGCCGCTGATAGCAGCCAGGATCTGTGGTGCATGACGCGAGCACCGCTCGGATGCTCGCGGTCATGTACAGAAGGTAAATGTACGTTCTGGTGCGCGAAGTACCTCCGCATCAGGATATACATTTACATCAGTGGTCATTAAGGGGTTAAGCTGTGTAATAAGCTATCCACGATAAAAAAAAAAAAAAAAAAAAATATTTCTATTATGTTGCAAAAAACAGTGCCAATCCGGACTTTAAGTTGTGTGTGGTATTACAACTTAGCTCCATCCAGTTCCAATGGAACTGAGCTACAATATGCAAACTGAGGACAAGGTTGGCACAGTTACTGGAAGAAAGCAGCTATGTTTTTTTTTCCAATCCTGGGTAACCCTATTAAATGAAAATGAAAAGGCTGTTCACACACACTAAACCCAATACACGGGGTTATAGTGTGGAGGAACGGATGTAGGGATTACTTCTATAAATTTGGCCAGTACTTTAGAATTTATATTCCCCCCCCCCCCCCCATGGCTTGACTGCAGAGCCTGCTAGAGCTTCCCTATCTCCTTCTGTATGCAGCGCACTGCTCTCCCATAGATTAAATATTCATTAATATTTACTCTCAGAGTACGTCATAGAATGGAGGATCTCCCGTCACTAAGACGTAAGAGTGAATATTAATGAATTTTCTAATAAATATTAATTAATTAAGCAAGATAACAATAAAGTAACATACATAATAGCACTTGTCATGCAATTTAAGCTGGCGTGCACCATCACATAATAGCACAGTCCTTTTATAATGTGAAGTTGTCCATTGTGACGTGGTTGGGCCAATTCAGAGATGTTACACATACACATCTTATGCTCTTATCTCACTCCATATTGAGATGGCAGGGTGCAGTGTGCGCAATTTGTGCACTTGTAATTGTAAGCAACAATATATTGTAAGAGTAGACAGAAAGAAATGTTCATGACAAAGTAAAAATGTATTCTATCATTCTACTTTAAGCATCAACTTGATATTAAACTGAATTGTTTTCTTTAACATGGACGAGCAATATGCTGCACATGGGAGGAGGCAGGGGAGCGCAAGCAAGCTCCATTGCGCTAGCTATGGAGGCCCATAACTTCTAAAGTGCTGGACAAATTTATGTAAGTGACCCTCCATTCTACCTCTGTTCACGTGCACTGTGACTTAGTGTACTCAGTTTGGTGTGGGTGAACAGCCTGATAGTTTTCCTTTAAAAACTGCCCTCAGATGACAGTCCCCATAATAATGAACTAAAAATGGGAGGGAAAAAAACTGAAAAAAAATAAAAACAGAATCAGAAAATACCAATGGATTAGATAAAAAAAAACATGTTTAAGTTTCTGGCTCTAATCAGTAAAAAAAAAATCTAGGCAATACATTCAATTAATGGAGCCAGTCAAGTAATAAGCTGCGTAATAAGCTGTCTAGGTGTTACTAGGTGAACATTGTTACATAATATGGGTCAAGAAATAACACTCACTAGCTTAGGCTGGGTCCACACTACGTTTTGTCCCATACGGGAGCGCATACGGCAGGGGGGAGCTAAAAGCTCGCGCTCCCGTATGTTACCGTATGCGCTCCCGTATGTAATTCACTTCAATGAGCCGACCGGAGTGAAACGTTCGGTCCGGTCGGCTCATTTTTGCGCCGTATGCGCTTTTACAACCGGACCTAAAACCGTGGTTGACCACAGTTTTAGGTCCGGTTGTAAAAGCGCATACGGCGCAAAAATGAGCCGACCGGACCGAACGTTTCACTCCGGTCGGCTCATTGAAGTGAATGGCATACGGGAGCGCATACGGTCACATACGGGAGCGCGAGCTTTTAGCTCGCCCCTGCCGTATGCGCTCCCGTATGGGACAAAACGTAGTGTGGACCCAGCCTTACTGTTATTTAAGCATCTATATAACTTTACATTATCATTTAAAGGAAGCTGACTAATGGCATCCTCCTTTTAATGTGAAATTAAAGAACTATGTTGACTGCAGAGTTCAGGCATTTTCTTAGTTTCTCTCTCTCTCTCTTGGAATACAAGCAATGTGCAGATGGCTTGATTAGCAAAACATGTTCTATTGGAAGGGAATTAACATGCATTCAAAAGGAAAACTGAAATAACAATTCAAAATATTTGTACATTTCATTATAAAAGGTCAAGAGTAAAACTCTGTTTACTAACATGCTGTTCTGGAACACCAGTGTATAAATACCACACACAATGAAATACAGTAGGGCACATTTATCAAATAAAATGTGTCAGAAAAGTGTTGGGCATTATATTAAAGAAATATACTTGTTATTTCTACTTCTGTTCTGTGACGTAAACAACAAATTTGAAAAATAGATCCATTTAAAGGGGTACTCTGCCCCTAGAAACAGCAGCAGCACAGCAAGCAATGGGTTAATCACTGAATTGCTGATGATAATTATGATGACAGGCTAAAGATAGGGGAGAGAGAAGATTACATTTGGAAGAAAGCAAGTACTGTATGTTTAAAGTCAAATCAGCAGCTTGTTTGCAATAAAAAAAATGAATAAAAGCATTAAAAAGACTTGAGTTAGGCTAGGTTTCCACCTGGATTTTTTTGTACACCTAAAAAATGCCAACAAAAACGCCAGAAAAACTGCCACAGGTTTTCCTGAGTTTTGGCAGTTTTTCTGGCGTTTTTTCTGGCGATTACCCTGGTGTGTGGAAACAGCCAAATTTGTCCCCTGTTGCAGTTTTTTCACTGCCTTCAGGTACCACTCTGTGGGTCGGATGCTGAGCGCCCGGTCCACAGAGTGTAAGGAGATGAGGAGTGATGTACAGCATCACTACTCACCTCCCCCGGCCGTATATACTATACAGGAACCAGGACTCCTGTCACCAGACTGACAGGACTCCCTGCTCCTATAGCCCCTCTGGGCGGTATACAGTATATACAGCTATCTATAGATAGCTGTAAATAATGTATACAGAACAGGAGGTCCACTTACCTCCCTCGTTTCTGTCACCGCCGCCAGGTCCGTGTAGCTCCGCCCCTAATGACGTCAACAGACGAGATCCAGGCTAGTAAGTCTGAAGCTCTGTTAACATTGTACGTTTTGGATAATGTGAACAGACCCTTCTGGCAGTGTCTACCCAGACAGGGAGACTCCAGCTGTTGCTAAACTACAACTCCACAACTTCCAGCATGCCCAGACAGCCAAAGGCTGTCTGGGCATGCTGGGAGTTGTAGTTTTGCACCAATTGGAGGCTCCCTGTTTAGGTAGACATTGCATTATGGGCGCTCTCCCCTGCGGAGAGTGCAAAAAAATGTCCTAACCCATTTTTTGTGGTTTTATTAATTTTATCTTCTCATTTCAGATCAGTGTATGCAGAGGATTACGGCGGATTCGATGGATTACGACGGATGAACTTGATTTATTTGAATAAAATGGTTAACGAGGGCTGTGGGGGAGTGTTTTTTTTAAATAAAATAATTTTTCCAATGTGTTGTGTTTTTTTTTTTTATTGAATAATCATGCTTAGTAATGGAGGCTTTCTAATAGATGGAATAAATTACTAAGCCGGGGCTTAGCGTTCGCCCCAAAAACAGCTAGCACTAACCCCCAATTATTACCCTGGTACCCACCGCCACAGGGGTGCCGGGAAGAGCCGGTACCAACAGGTCCAGAGCGTCAAAAATGGCGCTCCCGGGCCTAGGCGGTAACAGGCTGGCGTTATTTAGGCTGGGGAGGGCCAGTAACAATGGTCCTCGCCCACCCTGGTAACGTCAGGCTGTTGCTGCTTGGTTGGTATCTGGCTGATACTGAAAATGAGGAAAACCCTATGAGTTCTTTCTAAATTATTTATGAGGAAAAAAACGCATAGGGTTCCCTGTATATTCAGTATCAGCCAGATACCAACAAAGCAGCAACAGCCTGACGTTACCAGGGTGGGTGAGGACCATTGTTACTGGCCCTCCCCAGCCTAAATAACGCCAGCCTGTTACCGCCTAGGCCCAGGAGCGCCATTTTTGACGCTCTGGGCCTGTTGGTACTGGCTCTTCGCGGCACCCCTGTGGCGGTGGGTACTGGGGTAATCATTGGGGGTTAGCACTAGCTGTTTTTGGTGCTAACACTAAGCTCCGGCTTAGTAATTGATTCCATCTATTAGACAGCCTCCATTACTAAGCCTGAATATTCAATTAAAAAAAAAAACACAACACATTGGAAAAATTATTTTATTTAAAAAAACACTCCCTACAGCCCTCGTTAACCATTTTGTTAAAATAAAAAAAAAATCTATTTCATCTGTCGTAATCCATCGAATCCGCTGTAATCCTCTGCATACACGGATCTGAAACGAGAAGAAAAAATAAATAAAAAATGGGTTAGGACATTTTTTGCGCTGTCCGCACAGGAGAGCGCCCATAATGCAATGTCTTCCCAAACAGAGAGCCTCCAATTGGTGCAAAACTACAACTCCCAGCATGCCCAGCCCGACTTTGGCTGTCTGGGCATGCTGGGAGTTGTAGTTTATATAGCCAAAAACAAAGAGACCCACAATACTAATATAATTTCAAAAAGTATAGCAATCTTTATTAGACAATAAAAAACAAACAATTTAAAAATAATTAAAAGGCAGAGGATGACCTTACGCAGGAGACAACAAGTGCCAGTGGACCTGGTATGGGCGATGTAGGTATTCAGTCAAGAGCATACATAATGTAAGACTGGCACGGCTGCACACTTATAATATCGTAAAAATAGATATAATATCTAACATACATTGATATAACATAGGGAGCAGCAATGCAATATAACAAACATGAATAGGGACCCAAGATGGGTGATACCTAAAGAGACTACCTGTCATATACCCAAAGGCCAGGAACACCAAGCACCAACACCCCAACGCACGTTTCGCGTATGGGCTTCGTCAGGGGGCGTGTCCTGATTCCCTAAAGAGGCAAGTATATAAGGGCTAACATGCCCAATCAACAGCTGCATTTTTTTATTTACTTTTTTAATCCTTTTGGCGTTTTTTCACTCTTTGCTTGCGTTTTTGAAATCGTTGGTTGTAGTTTAGTAACAGCTGGAGTCTCCCTGTCTGCAGAGACACTGCCAGAAGGGTCTGTTCACATTATCCAAATGTTAACAGAGCTTCAGACTCACTAGCCTGGATCCCGTCTGTAGCTCTGCCCCTAATGACGCCATCACTAGGGGCAGAGCTACAAGGACCCGCGGAGACTGGAGGGAGGTAAGGGGACTTTTTCGTCTTCTGTATACACTATATACAGCTATCTATAGATAGCTGTATATAGTATATACCGCCCAAAGGGTTAACCTACACTGTCCAGCAGGGGTTAAGTGAGCCAGCAATGTGAATACTGTATACACATTGCAGGCTCACTGTAAGTTCTTGCTGGGCAGTAGGTATAAGTATAAGTATGTATATCTAGTGCTCAGTATCAGCTGTTCTCCCGGCTCTGTAGCCTTGAGAACAGCTGATCCCGACATTCAGGAAGATCGCAGCGGGTGTCAGGAGGAGTGACATCCGCTGTGATCTGTCCCTTACTGCAGGTACTACTGCTCCCAACATGGAGCACACTCTGCTCCCTGCTGGGAGCTGTAGTACCTGCATTAATAGACAGATCGCAGCGAGTGTAACTTCTGACACACAATGCGACCGTCCTGCATAATATATAGATGCGGTGACCGCTCTTCTATGGTCCCCTGCACTGGCGTATATATACACATATTCATATTTCCCACAGAGTTGTGATTGGCTGGAACCATCTGACCAATCACAGCTCTCTGCAGGAAATATGAATATGTGTATATATACGGCAGAGCAGGGACCATAGAAGAGCGGCCGGCCGTATCTATACATTATACAGGAGGATAACAACGGAACCCGGCGATCTTTCAATTAGAACCACTACTCCCATCATGGAAGTGTATGTTCCATGCTGGGAGTAGTAGTACTACCTAAAAAATGTTTAAAAAAAAGTTTAAAAACACACACACACACACTACATTTTTATTATTGTCGGCTACCTTCTTAGTGTCCTACCCACCCACATAAATTGATCCCTGTTTAAAAATTTATAAAAATTTTGTTATAAAAAAAAAAATTTCGTTAAATACTATTTTTTCCATCACTACTGTATCTTTTTTATTATTATTTTTTAATGGTACCCTACGAAATTTTTAGAAAAAAGGTATTTCCATCACTTTTTGGATCGCTAAAGTCCAAAAGAGAATAAAAACCGCCTGAAAAAACGCCAAAGTTAAAACCCACATGGCGTTTTTCTTGGCATTTTTTCACTCCCATAGACTTCTATGGGAGGAAAACGCCAAGATTTTCCCGAAAAAACGCCAAAGTCTCGACAGGAGGACGTTTTTTAAAACCTGCCAAGTAGCCCAAAAACGCCAAAAGGATTAAAAAAAACGCCAAGTGGATTTGGCATTTTGCAGTTCCCTATTGACTTGCAGCTAACATCTGGCCGCATCGTTTTTTCACAAAAAAAAATGCCATGTAGCAGAATGGGCGTTTTTATTGGCGTTTTTGACAAAAAAAAACAAAAACAAGTGGAAACTTAGCCTTAACCATACACATTTTTCTTAACATCATTATTTTTGTATTTCTATATCTACCCCAAAAAACATACTACCTGATTTAAAAAAATACTTAGAAACATGTTTCTTATAACCTTAGAAACATGTTCTTTAGAGACATCTCTAAACATTACATACATGGAATAACTAGTGACAATGTAACGTATATGTAATAAATTCTGTAAACCAAAAGGTGTAAAAATAGTTACTGAAATTTCTAATAGATCAAAAACAGGCAACATAATAATTTTTAATACAGTATTATGAAGCCAGGGTACATATTTATTAACTGATCTTTAGACCACCCCTTAAGGGGCAGCTTGACAGAGCTACAGCATGACAAGCACTACAATCAATAACTAAATAACAGTGATGCCAATACTACCATCATGGACTTTAGTAAAGCATATTTAAAAAATATTTTCATGTAAAATTCTTACCAGATGCACGCCTTGAAAACCTGCTTATGACTGGAGCTGTAAATAAAAAATTAAAATAAATCAATATTAATAGTTGCATTCCATTAAAAGCTTAACTACACACCATTTAGCATAATTTCTAATAGGAACATTATAACATTTTTCATAAATAAATAAATAAATAAATAAATAAATAAATCCTCTCCTTATTCATGAAGCAGTGACTCACTGAAAACATACATGTAACAATATGTTACCATAACCTTAAAACCACCAACAGGTGAAGTTTCACTTAATTGATTATCTTGTGACAATGACATTTGTCAAGAGGGGGGATAAATTAGGCACTGAGAGGACAATCTGTTGTTGAAGTTAATGTGTTGGAAGCAAGAGAGATAGCCAAACTTAATGAACACATTTATGGACATTTATCAACTGGTTTAGTCAGGTTTTCTTTACTATAATTGTCGCAAAATTGTCGCAACTGCGACTACACGATTTTTCGGGCGACATTTTGACTGGAAAGCGAGAAAAGCAAGTTTTCCAAAAATTAACTACGTAGTAATAATTTTAAAATGGACTACGGGTAGTCAGGTATTTATTAACTGCGACAGTCGCAACTGCGCAAAAAAAAGTCGCAACAGCGTTAAAAATTGACTAAATTTACTCCAGCTCAAACATGGAGCAGAAAAAGCTACTACCAAAGTAAAAAAGGAAAAATTGCTTACGTGAAAGAAAATTATCAACAGGCTGAAACCAGTTGATAAATACGTTGCAAATAAGCAAAAAAAAAGTAAGGAAAAAATTACTAAAAAAAAGAATACATAAGCAAACATTGAGAAATGTCCCTCATTGACTCTGACTAGAACCACATTGAGATGGCTAGATGACAGAGCACCTTTACAGTGACAAGTCGAGAATGGTGTTCCCAAAATGCAGTGGCTGAACCTGAAAAGATTCAAGGATTGACAACCATGGAGCCAGCAACATGATAATGAAACGCAGTGCATGGAGTGGAAAGGCTATCCCATCTGCTTTTATACGGGGCGGTCAGACTTGGTGTGACTTAGTCAACAAATGTGGTCCATTTTGCATAAATTGCCAATACGTGACCACTGCACTGATGACCACTGCAAAAAAACAAACTTCTATGGTAAACAAAAAATGCAGTGGTGTGAAAAGTTGCAAAAAAAAAGCAGCAGTTCAGCTTGCTGCAACTTTTTTAGGGCCAATTTTACACAGGTAAATACCCTAATAAATGTCCCCCTATGTGTCTAGCTGTGGCAAAACTAGAGGAGTTGCACCAGATACAATTGCAACTTGGCCCCATAGTTCAGGTAGCCCAATGTGCCCTGTCATATCAAGCCCTTAAAAGCTGAGAACTCTTAAAGGACATCTGTAGTGCAATATAACCGAAGGATAAGGGATAAGTTATAGATCGCGGGGGTCCGAGCGCTGGGGCCCAAGGGATCTCCTGGACGGGGCGCAGCAGTATTCTGGAAAGGGGGCGTTCCGTCCCCGCATGATGCGGCGGATGACACGCCCCCCTCCATGTACCCGATAGAGATACATGGAGGGGGCGTGTCTGCCGCGGCTTTCTGCTGGGGACGAAACTTCACTTCCTGCAGACTACCGTGGCCCCGTCCAGGAAATTCCGGGGGGCCCCAGCGCTCGGACCCCCCAGGATCTATAACTTATCCCCTATCCTTTGGATGGGGATAAGTTATTTTGCGCTGGAATACTCCTTTAAGTGTGCTGCAGCACATACAAGGTCATATTGCTAGTTAGGATCACAACGTTGTATGTGGTATTCATACAATGTCCAGTAAGTACAAGTACGATTGCAACTTTTGAGACTGAACGCAGGGGGAAACTAGAGAACATTCATTGTAAACAACTTAAAAAAATGTATTGCACCTGGTACTATTCACTGGAGAAAAAGGCATCTTAAGTAGTGGTGGGCAGGTGATATAGGAGAGGAGGCTCTCGTCTGCTCTATTTGCACCACCCAGTCAATCATCCCATGTAGAAGAAGGAGAGACAAAGCTAGAAGAAAAGGGACTCTAAAGTCTACCTCAAGGCACCCAAACCTACAGTCCTCCATAATCATTACAGTCTTTCTGCTGCCTGTACAGTAAGTAGCTTGTAGCTTCTACACAATAGTCTGTGCTGTATTGTATATTGTCACACTAAGCTGTCACAGATGAAGGCTGACTGCTCCTCATGGCAAGCCATAAATTGAATAATAACACATTTATACAATAGAAATAAAACAATACATCATTATCCATTGTATATAAACAGTACATTTAACTTTGAAGGACAAAGCCCATTTTGGCAAATTTAAATGTTAGCGTTTTTGTTTTTTTCTCCTCGTCTTCAGAGATATAACCATTTTATCTTTCAATCCGCAGACCCATATGAAGGGTTGTGGTCTTTAGGTTATATTGGTACCTCTTTTGCATTTATGTGAATTTTTTATCACTTCTTATTTTATCTTTTCTAGGATGCAATGTGACCAAAAATCATAAATTTTGGACTTTGGTATTTTTTTACATTTACACCATTCACCATACAAGATCATTAACATTGTATTCTAATAGATTGGAAATTTCCACATAAGGCAATACCTAATGTTTGTGAAGCCAACTAGGAGCAACTATAAAATGGAGAAACTATCAACTGGATGCACCTATACACTGGGGAAACTACCAACCAAGGGACCTACATTTAGTGGGAAAACTACCTACTAGGGACACCTAATAACTGGAGGAACTACTTACTGAGGGACCCATATACTGGGTAAGCTTGCAACTGGGGGCACCTATGTACTAGGGAAACTAGCTACTGGGGATCTATGTACTGGGGAACTACCTACTGGGGAACCTATATGCAACATTTCAACATATGCAACTTCATTGAGAGGCTAAATCATTGTTCTGCATATGGATGAATAAGCTTTACACATTTTTCCACAGAATGGAGAGCCACCTTTCTATCTGAGGCTATTGGAGAACCTATATAGTCTGAGGAAACAACCTACTGGGAAAACAACTTACAGGGAAACCCCCATATAATGTGGTAAACGAACTACTGAGGGCACCTGCATACTAGGGGCACCTAATTACATAGAGGGAACATACCTAAAGTGGGAAACTACAAGAAATAAGTGGAATGACAGTAAGGATCGGCTATTAACTGATTTAGTCTGCAAAAATTACTGCTACTCTCAAAGGGCTAAGCTTGCCTGGAAAAGTCAATAATGGAAGTCTGAGGTTTTCTAGGACCGTATACATCTTTTTTCTGGGAAACTAAAGCACTTTGAAAGGGACACTAATTTTTGCAGACTAAACCAATCAACAGCCTGTTGTTCCACTTATTTCTTGTAGTTTCCACTGTGTCCCATTAGTTTAAATTTGGACAGCCTTACTGTAGTTTCACTCATCTCTAGAAACTACATACTAGGGGGCACCTACCTATGGAAGGATTAAGCTAAAGGGGAAACTACCTACTGGAGCTTTTACCCACCTAAAAAGGAGCCCTAGCTACTCCTACTCAACCCACTTATTCCTCTCCTACAACCCACTTACCTACCCACTTTACTGTGCAGGACACCAAACAAGGCATTATTATTGTTTGAGGCCCTAAAAGTGGTTAAAAGGTGAGAAGGGGTTTGGCAAATTCTGAGGTGGATGGAGAAGAAAAATTAAATATGTAGGGGTATCAGTAGTAAGATCTCTCTGTGTATAAAGTGTTTTGTTTAGGAGCAGTGTGTAGTACCCCCCACCCCCTCCAAACTTCTCGGTGCATCCCTGGACTCGTTGACTTTGAAGTGAATACTATTGGACATGCTGAAGTGCTGCTTTCTCCAAAGTTACCCCTCCAGTGGTCATACAGTGAGGAATGTTCGGTGGGGTACAAAACCCAAATCTAGTGAATCTTCGGTGGTCCAACTGTCCCCAGTAATCAGACATTACTAGAACTTCTTATAGGTGATAAATGTCTATCATGGAAAATCAGTTCAGCTGGTAAACAATCCAATATGACTAGTGATTTTTCAAACCTTCTACTACTCTAGTACGAATACTTTCGTATTGCCCCACTAGTCTCTGTGCACATAAAAACCGGGATGCCATATTTACTAGCACCACTGAAGAAATATAAATAGGAGCTATTTTATTTTTAAGTAGAGGTCTTGGTTTTGTCATGATTGGAGGTGTTGTAGTTTGTGCGGTTGGCCCAACCAAAACTTTTTAACTAGGGCCCATAAGTCACTAACTATGCCCATGGGTCTATGTGCAAGAACCATATGGTGAGAAAAGTATAAATCAGGAGAATGTTCCATAATATTATGCATTGCTGCAAAACTAGTTCACCTTAAACAGTATTGCCTTCCA
The DNA here is from genome assembly GCF_029499605.1 of Hyla sarda. Classification (NCBI taxonomy): domain Eukaryota; kingdom Metazoa; phylum Chordata; class Amphibia; order Anura; family Hylidae; genus Hyla; species Hyla sarda. The sequence goes on along the minus strand of NC_079192.1, from coordinate 219,928,111 downwards.
TTGATACAATAAGCTCATTGTGAGAGAGTGATCAAACTTAAAAAATATATAAAATAAGTGATCTGATTGCTTACCATGGGCACCTGGTCAACTTTCCCTCTGCACAAGTTTTGATACATCTCCCCAATTGCCCCCTTAAGAAAAAAAAAAAATATATATGAAAATCCAGTTAAAGGGGTTATCCAGGAATAGAAAATCAGAGCTACGTCTGTCACTAGGTATGTGTGGTATTTCAACTTGGCTCCATTCACTTCAATAGCACTGAGCTGCAGAACCACACCTACTCTGTAGACAGACAGGGAGCAATTTTTGAAAGAAATAAGCTCTGTTTTTCTATTCCTGGATAACCCCTTTAATATTATGATGTATAGTATTAAAAATGTGATTTTAACACTGGTTGTAAGTGCAATCTTGGTGCTGCACCTAAAACCTGCTGTATGATCCAAGCATCCTTCAGTGCGGCAGTTATGCTGCGTTTAAAAAAAAAAAAAAAAAAAAAGGCAAACCTAGAAAAGTATTCACTTTTTTAAGTGTTAAAAATGTGAACACAATTTTCTACAGATCATTGACATTTGTTAATCATGCATTTATAGCTGACACAGTCCATGAAATTAAAGAAGACCTGTGGTCAGTTTTAAAAAATCAAGTTATTTATATAATTTTTTAGCTTCCTGTGCACTGATTCCAAAATCCCCCTAACTTTCTCCTAATAGTCAAGGTGGCTGTAAACTTTATTTAAAAAAAGGGTGTGGTGAGGCTGAGGATGTGATTAAGGAGAATCACTAGTAATAAAAAAAACACAGGAGATAAAACGCCATTTTTGGAATAAATGCACAATATAAATAAATAACTTGTGGGGTAGTTCCCTTACTCCCTCACCCGGAGTTTTGCCGCCTGGCTGACTCTGGCAAGCTGAGAGCAATGGACTACATCTATAATGGCTCCATATTATCTCTGGAGGATCTCCGGAATTTAGGATTGCAGGGGGAGCTGAGTTTCTGGTGGGCTTAAAAGCTTGTTCGCTTCTTTTCCTCGCTACCCTCGGTGCACGCCTATGCCATCGCACTCCAACATGTACTTTTAACAGATTTTACCTCTTTGGATGTTCATCAATAAAGTACCTACAGTCAAGAATTGGGTGAGTGCTCCAGATTTCATTTCTTTTGTTTTCTTATGGAAAGCTGAGGTGTGATTGGGTGTTATTGGGAAAATCTCTCCATTTTTTTCTCTCACACATTTCAATAAATCAGGGCCATTATGTCAATTAAAGAAAAAATAAGTCTGGGTTCACATTACAAAATTTTCAAGTAGAGAAATTCTGCTCAGAAATTCTGATGCAGCAGCCTCCCATTGTTTTCAATCTCCATGCACACTACAAAACTTTTTTTTATTTTATATGCCCCAAAGGTCTGCAGCTGTTAGAACATGATGGGAGTTGTAGTTTTCCAAAATATCAATGGAGGGTCATAGGTACCTGAGCTGAGCAATCCAATGTGCTGAAACATTATGAAAGCCACCAGTCCTGACTACTAATAGAAAAAAGAGCTGTTGTTTCCCACTTCCCTGCAGGAACCCACAAATATTAGGAGCTCCAAGAATAGCAATCTACTTGCCTTTCAAAGAGTTCCCTTCCCCCGATGTTTCTCTAAGGCTACGTTTCCACTTGGGTTTTTCTCTGGCAGTTTTTGGAAAACTGCCCCTGCAGTTTTTAAGCCAAAGTCAGAAGTGGATCCATAAGGGAGGAGAAGTATAAGTCCTTCCTTTATATGTCCTATTCCTTTTGAATACATTTCTGGCTTTGGCTCAAAAACTGCTGTGGAAGTATTCCAAAAACTGCCCAAAAAAAACCATGTGAAAACTTAGCCTTAGGGTGCATTCACACCACTTTTTCTTTATATGGTCACCGGATCGGGTAGTGACTTCGGTTGGCTAATTTTTGCCCTGTATCTGGTTTTGTGGCCGGACTGAAAACCATAGAATTCCACAGTTTTCAGTCCGGTCACAAAAGCAGAGGACTCTGGTCAGCTCATTCAAATGGGTCCGGCTGGGATACGGAAGCCCACGGTTTTGACACTCCCCAGCCGAATGCGGGGATCGCATGAAGAAAAAGTGGTATGAATGCACCCTTATATTACCCACCCGAGTTCGTGCAGGCTGAGAGACAGAAGTCTTTAAAGCACTGACACTGGAGTGGAGGATCCCAGTCCTGTTCATTCAGAACTACAAAATCAACTTCATTCAGCAACTGCATCTATTAGTGCTGCATACTCCCCTGCAAGGAATCCCCTGTAAAATTGGTAACATCTGTGCTATTACAATGAATAACATCTGCAGATGCTTACATGTGGTTCCTGTGATTGTCACAATGCAAGCTTCATTCTGTACTGTGCTCTTCTGGCTTTCTGTGCCACATGCCACTGTTCCAAAGAACCGCTCTGCTTTTCCACAGGTACCATTACAGTGCATAAGAGCTGTTGATGATTTCATATTCTCTATGCATTGTAAAGGTACTAATGGCTTTGCAGGGGGGTTCTATGGAGCAGGGACACGTGCAGCAGGGTTCTACACTGAAAAGGATCAAAGCTTTAACATCTCCATGATGCATATAGAAATAAAATGTTAGGAGAAATGGATATTTCATCTATTTGTGCCCAGTAATTGCTCCATACTATTTTGGGTAAACACAGCTGCCTTCGCTAATATTCTAATTAACAGAATCGGCAAGACCAGTGCATGTTATCAGGATGAAGATTGTAAAATAGATTGCTCGGTTGCTATGCAGACCATAAGTGATACCCCAGGGGCAATGCCAGCTGCTCAGTAAATGTTTAGTATCCAGAACTGCATCTCTAAGGAGAGCAACAATGATGAACTATTTGAGTTTTTCTCAAGTTCTACTGTGTATTATATAATGATAATTTACAGCTTAAACTTTGCAGTTAGGCACAGTTTTATTCGGTCAGCTGGATTTACTAAGAAACGCATGCCTCTTATCGACTCCTTGTCAATTGTTGCACAAATATACAGTACCTATTGAGGTGGTGTATTCTTCTTAAACTTAAAGGGGTACTCCCCACCGCTGGGGACCCCCGGGATCTTGCACGCGGCACCCCGTTTGTAATCAGTACCTGGAGCGTGTTCGCCTCCGTCCCGTGTGACGTCACGCTCCGCCCCTAAATGCAAGCTTACGGGAGGGGGGGAGGGGGTGTGATAGGTGTCATGCCCCCTCCCGTAGGCTTGCATTGAAGGGCGGAGAGTGACATCACACGGGGGGCGGGGGCGTGACGTCACACGCCGCCGGCCCAGTGGTCGCCGGTAATCAGACCCGGAGCGAACACACTCTGGGGACTGATTACAAACGGGGTGCCGCGTGCAAGATCACAGGGGTCCCCAGAGGCGGGACTCCCGCGATCAGGCATCTTATCCCCTATCCTTTGGATAGGGGATAAGATGTCTAAGCACCGGAGTACCCGTTTAAGGTGTCGCATATGAGCCTAAGGCACCCTCCTCCATGTGAGACAGAGCCCTCTTTCAACCGAGCCCTCTTTCAACCTCCTTTACATTCCCTTGGTACAAGTGGCATAAATCATCGCAATCACCCCACTTTTTTTTTACAGAAATTGTGATTTATTTTTTTTTAGCAAACATCAACATTTCTGAGCAAAATGATGCTGGCATTGCTTGGTATGTGTCCCACAACTGTCTTAGTAGATGATACAAGTTCACACCTGAAGTGAGTTTACTGCACCCTTTCTGCCCTATTGCTATTTAGTGATCCCTTCAATGAACTTCTGTTTAGTGCTCCTAGGCACCTTTCTGTCACAAAAGGGCAATAAATGGCAACTGGGCAGGAAGGGAGCACCAATCAAAAGGAAACTAAATGGGAAAAAAACGCAAATGGGAATTTCAATGCATTAAAGCTGCCTGCTGGGCTTTGTGCTTGTGACGTGCACCACACTTCACCTCCCTGTTGCGACACTGAGGTTTTTCAGAGAAAAGAAGATTTTCTGTGTAGCACATCTGCCCTATGTTATGTTTCTACTCCCAAATGCTGATGCAGACTAGTAGTCTGAAGTTATTGCGTTAGGAGTCGTGCCACGGTCAGACATGCTGGCTGCGGACGCACTCCTCCTCCGCTGCTTGGCTTACCCCGTGCTGCTTGTCGCATCCCGCGATGTAATCGCAGCCTGGCCACTGCCTCATACCTCCCCCCTGCTCCATACACTTCCTGCTTGCCGGCGGGCGCACCCCCACCTCCTAGGGCACGCGCCCCGGCTCTGTGAAATTTTAAGGGACAGTACACATTTAATTGGTTTTTGATTTCCTATGACCCTATAAGTACAGGCACTTCCTATTGACACTTGCCGGATCTTTTTGCCTTATCAGCCAAAGAAAAAGTGTTCCGTTTGTGCATTGCCGTGTTCCAGACCCTGTTGTTACGTACCCTGACCTTGCTCCTGTGCCACCTGCCTGCTGACCTCTTGCTTCGTGACCTGACCTTGCTACTGTGCCGCCTGCCCTGACTATGAGTTGCCTTATCCATCCAGTGCCACGTTACATCTCAGCCGCCTGTATGGACGAATCATATCAGGGATAGCGGCCTGGGTGCCGCCTGCAGCTGCAAGTCCATCCCACTTTGCAGCGGGCTCTGGTTAAAACCAGCGGCACCTGGTAGGTAGGTGGGCTGGCACTAAAGACTGGCTGTCTTACAACAATGTTGAGCACAAGTGTGTGTTCTGCTGTATTGGCACTGATGCAGTGGTGCTACGCCTCCTGGTAATCACGATAAATGAACATCAAGTAGAAAGAGAATGAAGCTGCACTCACCGAATCTTCTTACAGTGCTTTTATTTCCTCGCTGAACAAACAGGGTTAGGGTACAGGTGCAGGTGCGTGCTCCAGCACGTACCTGCACCTGTACCCTAACCCTGTTTGGTCAGCGATGAAATAAAAGCAGAGAAAGAAAAGAAGAAAGAGGAGGTAGAAAGGGGATCAAGGTGGTTGCCGGTCCAAGAAGCAATCCCATGGCTCCCAGAAAGAATGGAAAGAAGGGATAGAATTATTTTAAGAAGTGGTAAGAAATTCCAGGGAGCGGATTTCACGAATACGAGCCAGCAAATCAATCTCAGAGGGAGGAAGAGTTCTTTTCCAGCACTTGGCCATAAGTGTCTTGGCAGCCAGGACAATGTGCATAAAGAGTAGAAGCTAAAAGAGCGCTCTGTCAGGTGGTTGGTCCTCCACAGATCGTATAAGGACGAAGCCCATATCAACTGCTGAAAAAGGGAAGCCAGACGCAATTGGGCAGGTGCGGGGAGAGCCGCCGAGAGGCTCTGGTGTTTTAGCGACATCTTTGCCATCTTGCGAAAAGCACATGCAGATGGATTGTGCTCACCTGTCTCCACAAGAGAGGTCACGCCGTCGGGAAGAGAATCTGTGCCTATACTGTGCCAGCCTGGAGCATTTTTGCATTAACTGCCCTCTTTAGCCTCAGCGACCATAAAACAAACGCACCTAGGGCATGTGGGAGAGGCGTCTCTAGGTTTGAATACTTCCTCTCCTTGCTTATACATGCTTGTCCGGTTCAATCCTCCTCTGGTTCCTCATTTTCTGCTTTTGTGGACTCTGGTTCTGCAGAGAACTCCGTGGATGCCACTCTGGTCCGTAACTATCTACTCCCAGTCACACAGCTTGCTAAGCCTCTGTACATCTCTACCTGAATTCCGCGGTGAAGTTTATCATGGAACCTCTGAAGATGCAAGTGAGTGCTATGCACAAGGAGAAAATTAAGTTCTGTGCTTTTCTTCCTCGGTCTGCCTCTTACACACCCTCCCCCTCCCCCCCCTATCGTCTCCAAACACTTTCTGCTTGTCGGTGCGCGCGCCCCCGCCTCTGTGAAATTTAAAGGGACAGTAAGCATTTAATTGGTTTTTGCTTTCCCATGACCCTATAAGTACAGGCACTTCCTTTTGACCCTTGCCGGATCTTTGTGCCTTATCAGCTGCAGGGTACGTTCACACTAGGGAATTTCCGGGCGGAATTCCACGGGCGCAATTCCGCAGTGTGAACTTTAACATTAGTGTGAACGGGTCTCCGCGAGACCCGTTCACACTGCGGAATTTCAGCGGCAGACTTTTCCGCCGCTGAAAGTGTTCCACGCAAAGAAAGAACATGTTCATTCTTTGTGCGGAATCCGCGAGCGGACCATAGCCGTAAATGGTGACGGCTCAGTGCCCCGCTGCCCTAGCGCCGAAGTATTCGGCCAGGCGGAATCTCCGCTCGCTGAATTCAGCGAGCGGAGATTCCGCAGTGTGAATGAGCCCTTAGAGAAAGCGTTCTGTTTGTGCCTTGCATTGTTCCAGACCCTGTTGCTATGTACCCTGACCTTGCTCCTGTGCCACCTGCCCACTGACCTCTTGCTTCGTGACCTGACTTTGCTACTGTGCCGCCTGACCTCCTGCCTGCCCTGACTACGAGTTGCCATATCTATCCAGTGCCATGTTACATCTCGGCCGCCTGTGTGGACGAATCGTATCAGGGGTAGCGACCTTGGTGCCACTTGCCGCTGCAAGTCCATTCTGCTTTGTGGCTGGCTCTGGTGAAAACCAGCAGAACCTTAGACTCTGCTCCCTGATACGGTCCACATCATCATCCACACAGGTAAAGTGGATCCACTACACCTCAGCTGTAACATATTGTGGTTCTCTGGAGACACAAGATGGGTGTTAGATCTCCTTTTTCACAGAAGATCTTTGGTCAGAGGCAGCTGATAGGCAGAGGGCTGTGCACAAAGTAAGTAGCACCAAACCTGCTGTTGCCCCACCATAAGCTGGCAGCTAGAGTCCTGTGCAACTGCATGGATCGCACACAGCTAAGGCAGGCATGCATGTCTTTTATTGACCACATGGAGTAAGCATCCACAGTTTAGGGAGAAAAAGTAAGTAAACCTTTGCTAGACTTTCTTCTAGGCCTTCGTCACACATGCTTTTTGCACTGCGTTTTTTTTTTTTTTAGCTGAAAAAACTTCACAAAAAGACTGGCCACCCTTCATGATGCAGATTCTCCAAATAATGTATAATAGTGTAAGCATTTTTATGTGGCTATTTTCACTTGGGTTTTTCTCTTAAGAAGTAATTTAAACATCTGTATTTTTCTTTGTGTAGAGGTCTATGAGAGGTAAAATGCCACAAACTAGTTGAAAGAAATTCCATGGAGTATAATGTATTTTTGGAAAAACTGACAATGACTCAAAAAAGCCACTAAAGAGAGAAAAAACTTCACAAACAAAAACACCATGGGGGGATTTTCAATGTGCATGCAACCCGCAAACTGTCAAAAGCTGTACGATTTTTTTTTTTGCAAACCTCGGTTAGGAAGGGGTAAAATATCAACAATACAGAACTAAAAAACAGACTGGAAAGGAGCCCTTACACTGTAGTTCAGCAGAGTTTGCTTCAAGTTTGAAAAGGGGCTGGGTCTCTGCAGGCTGTCCGCAGCAGAGTTTTGGCAGCGGAAGACCCTATTTACTTTAATGGGATCTGCGGCAGGTTTTCTGCTGTGGAAAATTTGCTGCGGATAGCCCGATGAAACACTGCCTCTTTTCAAACTTGCAGCGGGAAATACGCTGGGAGTTTGAAAAGAAATGCGCCCGTGTGAACGTATAAAAAGGGTATACTTATCTAGGAATGAGGGCTCCCAGTCGGCTTGTGGCTCATGGACGCGGTTGCGAAGTTAAAAAGCTGAAAACAGCCAAGCCAGTTGATTTACACAACTGTGTAACTCCCATTAACTTAAATGGAAGTTGTGTAAACACATTAGCACCATAAGCTTAAATGGGCACTGTCATCAACTTTATTTTTTGATATGTTGTAGTACGTATGTACTACAACATCTCTAATATACTTCTATTATTTATTTTTTATTTTTCGTGGTGATATTTACGTTTAAAAACCAGCCACTAGGGGTCACCCTCCTAGTGGCCAGCTGCAGCCAGGCGTGACGTCACGCCAGAAAAAGGAGTTTTTGGCTGGGCAAAATCAGTCCTTTTTCTTTTCGGCTGCGCTCGCTCCCTGCCTGTCAATCAGACAGGCGGGAGCGAGCGCATTAAACGCCGTGGCTGCGCGCATTGGCTGGTTATAATCGCGCGCAGCCCATTCATCCCCGCCCCCGACATGTACACTGTAGTGGAGACGGCGCGCGCACACTAGTTATCAGTGCCGCGCTGATGCTCCACTACTGTCGCTATACAGGCTACTCCTATACTCCTCCTCCCTGGGTATCACATGTACAGATAAACAGGGAGGAGACCCCGGAGCAGCCTGCCATGAGATTGGCAGATCATCTATGCGCGCTCCCGACGCGAGCGCAGCATAGATGAAGTGAGGGCGGAAGTCTTTGCCTAGCAGGCGTCAGTGACGTGACGCCTGCTGGGAAAGCCGGCTTCCGGTAGAGGAACAAGCAGCCAGCAAGAAGACGTGCAGATGACCGCTATGTGAGTGCCAAACATTTTTTTTAAAGGCAGGGAGGGGGTTAGGGATAGATTACCTATAGGTAGGGACAGAGTAAAATAAATGTGAGATGGTGGGAGCTACTCTTTAATTGTTTACATACCTACTGGAGTTCCGTAAGCAGCATAGCTTGCAGTGCTATATTGTTTTCATAACTCCCATTAAAGTTAATTGGAGTTATACAAATTGAACCTAAGTTTTTTTTAGCTTCCTGACCACATCTAGCTGCCACAAGAAGGCCTGAAAGTGCTAGACAGCATTCATTCTCAAGATAGCTACAGGTGAGACCCATATCTATGAGACATATATGGTATATTCTGTGGAAATGCCTTTAAAAGGCATATGTGTAGATTGGTTGTCTGTCTCTCTATTGTTTTTGATATCATGTGATCTACTGGATTACATAATCACCTATCAGATCCCTCATGGTAGCTCTCAGACCCCTTTCCACCCCACCAAGCTCCACAATTCTGATTCCTCTGTATTTACAGATGCTGCTGAAGATAAAGTGCTAGCTTTCTCCAGAAGACTAGGAGACCGGTGATATAGAAGGGGAGTTCAAACAGTAACTAACTACAGAGTCACATAAATCCCCGGACTCACACTGCCTGTCTGACTCTCTAGTGTGACTTGACAGATGCAGCCTTACATCTGCTCTCCTGTAAGAGCTAATAATGAAAAAGGGGAAAAGCTAAAGCTGCATATTATATAAAACTCTATACTGTGAGTAAAAAGACATTGCATATCACTGATCTATCACTTGGCTGTAACATAGAGCTCAAAGCATGTGCAGTAATAGGACTCCACCTTCTCTGCCAAGCCAGAAGCATCATGAGAGATGTGTGCTGCATATGAAGAAAAATGGAAGTCAACCCATGCATGCCATATCAACTAAACTAGATATACACAAAAGCATCTAAGTTATTCTGTCATAATAGCCTAGGCTGCACTATATAAGGTATTTTAATACCCCAGATGGGAATACTCTTTTAACCAATTGGCATCATGTGCTAATGGACCACTTCATTCATGATAGTAGCACTATACAGTTAGCATGAAACTTTGTATTTGAATGGCTTTAGGGATGGTGCAGATTATACTTGTTTTATAGCCGACACTGAAAAGGTTGAAATCTGAGATGAAGGCAACGCTAGTTGTTTAACATTAAAGGGGTATTCCGTCTTTAGACATTTTATCCCCTGTCCAAAGGATAGGGGATAAGATGTCTGATAACAGGGGGCCTGCCGCTGGGACCCCCCGCGATCTCCCTGCAGCAACTGCATTATGTGCAGAGCTGCGTCTCCAGGCTCGGAAACTGGAAGGGAGGGGGTGATAGGGGATAAAATATCTAAACCGGAATACCCCTTTAAGATGCCACAAGAAAAACTGTGGCATATCAATGGCTAGACAGAGAGCTACACAGCAGGCTTCAACCCACTGTATTCTGATTTGTTTCTAACATAGTCAGCATTAACTAGTCTTTACCACAGCCTTGGGTGTTTGGTACATATTAAAAGTTCAGGAATGGACAAGGTCACAATCATTGCATACAAGTAGAACCCCACAAGCCACCGTTTTAGAGAAGTTCCAACACATTAGTCCAACTTAGATCCATGTGTCTCGGGAACCGCCCAGTTTAGAAGAGGTTTGCTATGGGGATTTGCTTCTAAACTGGAGCAGTCCCCAAGAGCAGTCATCAGAGAGCACTTAGAAAAGAACAACCTTAACTTCAGAAGCTCATAAGTACTGAAAGGATTAAGATTTTTTAATAGAAGTCATTTACAAATCTGTTTAGGTTTCTGGAGCCAGTTGATATATAAAACATTTTTTTTTCCTGGATAACCCCTTTAACCCCTTAAGGACCTAGGGCGTATGGAAATACCTGAGTACGGAAATACCCCATATGTGGGCCCTGGCTTTCTGGTACTTAAGGACCATGGACGTATCCATACGGATCAGGGTGACTGCTGATAGCTATCAGCAGGCACCCCGAGCAAATGCCCAGGGGGGTCATCAGACCCCCCCCCCCCATGTCGGCGATCGGTGCAAATCGCAAGTGAATTCACACTTGCGATTTGCGCCTTTTCCGGGTCATACGGGTCTATAGTGACCCGGTGACCCGGAATATAAGGGGGATCGCGGTTGTCTAAGACACCTACGATCCCCCTGAAGGGATCGGAGTGAGGTGGCAGGGGTGCCACCCCTCCTATCCCTGCTATTGGTGGTCTAGACGCGACCACCAATAGCAGATCGGGGGCGGGGGGTTAACTTTCGTTTTCCCCGTCCTGCCCACCCACAATAGGTGGGGCAGAACGGGGAAACGAAGGGGACCGAATGCCGAAGATCACTTACCCGTCCGGAGGCTGTGGGCGACGGTGATCGGCGGGCGGTGACGTTGTGCGGAAGAAGACGACGGCTCCCGGGATCCTACGGAAGCCGGTAAGTTGGTATGGAAGTCTACAGTCTGAGACCACTATAAAGTGGTCTCTACACTGTAGCCCTCCAGATGTTGCAAAACTACAACTCCCAGCATGCCCAGACAGCTGTTTGGGCTTGCTGGAAAATGTACTTTTGCAACAGCTGGAGGGCTACAGTTTGAGACCACTATGCAATGGTCTCTAAACTATATCCCTCCAGATCTTGCAAAACTACAACTCCTAGCATGCCCAAACAGCTGTTTGCTGTCTGGGCATGCTGGGATTTGTAGTTTTGCAAAATCTGGAGGTCCACAGTTTGTAGATCAATGTGCACTGGTCAAGAAACTGTAGCCCTCCAGATGCTGCAAAACTGCAAATCCCAGCATGCCCAGACAGCAAACAGCTGTCTTGGCAAGCTGGGAGTTATAGTTGCGTACCTCCAGCTGTTCCATAACTACATCTCCCAGCATGCCCTTCGGTGATCAGTACATGCTGGGAGTTGTAGTTTTGCAACAGCTATAGGCACACTGGTTGGAAAATACTGAGTTAGTGTGCCTCCAGCTGTTGCAAAAGTACAACTCCCAGCATGCAGGTCTTTCAGTGCATGCTGGGAGTTGTAGTTTTGAAACAGCTGGAGGTTTGCCCCCCAATGTGAACCTACAGGGTACATTCACACATGCAGGTTTACAGTAAATTTCCTGCTTCAAGTTTGGGCTGCGGCAAATTTTTCGCTGCAGCCCAAACTCCTAGCGGGAAACTCACCGTAACACGCCAGTGCGAATGTACCCTAAAAACACTACACTACACTAAAACAAAATAAAGGGTAAAACACAACATATACACTGTCTTACACTGTCCCTCCAATAAAAATTAAAAACATATTGTATGGCAGTGTTTCCAAAACGGAGCCTCCAGCTGTTGGACAGCTACTGACTGTCCAGGCATGCTGGGAATTTAGCAACAGCTGGAGGCATCCTGTTTTGCAATCACTGGCGTAGAATACCCCTATGTCCACCCCTATGCAATCCGTAATTTAGTCTTCAAATGCGCATGGCGCTCTCTCACTTCAGAGCCCTGTCGTATTTCAAGGAAACAGTTTAGTGGCACATATGGGGTATTCCCGTACTTGAGAGAAATTGCACTACAAATTTTGGGGGGCTTTTTCTCCTTTTACCCCTTATGAAAAGGAAAAGTTGGGGGCTACACGTGCCTGTTCGTTTAAAAAAAAAAAATGTTTGCACTAACATGCTGGTGTTGCCCCATACTTTTTATTTTCACAAGCAGTAAAAGGAAAAAAAGACCCCCAAAATTTGTAACGCAATTTCTCCTGAGTACGGAAATACCCCATATGTGGGCGTAAAATGTTCTGCGGGCGCACAACAAGGCTCAGGAGTGAGAGCCCACATGTACATTTGAGGCCTAAATTGGTGATTTGCACAGGGTTGGCTGATTTTACAGCGGTTCTGACATAAATGCAAAAAAATAAATACCCACATGTGACCCCATTTTGGAAACGACACCCCTCACGGAATGTAACAAGGTGTATAGTGAGCCTTATCAACCCACAGGTGTTTGACGAATTTTCATTAAACTTTTATGTATTCACAAGCGCTACTGCATGGATTTTTAGCAGCTGCCCAGGATTACGGGTGGGTCCCTACACACCACCCAGTGCTAGTCAATTAATTAACTAATACAGTAATAATGCAGGTGTATTGTAATCAGGCGCTTGCTATAATGAAATGTATATAGATATACAATATAGGTTTGAAAAAGATATATAAAAAATACAGTATAACAATTGTGCTTACATGTATTGATTTATTGAAATAAATTGAAATTTCAATAAATCAATACATGTAAGCACAATTGTTATACCGTACTGTATTTTTTATATATCTTTTTCAAACCTACATTGTATATCTATATACATTTCATTATAGCAAGCACCTGATTACAATACTGTAATACTGAGGGTGCACTGTGTCCCTGGATGGCCTGTGGGAACATGCCTACTACAGGTAGTGTTTAATGGATATATATCATTTTTTTGAATTAGCGGTGATCTTGTATTGATGTACACACTACCGTACTTATATATAAGAGGGATTTAATAATATTTCATGCAGTGTTCCTTATATTTACCACCTTGATAATCAGGACCAGGGCACTAGTGCTATTCTGGGGTATATGTTTTTAAGGGGTGGGGTTGTCTGTCCTTTAGTTTGTAATTGTTTATATAATAAAGTTTATACTATTTTTTGCATGAATCTTGCATTATTGGTGATTATTTTATGGTGACAATTGTAGGAGTATTACCATAGGTGGTTTTTGTTGCCATTTCTATTGGTGTCACATTTCAGAGGAAGAGTGTAGGTTACATTAACCTGATTACAATACACCTAAATTTTCATTAAAGTTGGATGGGAAAATGAAAAAAAAAAATTTTCTTCACTAAAATGCTGGTGTTACCCTAATTTTTTAATTTTCACAAGGGAAAATAGGAAAAAAATCCCCCCAAAATTTGTAGCCCCATTTCTTCTGAGTAAGAACATACCGCATGTGTGGATGTAAAGTGCTCTGCTGGTGCACTACAATGCTCAGAACAGAAGGAGCTCCATTGGGATTTTGAAGAGAAAATTTGTCCGGAATTGAAGGCCACGTGTGTTTACAAAGCCCCCATAGTGCCAGAACAATGTACCCCCCCCCCCCCCCACATGTGACCCAATTTTCGAAGTGAGCATTTATGCTCCACAGGTGTCTGACAGATTTTTGGAACAGTTGTCCGTCAAAATTAAAAATTAAATTTTTCATTTGCACGGCCCACTGTTCCAAAGATCTGTCAAACGCCCGTGGGGTGTAAATACTCACTGCACCCCTTATTAAATTCTGTGAGGGGTGTAGTTTCCAAAATTGGGTCACATGTGGGGAGGTCCACTGTTCTGGCACCACGGGGGCTTTGTAAACGCACATGGCCCCTGACTACCATTACATACGAATTCTCTTTCCAAAAGCTCAATGGCGCTCCTCCTCTTCTGAGCATTGTAGTTCGCCATCAGAGCACTTGACGTCCCCACATGGGGTATTTCCATACTCAGAAGAAATGGGGTTACAAATTTTGGGGGTCATTTTCTCCTATTACCCCTTGTAAAAATGTAAAATTTAGGGGGGAAAAATGCATTTTAGTAAAAAAAAAAATTTTTCTCATTTACACATCCAACTTTAACAAAAAGTCGTCAAACACCTGTGGGTGTTAAGGCTAACTGTACCCCTTGTTACGTGCCTTGAGGGGTGTAGTTTCCAAAATGGAATGCCATGTGTGTTTTTCTGCTGTTCTGGCACCATAGGGGCTTTCTAAATGTGACATGCCCCCCAAAAACCATTTCAGCAAAATTCACTCTCCAAAATCCCATTGTTGCTCTTTCCCTTCTGAGCCCTCTACAGCGCCCGCTGAACACTTGATATACACATATGAGGTATTTCCTTACTCGAGAGAAATTGGGTTACACATTTTGGGGGGCTTTTTCTCCTATCAAAAAAATTCAAATTCAAAAACTGGGTCTACAAGAACATGCGAGTGTAAAAAATGAAGATTTTGAATTTTCTCCTTCAGTTTGCTGCTATTCCTGTGAAACACCTAAAGGGTTAACACACTTACTGGATGTTATTTTGGATACTTTGAGGGGTGCAGTTTTTATAATTGGGTAATTTGTGGGGTATTTCTAATATGAAGGCCCTCCAAATCCACTTCAAAACTGGACTGGTCCCTGAAAAATTCCGATTTAGAAAATTTTGTGAAAAATTGGAAAATTGCTGCTGAACTTTGAAGCCCTCTGATGTCTTCCAAAAGTAAAAACATATCAATTTTATGATGCAAACATAAAGTAGACATATTGTGAATGTGGATCAATGTATAATTTATTTGGAATATTCATTTTCCTTATAAGCTTCAAAGTAAAAAAAAATGTAAAGTTTTAAATTTTTTCATCAAACTTTGGAATTTTTCACCAAGAAATGAAACAAGTATCGACAAAATTTTACCCCTAACATAAAGTAGAATATGTCACGAAAAAACAATCTCGGAATCAGAATGAAAGGTAAGAACATCCCGGAGTTATTAATGCTTGAAGTGACCAGTGGTCAGATGTTCAAAAAATGGCCGAGTCCTTAAGGTATATTTGGGCTGGGTCCTTAAGGGGTTAAGCATGCATGGGATAGGCATAAGGCTATCCTTCATATAAGATAAGGCCAAGGACTATCAATTTTATTCAGAAATTTAGGAAAATAGAAGGGCCAAATGATTCTTATCTGCCAACAAATTCTATGTTTTTATCTTAAGATAGGTGGTCCCAGAAGTGGGATCCAAATCTATCAGACATATTTAAAGGATGTACCATAAATTTTCAAATGTGAATACATCTTTAATGTGCCATAGCCTGGTGATCCATTTATGTGAAAAATGTTTCTAGATTCCCTTATGCTGTAAACTGCCTTGGAATGCATACCCACACCCAGGAGAAAGCCGATCTGCCTACAGTAACCTATTCAGTTAAATGGGCTATATACTAGTCAGCCTCTTGTTTGCAAGATGAATCCCTATGCTTGATAAAGACCTTATTGTTAGGTCGAAACGTTGCATCACCTGTATGTTCTGGGACCAATAAACTCACTTATTTTTTGGACACCAGCCGGAGTGCCGTCTTCCTATGTTTTTGTACTAGTCAGCCTCTAATAGCAGTCAATGACATACATGACTTGTCACCAGCGTCTACCGCACTAACCTGCTGGTATTGGGTGATGCTGATTCCAATGTGGTTTTCCTCTTTGTTTTTGTTAATTTAAGTGGCCCGTTTCCAGGTTATGTCTGAAAATCCAAATATGCAAATGAAGTGTTTTAGTGCAGTGGGGGTGTTTCCAGCTCCTTGGTGTGCTCTTGCCCACCCGACTAGGCTATGTGTAACACCCTCTTCATAAGTACTCATGGCCCTGAACTCCACTCTACAGAGGGAGCATGTGTTAAATCTAGATCTGCTTCTTCCACTTCTGTCACATGATCATCATCATCACAAGTTCTTCAGCCATATTCTCTTCTATCCTGCACTGCTCTTCCCTGCCCACACATGTACTGCATCTAGCCGATATAAAAACATGTCCAGGTATGGCAGTTACTGAGGAGCAGAGATCTCCACACAACACAACAACAGTGATTTTCTGATCAGAAGCTGCTTTGCATCTGCTACATGCTGGAGGTGTAGGATCTGTAATGATGTCACAATCATGTGACCCATACATGTAAAGGTGGAGAACAGCAATTTCCATTAACAGTGTCTGGAAACATAGAATTGAGACTTTGATTTAACCCCTTAGGGTCTATTCACTTGGCAGAATTTCCGCTCATTTGCCCCAATTCAACTTGTGAAGATTTTGTGCTGAATTGGTGCGGAATCCAAGTGGAAATTCTGCAAAAGTGTGAATGGGAGTGTGGACTCCCATAAAAGTGATTTGGGCTTATTTTTGAGGAGGAATTCCTCAAGCGGAATTAAATTCTGCCGTGGGAATAGACCCTTAAAGGCATTGGGCGTACATGTACACCTTAGTCCTGCTCCTGTTATATGAAGCGAGCTCAGGAGCTTTATATGTGCTTCATACCCTGTGGGTCCCAGTTGCTATGAGCAGCTAGACTCATGGCTAATGCCAGGCATCACCGATCAGGCCGATGCCCAGCATTTTCCCTTTAGGCTTCGCAATTAAAGTGTGTGTAAAAGTCTGAACTATTAAAATATAGAATTAGTTAAACCAAACTGTCAATGGCATACAAGTTAAAAGAAATACCAACGTCCTGAATTGCGTATTTTTGGTAGCTTCATAGTCAAGAAAAAAAAAAAGTGATCTAATAGTCTTATCAAAACAAAAATGGTACAGATAAAAAAAATACAGCTCACGGCACAAGAAATGTTTAAGAAAACAACACTTTTCTAAAGCAGTGAAACTATACAGATGATAGAGCGTTATGTGGCCTAGCGCTGAAGCAAAGCCAGGTTGTTTATATAGAGAAAAGCCTTTTTCCTCCAAGCAGGGAGCACAGGAAGCAGCTTAACATAATGGCATAGAATAAATAAAGAGCAAATCTAGTCAGTGACATTTACAGACTCTCCCAGCAAGCATGGTTGAGACTCATGTTGTGATAATCTCTTTGAAGCAGACCTACTTGTGGCCTTGTGCAAACCATATTCCTTTCTCTGCATATATGTCATTGGTAATGCACCTGACTATTAAGCCTTTAATGAAGTGGCACTTTAATTAAACACTTTTAGTAATGAGGGCATAATACAGTGTGTGTGTACCCTAGAAGTGCTATGTCCAGAGAAAATCCTGCAAATGGACAAAATAACGCACATGGTCAGCGCTGAATACAGTGCACGTAGAACTGAAAAAAATCAATGTTTCTTTAAAAATTTTTTTTTTACAAATTTAAAAGAACTTGTCAGAAAGAGGAGTTGGTGGAATCCAGTAGTGCTTTTAAGGACTTTTTTCAGACTGATGAAGCAAAACCTCTGTGAAACACGTTGCATTATGGGAAAAAAAAAGTTGTTCATACCAGAAGACTCTCAGCACCTGATTTATCCAGCCTGCACCTGAAGGAAAGTTTAGAGCAAGCTGTTCATTTTAGGGTAGGAATGGCTGCAGGGATCTTCATCTGTTTATTGCCTTTCCAAAGGTCTAATTGGGTTGTACAACATAACCCATTTTTTAAACAACTCCAGTGCACATGTATGGAATTCTAACGGAAGTCATCCTTCCCAATTTCCCATTGGACAAGTGATTCTACGTCATGCCCTTACCCTCACTTGATCAACAAGACTGACAGAGCCTGTGCTGGAAGTCAGTGAATGCGTAGTCTCAATCTATTATTGGATTCTGTACGAGCTTCAGTAATGTCTCAAAGTCTCAGTTACTCACTGGGCTCAATGGTAATATTGACCATTGAATATTGCCGTCAAGGTAATGGCATTGACCATTATTATCCATAGAGAAATGCATAGAATAATAAAGTGATGAGCATTGCAATACATAAGGGGAGACAAGATGGAAATACATAGAAAAGGTACATATTACACATAATGGACTCAAAGAGGATCAATCAAGTTCGTACATATTGATACCATTGGTGGGTGTATACATGGTTGTCTTTAAAGTCAGTTATATATAGGTTGGCGTAAGTGGGCACCAAGTTTAATTCCCAATGCAGTTTCCTTTACCTTGACATAGAAGTCATCCCCAAACAGAAAATAATTCTGGATGACTACCACTGACTTAACTGCCCCCTTCAGTTTCAAGCATTTTTTTTTTGTCTTTCTTTGTATATTTAGTTTTCCTGCTCAGTTTTTTCTTGTTTATGCATGTTTGTTGAAATTAAAATATTTTTTCCTTTTTTTTTTTTTTTATAGGTTTTGACTATATATGTGATATCACAATACGCAGAAGGCAGAAGACACTTTGCACCTTGATGCTTTTACTACAGTGTAGTTGCTATTCTTTTTATTTTGTTTTGCATCTACAATTGAATTAAAAATTGTTTGTCTTGTATATATGTTGTCTTTTGATCCTCTTCAAGTCTCTTATATATAACCACCCCCCCTTTTTATTCTATGTATTTCCCCCTTCTATTCCCTTATGTATAGCAATGTTCGTCACTTTATTCTATGTATTTCTTTATGTATGATAGAGTTCTTTATCTTTGATATTTAATATTGCCATTGAGCAATGGGTGTAATTGAAACTCCATTACTGAAGCCAACAGGTTTGCTCGTACAGAGTTCAATTTTAGATTACGAATATGCATGTGCGGATTTCCATCACAGGCGCTGTTAGTCTTGTTGATCAAGTGTGGGTGACGCGGAAGAACCTGCCCAATGGTCAATTGGGAGGGATGACTTCCGTTAGCATTACATACATCACACTCAAAGGGGGAGATTTATCAAAACCTGTCCTGAGGTAAAGTTTCTGAGTTGCCCATAGCAACCAATCAGATTGCTTCTTTCATTTTCCATAGGCCTTTTAAAAAATGAAAGAAGGTTTTGATAAATTTCCCCCAAAGTGTATACAAACAGGGTGTCTACGTATCTGGTAAGATTCTATTTGGCAATATAATATTGTCTAAGTATCTTTTGACTGTAGATAAAGGCTTGTAATATTATGTATATTGTTATATTTTATATTGCACGGTTATAACACTGTTATATTATGTTTTATATTGCACTGTGTGTAGTGTAGTGTGTAGCGTGTTTGTGAATTCATAAGGACTTGACTTTCCATGACTACAGAGTCATGTGCTAAACACTGTGTATTCTTACCCAATTTATACAGGGTGGGCCATTTATATGGATACACCTTAATAAAATGGGAATGGTTGGTGGTATTAACTTCCTGTTTGTGGCTCATTAGTATGTGAGGGGGGAACTTTTCAAGATGGGTGGTGACCATGGCAGCCATTTTGAAGTCGGCCATTTTGAATCCAACTTTTGTTTTTTCAATAGGTAGAGGGTAGGGATCGACCGATTATCGGTATGGCCGATATTATCGGCCGATAATCACGATTTTGGGCATTATCGGTATCGGCAATTATCTTGCCGATAAGCCGATAATGCCCCGCCCCCCGCACCGCCACCCCCCCGACCCGCCGCACCGCACTCCCGACCCACCGCACCGCGTCGCACCCCCCACCGTGATGCTGGGCGGTATACCGGTATGGATTTTTGCCCATACCGCTATACCGGTCGGGCCCCTCCCCCACCCTCCGAGTCAATAAAAAAATTAAACTTACCCGTAATGGGGGTGGTCCGGGCCATCCATCCTTCCTTCCTGTAGTGTCCGGGGGCGTTCCGGGTGAACCGGTCCGGGCTGTCCTTCTCCGGCGGTCATCTTCTCCACTCCGGGCAGGCTCCGGCCTAGTACACTGCATAGACGTCGCTACGCCGTGACGTCAGGTGCGTCGCTGCGCACGGGCGTCACTGCGCAGCGGCGTCTATGCATCGTACTAGGCTGGAGCCTGCCCGGAGTGGAGAAGATGACCCCCGGAGAAGGACAGCCTGGACCGGTTCACCCTCCACCCGGAACGCCCCCGGACACTACAGGAAGGATGGATGGATGGCCCGGACCACCCTGGCAGGTAGGGGAGAGAAGCGGGTGGTGGCGGCGGCGGTCTATGGCCCCGCAAAAGCCACTGCAGATCATTGATTTAAAGCGCCCGCTTTAAATCAATGATCTGCAGCGGTGTCGCAGGGGGTTAAATAGCCGATAACTTATACCGGAATAACGGTATAAGTTATCGGCTATCGGCCCTAACCTGCACCGATTATCGGTATTGGCCCTAAAAAAACGATATCGGTCGATCCCTAGTAGAGGGTCATGTGACACATCAAACTTATTGGGAATTTCACAAGAAAAACAATGATGTGCTTGGTTTTAACGTAACCTTATTCTTTCATGAGTTATTTACAAGTTTCTGACCACTTATAAAATGTGTTTAATGTTCGAATGCTCGGACCTGGCACGTCCCCTGAGTTTTTCCAGCAAGATGGTGACACCCACATTATGGGTGTCAGGTCCGAGCATTCCTAGATGAACAGTTTCCTGGAAAGTGGATTGGTCATCGTGGGCCAGTTGAATGGCCCCCAAGGTCTCCCGATCTGACCCCCTTAGACTTTTATCTTTGGGGTCATCTGAAGGCAATTGTCTATGCTGTGAAGATACGAGATGTGCAGCACCTGAAACTACGGATACTGGAAGCCTGTGCTAGCATTTCTCCTGGGGTGTTGTTATCAGTGTGTGAAGAGTGGGAGAAGAGGGTTGCATTGACAATCCAACACAATTTGAGCAAGCTGTCCCCCTATCTCGTGGTGGAAACTGTCCTATGTCTGTGCACCCTTATATCTTTTCTATGGGTCCAAGTCTTTAAGTATATATTTCCTCAGTTATTTTCTTTAATTAATACTACATATTTCTTTTTTTGGTTAGGAGTATAGGCTTGTTATACACACATATATTTTTTGGTGCCTTCTGCACTTTGGTGTTGTATTGTTAAGTATATAGTGGCACTGTATTAATTATTGTCCAGGATTATTATCTATATATTATTTATACATACATTTCCCTTGTGTCACATTTTTGGTATTTTTCTGTGTGAGGGCATTGCTTATATTATATTCATTTTCTATGCATATTGCTGTATTCATTCTTTGTGGACTTGGTAGGGTTTATCTGCATTGATTTTGTGGACAGTTTTCCACCGATACGCTATTTAGCGTCAGCTAGGGGGTTGAGGTAGGGTTACATCCCTTCTCTCTGTACATCAATATTTCATGTTTTTAAGTGTTTTTAAGACGGTCTCTCCCTTTGTGGTTTTTCTAATAAAGTAATATTTATATTTATTTGTACATATGGTGGTGTGCATCTTTTGTGGTTGCCAGTCTTTTACTTCTTTTTTCATTTGAATCCAACACAATGAACACATTTTATAAGTGATCAACTTGTAAATAACTCATGAAAGAATAAAGTTACGTTAAAACCAAATACATCATTGTTTTTCTTGTGAAATTCCCAATAAGTTTGATGTGTCACATGACCATCTTCCTATTGAAAAAACAAAAGTTGGATTCAAAATGGCAACCTTCAAAATGGCCACCATGGTCACCACCCATCTTGAAAAGTTTCCCCCCTCACATATACTAATGTGCCACAAACAGGAAGTTAAAGGGGTATTCCAGGAAAAAAACTTTTTATATATATATATATATATATATATATCAACTGGCTCCAGGAAGTTAAACAGATTTGTAAATTACTTCTATTAAAAAATCTTAATCCTTTCAGTACTTATGAGCTTCTGAAGTTAAGGTTGTTCTTTTCTGTCTAAGTGCTCTCTGATGACACCTGTCTCGGGAAAGGCCCAGTTTAGAAGAGGTTTGCTATGGGGATTTGCTTCTAAACTGGACATTTCCCGAGACAGGTGTCAGAGAGAGGACTTAGACAGAAAAGAACAACCTTAACTTCAGAAGCTCATAAGTACTGAAAGGATTAAGATTTTTTTAATAGAAGTAATTTACAAATTTGTTTAACCTTCTGGAGCCAGTTGATATATATAAAAAAGTTTTTTCCTGGATAACCCCTTTAATATCACCAACCATTCCCATTTTTTTTTAAGGTGTATCCATACAAATGGCCCTCCCTGTAGAGATGTGTCTGTAATCAATTTGGATTTTTTTCTAGCTAATGAATGCTGATTCATAAATTATTTTATAAATAGAGGAAAGGTGCTTCTTTAGAGTAAGGTACGCACAGTGTACTGAAGATGCAATATGCAGCTGTCTCATCTGGTGTCCATAGGAGTAGCTAGTCTTGGCACAGGTAAAGAAAAGTACAGTAGCACACTATACTTTAGGGAGGCACTACTAAACAGCATATCAGTGCATGAAATGTCCATTCTGATTGGGGGGGGATCATCTAGCCATTTACACACGCCATGAATATTGTAACCAGAGACCATGGGAATTGACGGATCACTGTATATGATTAATCAAAGTTCTAGTTCCTTAGTGACGATAAAAAAATCTAAAAGAAAAGTGAAACATGCTTTAAATAATTATAAATAAATTATTATAATAATGGTATAAGTTTATTTAGATCACTTGTAAAGTATGGAATCAACGTGTCATTTAAAGAGTCAATGCGTACAAGCTGAAAGACATGAAAGAAAACACTGGTTCCCAATCAGTTGAGTGTAAAATGTGGTGGAAGTATAAACCAAATGGGAAGATTATAAAAGGAAGACATGTGAGTAGATCAAGGAAGATGTCAAAGCGTCAGAATAAAAAACTCAAACAAATATGTCCTGGAAATAGAAAATACTTAACCAAGTAAAAAAAACTAACAAATGGGGGTGTCACATTTCTCTATTTCTGATATGGGTGGTACATGTAAACTAGCAAGGGAAATGGCAATCAATTCTTTGGTAGGATATACACAGGCGTAAAGAGAAATTTAGGGATTTTTTCTTTTGATGATTCCATCATTTTATCTCTACTTGATCTTGAATAACACATGCTGTTTATTTGAATTATTTACTTTACTTCATTTGCTTTAGGTTTGATTTACAAAGCCAGAATGTTTAACCTGTTGGGGACGGAGGGCGTATGGATACGCCCTCGCGTCTGGGTACTTAATGATGGAGGGCGTACCTGTACGCCCTCCACATTTCCGATCTCCGTCGCTCGCCGGGCGGTGATTGGACCGGGATGATTGCTGATATCTATCAGCAGGCATCCGGTTGCAATGCCTTGGGGGGTCCTGAGACCCCCCCATGTTGGCGATCGCCGCAAATCGCCGGTCAATTCGGACCAGGTTGGCCAATTGGGTCACTGGTGACCCGATCGCCTGGAAAATAAGAATGATCGGAGCTGTCAGAGACAGCTCCGACCTTCCTAAAAGATAGGAGCGAGGTGGCAGTGTTGCCACCTCCTCCTATCCCCTGCCATTGGTCGATCAGGCTGATGACCAATGGCAGTTGGGGGCGGGGGGGGGGGGGTTAGAGTTAATTTCCCCCGCTCTGCCCACCGATCGGGAGCATGGCCGGAGCGGTGGCGGGAGGGGGAGCTGGTGCGTAACCTAGCCTTGTTGGAATTGTTCCCCATTGTTGTTGCCGTGGTGGTCTGGGGTGATTTTCTTTGCAATAGGTGTATTTGTTTACATTGCAACAACATGGGGGTGGTGCAAGCTATCAATTCCCAAATTGCAAATTCTCAGAGGTTAGAATTCAATGCCCAATTTGTGGCTGTACATGTCCCTGGTGTTGAAAACTCTATTGCTGACGCCCTTTCTCTGGTTCAGTGGGACCGTTTCCGGGAGCTGGCGCCAAAGGCGGACAAGCAAGGGATCCCCTGTCCGGAGTGGATGTGGAATGTGGTATAGCTGTTGCTTTGGGTTTATTGCAGCGGTTTGTGTGTGCATCTACGTGGGAGGTTTATCGGAGATGCTGGTTGGATTGGGAAGGGTTGTTGGGGCGTTTGCCAGTCATACAGGGTGTGACTGTTGGTCAAGCTTTTGGGGAAGGGGTGTCTCCGCTTGGTATCAGTCGCCGGCTGGCAGCTTTAGCACTTTGGTTTCAATATAAGGGTTTGCAGGATGCTATGAAGGATTTTTTGGTTAGACAGGCGGTTAGGGGTTTCTGGAGGGGGGTGGTTAGTAGAGATACTAGGAAGCCGGTGTCCTCCCCTTTATTGCTTCCCTTATTTGCTTTGTTGGAAGGGGTTTGCTATTCTAGTTTTGAAGTATCTTTGTTTCGGCTGGCTTTTTCCTTGGCATTCTTTGGGGAGTTTCTTATTTCGGAACTAGTGGCTCCTAGCTGGCGGGTGGTTGGAGGGCTGTTTGGGGATGTTAGGTTGTTGGAGGGGGGGGGGGGTAGAGTGTTTGCTTAGGAGATCTAAGATGGATCAATTGGGCCAGGGAGTGGTGGTTAAGTTAGCCGAGTTATCTGATTCTGTTGCATGCCCAGTGGCGTGGTTTAGGGTTTTTTGGAGGTTCGCCCGGTGGGGGAGGGCCTTTATTGATGCATGTTGATGGTGGTTTCTAATCTCGATTTCAATTTACTAGGGTTTTCAGGAAATGTTTGGGGTTATCGGGTTGTGAGCCTGGGGACTTCTTTCAGGATAGGGGTGGATACGGAGGCTGCTAGGTGGGGCCAGGGCTCGGATGTGATAAAACGTATTGGGAGGTGGGAGTCTGAACGTTTCCGTACTTATGTCAGGCCTAATTTGTTGTGATTGTTTTCTGTGTAGTTGGTTCTTTGTATTTCCCTGTTTCTTTTTCAGGTGCTGCTTCCTGCCTTATCTGGATTGTTGGACATTCGTATGTTACCAGAGGGGGATGCTGAGCGGGTGTTCGGCTGAATAGCAGTCAGTTGGGCTTACCTAGGTCCGAGGCGCGTGTGCATTGGTTGGGAAAGAGGGGTTTGGTGTGGGCTGGGCTGTTGCCTATGATCCAATTATATGTCCAGATGGATCAGGCCACTAATGTGCTGATTGTGCAGGCCGGGGGAAATGATCTGGGTGTGCGCCCCTCCCGGAAAATTATGCTGGATATTAAGCTGGATCTCTTGCGGTTGCAGTCTTTTACGGCATTATTCTAGTTTGGTCAGATATAGTGGCCAGGAGCACGTGGCGGGATGCTAGGTCAGTCTCCCGTTTGAATAGGGCATGGGCTAAAATCAATAAAATAGTCAGTAAATTTGTGGACCGGAGTGGTGGGTTGGTGGTGCACCACAAGGAGTTGGAAGTTGGGTCTCCTTAGTTTTTGGCCCTGGATGGGATGCATTTGAACCCAATAGGCATAGATCTGTGGACTCTGGGCCTCAGGGAGGCGGCTGAACGTGCTGTGGTATTGTGGCAAAACGGCGGAGTGTGAGGTGTTCCACTCGCTGTTGTGGCGATAGTGGGGGAGGAATTTGGAGGCATGCTAGAAAAAAAATGGTGGTGTGGGATGGAGATGGTATCCAGCTTGGCATGGGGCCCTAGGGAGAGGTGTGTATTATTTTTGGATGAAGGTAATAAGTTAGTTGGGGTGCTTTTAGGTCAGAGCAACTAGACTATCCCCCTAGTCAAGTAAGCACTAGAACAGAGAACATCGGCATGGAGGGGCACAAGACAGGGGTAGGCTGTGCTTGTGGACTGAGGGGTTAAGTCTGAACAGCGGGAAAATAAGGTGGGGGCGAAGGTAGGAGTTTTGTAGGGTTTATAGGTAGGGGCTAAAGAGGGAGTGGGCCAGACGGCACGTGGAGAAGAAAGAAGATGTCGCCCTCTGCCCTTGTTTTGGTGTTCTTGACGCAGCAGTGGTAGTGGGGAAGGAATATGGAGGCATGTTAGAAAAAATTGGTGGTGTGAGCTAGAGATTGTATCCAGCTTGGTGGAGATTTTCCTTGGGGCATGAGGCATCGGGGAAAAGTGCGGATCTCTGAAATTGGTACCCGTGTCCTGTGCCTTTCGGCTAAGGGTATAGTAGGAGGATCATACAGAGATCTAATTATGGCCACGGATTTTGATGCCTCCATTTTCTTCTCCTACTTGAGATTTCTGATGTTTACATTATAAGTTGTTTGATGTTCATACGTGGTTTATATTTAATAATATGTTAATTGTTTATTTTGTTATACGGAATAAACATGTGTCTGCTGTGGCCTTTAAACTCCAATAAGTGTGTGGTGTATTATTTTTGGATAAAAATAAGAGCAACTAGACTATCCCCCTAGTCATGGGTTTAGTGTTGGTGAACAGGCTTACAGTTTTCCTTTAACCACTTAGGGACCACGGGTGTACAAGTATGCCCTGACACCCTGGTACTTAAAGCGTACCCATCAGATCCAACAAAACCAATTTTTTTTTAAATATATCACTCAGTACCTAATCCTGACCATGTACATCTAATTTTTATGTGTATAGCACCTTTATTTATTTTTTTATTACACTTTTAGTTTAGCTCACTAGTCTCAATTCCTCTCAAAATGAGGGAATGTGGCCTCACTGTGCAGTTCTCCACCCCCTCCCTCAGTATGCTGTCTGCTCACATCTCGCCTAGTATTAGCAAAACTACAACTCCCAGCTTGTCCTCACTGACAGTGGTGGGACACAAGCTGACAGTGGGAGGATTTTTCCTGCAGCTGTGAGCCTTGCGCTCACAGCTGTCAATAAAGAAAGTGTGTCCATGACATAGGTGATGATGCATGGACACAGCAGGAGTAGAATGTGTCCAAGCAGTCAGGGTGGGCAGTTGTTTGACTGGCTTTTTCAGTATGAAATACTGAAAATTTTCTAATGAAAGCAATTGCAAAACCTATTGGTTTTGCATACTTTACAAGATATCAAGTTTTTGTATCTGACAGTGCCCATTTAAGGACCAAGGGCGTACCTGAAGTCCGTGGGAATTCCGGTCTCAGCCGCTAGCAGGCACCCCGTGCAAACCCCTGGGGGGGGGGGGGGGGGGCCTGAGACCCCCTATGTCAGCAATAAATTCAGATCGGTGATTTGCGGCAATTCCGGGTCAATCGGGCCCCTAGTGTCCCGGAAAAAAGGGTGATAGGTGCCGTGTTGGATGGCACCTATCACCCTATAGCAGCAGGAGTGAGGTGGCACTGGTGCCACCTCACGATAGTCCTGATTCATCATCCGTTACCGGCAGACAAATCAGGACTCCTGCTGTGGGGGTGTCCCTAACGGCACCTGCTCCGCCCCTCTTCCGGAGGGCAAGTGAGGGTGCCGGGAGTGTTAACCTGGACTGGGGGCCCCAGACCCCCGACATCGGCGACGGGATCGGGGCCCCCCTGAGCGGTAACAGTGGCGCCGGCGTGTGCGCAGCAGGAGTTGTAGTTTGCAGCAGCTGGAGGCACACTGGTTGCGAAACACTGAGTTAGGTAACAAACTCAGTGTTTCGCAACCAGTGAACCTTCAGCTGTTGCAAAACTACAACTCTCAGCATGCACGTACAGCCGAAGGGCATGTTGGGAGTTGTAGTAGTGCCTTCTGCTGTTGCATAACTACAAGAGCATAAGGCAATATTACAACTCCCACCATGCCCTTTGGTAGTTTGTGCATGCAGGGGGTAGTAGTTATGCAACAGCTGGAGGCACATTTTTTACCTCCATTGCATAACTATATAACCCCAGCATGTACAAACTACCAAAGGGCATGCTGGAAGTTGCAGTAGTGTGCCTCCAGCTGTTGCACACCAACTCCCAGCATGCACTGATAGGCTGTACATGCTGGGAGTTGTAGTTTTGCAACAGTTGGAGGCACACTGGTTGTGAAACATTGAGTAAAGTATCAAACTTTGTTTTGCAACCAAAGTGCCTCCAGCTGTTGCAAAACTACTGAGATGCAGTAAATTTTCCGCCACAGCTCAAACTCCCAGCGGAAAACTTGCTGTAAACCCCCGCCCGTGTGAATGTACCCTAAAAACACTACACTACACTACACTACACATGTTACGCCGAGCGCTCCGGGTCCCCGCTCCTCCCCGGAGCGCTCGCTTCTCTCTCGCTACCGCAGCGCTCCGGGCAGCTCCACTGACCCGGTGCGCTGCGATACCGTCTCCAGCCGGGATGCGATTCGCGATGCGGGTAGCGCCCGCTCGCGATGCGCATCCCGGCTCCCGTACCTGACTCGCTCTCCGTCTGTCCTGTCCCGGCGCGCGCGGCCCCGCTCCCTAGGGCGCGCGCGCGCCGGGTCTCTGCGATTTAAAGGGCCACTGCGCCGCTGATTGGCGCAGGGGTTCCGATTAGTGTGTTCACCTGTGCACTCCCTATTTATACCTCACTTCCCCTTCACTCCCTCGCCGGATCTTGTTGCCATTGTGCCAGTGAAAGCGTTCCTTGTGTGTTCCTAGCCTGTGTTCCAGACCTCCTGCCGTTGCCCCCGACTACGATCCTTGCTGCCTGCCCCGACCTTCTGCTACGTCCGACCTTGCTTCTGTCTACTCCCTTGTACCGCGCCTATCTTCAGCAGTCAGAGAGGTTGAGCCGTTGCTAGTGGATACGACCTGGTCACTACCGCCGCAGCAAGACCATCCCGCTTTGCGGCGGGCTCTGGTGAAAACCAGTAGTGACTTAGAACCGATCCACTAGCACGGTCCACGCCAATCCCTCTCTGGCACAGAGGATCCACTACCTGCCAGCCGGCATCGTGACAGTAGATCCGGCCATGGATCCCGCTGAAGTTCCTCTGCCAGTTGTCGCCGACCTCACCACGGTGGTCGCCCAGCAGTCACAACAGATAGCGCAACAAGGCCAACAGCTGTCTCAACTGACCGTGATGCTACAGCAGCTACTACCACAGCTTCAGCAATCATCTCCTCCGCCAGCTCCTGCACCTCCTCCGCAGCGAGTGGCCGCTTCTGGTCTACGACTATCCTTGCCGGATAAATTTAATGGGGACTCTAAATTCTGCCGTGGCTTTCTTTCCCAATGTTCCCTGCACTTGGAGATGATGTCGGACCAGTTTCCTACTGAAAGGTCTAAGGTGGCTTTCGTAGTCAGCCTTCTGTCTGGAAAAGCTCTGTCATGGGCCACACCGCTCTGGGACCGCAATGACCCCGTCACTGCCTCTATACACTCCTTCTTCTCGGAAATTCGAAGTGTCTTTGAGGAACCTGCCCGAGCCTCTTCTGCTGAGACTGCCCTGTTGAACCTGGTCCAGGGTAATTCTTCCGTTGGCGAGTACGCCGTACAATTCCGTACTCTTGCTTCAGAATTATCCTGGAATAATGAGGCCCTCTGCGCGACCTTTAAAAAAGGCCTATCCAGCAACATTAAAGATGTTCTGGCCGCACGAGAAATCCCTGCTAACCTACATGAACTCATCCATCTTGCCACTCGCATTGACATGCGTTTTTCCGTAAGGCGTCAGGAGCTCCGCCAGGATATGGACTTTGTTCGCACAAGGCGTTTTTTCTCCCCGGCTCCTCTCTCCTCTGGTCCCCTGCAATCCGTTCCTGTGCCTCCCGCCGTGGAGGCTATGCAGGTCGACCGGTCTCGCCTGACACCTCAAGAGAGGACACGACGCCGCATGGAGAATCTCTGCCTGTACTGTGCCAGTACCGAACACTTCCTGAAGGATTGTCCTATCCGTCCTCCCCGCCTGGAAAGACGTACGCTGACTCCGCACAAAGGTGAGACAGTCCTAGATGTCTACTCTGCTTCTCCACGTCTTACTGTGCCTGTGCGGATATCTGCCTCTGCCTTCTCCTTCTCTACTATGGCCTTCTTGGATTCTGGATCTGCAGGAAATTTTATTTTGGCCTCTCTCGTCAACAGGTTCAACATCCCAGTGACCAGTCTCGCCAGACCCCTCTACATCAATTGTGTAAACAATGAAAGATTGGACTGTACCATACGTTTCCGCACGGAGCCCCTTCTAATGTGCATCGGACCTCATCACGAGAAGATTGAATTTTTGGTCCTCCCCAATTGCACTTCCGAAATCCTCCTTGGACTACCCTGGCTTCAACTCCATTCCCCAACCCTGGATTGGTCCACTGGGGAGATCAAGAGTTGGGGGCCCTCTTGTTTCAAGGACTGCCTAAAACCGGTTCCCAGTACCCCTTGCCGTGACTCTGTGGTTCCCCCTGTAACCGGTCTCCCTAAGGCCTATATGGACTTTGCGGATGTTTTTTGCAAAAAACAAGCTGAGACTCAACCTCCTCACAGGCCTTATGATTGTCCTATTGACCTCCTCCCGGGCACTACTCCACCCCGGGGCAGAATCTATCCTCTGTCCGCCCCAGAGACTCTTGCTATGTCGGAGTACATCCAGGAAAATTTAAAAAAAGGCTTTATCCGTAAATCCTCCTCTCCTGCCGGAGCCGGATTTTTCTTTGTGTCCAAAAAAGATGGCTCTCTACGTCCTTGCATTGACTACCGCGGTCTTAATAAAATCACGGTAAAGAACCGCTACCCCCTACCCCTCATCTCTGAACTCTTTGATCGCCTCCAAGGTGCCCACATCTTTACCAAACTGGACTTAAGAGGTGCTTATAATCTTATCCGCATCAGAGAGGGGGATGAATGGAAAACGGCATTTAACACTAGAGATGGACACTTTGAGTATCTGGTCATGCCCTTTGGCCTGTGCAACGCCCCTGCCGTCTTCCAAGACTTTGTTAATGAAATTTTTCGTGATCTCTTATACTCCTGTGTTGTTGTATATCTGGACGATATCCTGATTTTTTCTGCCAATCGAGAAGAACACCGCCAGCATGTCCGTATGGTTCTTCAGAGACTTCGTGACAATCAACTGTATGCCAAGATAGAGAAATGTCTGTTTGAATGCCAATCTCTTCCTTTCCTAGGATACTTGGTCTCTGGCCAGGGACTACAAATGGATCCAGACAAACTCTCTGCCGTCTTAGATTGGCCACGCCCCTCCGGACTCCGTGCTATCCAACGTTTTTTGGGGTTCGCCAATTATTACAGGCAATTTATTCCACATTTTTCTACCGTTGTGGCCCCTATCGTGGCTTTAACCAAAAAAAATGCCAATCCCAAGTCTTGGCCTCCTCAAGCGGAAGACGCCTTTAAACGGCTCAAGTCTGCCTTTTCTTCGGCTCCCGTGCTCTCCAGACCTGACCCATCTAAACCCTTCCTATTGGAGGTTGATGCCTCCTCTGTAGGAGCTGGAGCGGTCCTTCTACAAAAAAATTCTTCCGGGCATGCTGTTACTTGTGGGTTTTTTTCTAGGACCTTCTCTCCGGCGGAGAGGAACTACTCCATCGGGGATCGAGAGCTTCTAGCCATTAAATTAGCACTTGAGGAATGGAGGCATCTGCTGGAGGGATCAAGATTTCCAGTTATTATTTACACCGATCACAAGAACCTCTCCTATCTCCAGTCTGCCCAACGGCTGAATCCTCGCCAGGCCAGGTGGTCTCTGTTCTTTGCCCGATTTAATTTTGAAATTCACTTTCGGCCTGCCGATAAGAACATTAGGGCCGATGCTCTCTCTCGTTCCTCGGATGCCTCGGAAGTTGAACTCTCTCCGCAACACATCATTCCTCCTGACTGCCTGATTTCCACTTCTCCAGCCTCCATCAGGCAAACTCCTCCAGGAAAGACCTTCGTCTCTCCACGCCAACGCCTCGGAATCCTCAAATGGGGTCACTCCTCCCATCTCGCAGGTCATGCAGGCATCAAGAAATCTGTGCAATGCATCTCTCGCTTCTATTGGTGGCCGACTCTGGAGACGGATGTCGTGGACTTTGTGCGAGCCTGCACTGTCTGTGCCCGGGATAAGACTCCTCGCCTGAAGCCCGCTGGTTTTCTTCATCCTCTGCCTGTCCCCGCACAGCCTTGGTCTCTGATTGGTATGGATTTTATTACAGACCTACCCCCATCCCGTGGCAACACTGTTGTTTGGGTGGTCGTTGATCGATTCTCCAAGATGGCACATTTCATCCCTCTTCCTGGTCTTCCTTCAGCGCCTCAGTTGGCTAAACAATTTTTTGTACACATTTTTCGTCTTCACGGGTTGCCCACACAGATAGTCTCGGATAGAGGCGTCCAATTCGTGTCAAAATTCTGGAGGGCTCTCTGTAAACAACTCAAGATTAAATTAAACTTTTCTTCTGCATATCATCCTCAATCCAATGGACAAGTAGAAAGAATTAACCAGGTCTTGGGTGATTATTTACGACATTTTGTTTCCTCCCGCCAGGATGATTGGGCAGATCTTCTACCATGGGCCGAATTCTCGTATAACTTTAGAGTCTCTGAATCTTCCTCCAAATCCCCATTTTTCGTGGTGTACGGCCGTCACCCTCTTCCCCCCCTCCCTACTCCCTTGCCCTCTGGTTTGCCCGCTGTAGATGAAGTGACTCGTGATCTTTCCACCATATGGAAAGAGACCCAAGATTCTCTTTTACAGGCTTCATCTCGCATGAAAAAGTTTGCCGATAAGAAAAGAAGAGCTCCCCCCATTTTTGCTCCCGGAGACAAGGTATGGCTCTCCGCTAAATATGTCCGCTTTCGTGTCCCCAGTTACAAACTGGGTCCACGCTATCTTGGTCCTTTCAAAATCTTGTGCCAAATTAATCCTGTCTCTTACAAACTTCTTCTTCCTCCTTCTCTCCGTATTCCTAATGCCTTTCATGTCTCTCTTCTTAAACCACTCATCATCAACCGTTTCTCTCCCAAATTAGTTTCTCCCACTCCTGTCTCCGGTTCTTCTGACGTCTTCTCAGTGAAAGAGATACTGGCCTCCAAGACGGTCAGAGGAAAAAGGTTCTTTTTGGTGGATTGGGAGGGCTGTGGACCTGAAGAGAGATCCTGGGAACCTGAGGACAATATCCTAGACAAAAGTCTGCTCCTCAGGTTCTCAGGCTCTAAGAAGAGGGGGAGACCCAAGGGGGGGGTACTGTTACGCCGAGCGCTCCGGGTCCCCGCTCCTCCCCGGAGCGCTCGCTTCTCTCTCGCTACCGCAGCGCTCCGGGCAGCTCCACTGACCCGGTGCGCTGCGATACCGTCTCCAGCCGGGATGCGATTCGCGATGCGGGTAGCGCCCGCTCGCGATGCGCATCCCGGCTCCCGTACCTGACTCGCTCTCCGTCTGTCCTGTCCCGGCGCGCGCGGCCCCGCTCCCTAGGGCGCGCGCGTGCCGGGTCTCTGCGATTTAAAGGGCCACTGCGCCGCTGATTGGCGCAGTGGTTCCAATTAGTGTGTTCACCTGTGCACTCCCTATTTATACCTCACTTCCCCTTCACTCCCTCGCCGGATCTTGTTGCCATTGTGCCAGTGAAAGCGTTCCTTGTGTGTTCCTAGCCTGTGTTCCAGACCTCCTGCCGTTGCCCCCGACTACGATCCTTGCTGCCTGCCCCGACCTTCTGCTACGTCCGACCTTGCTTCTGTCTACTCCCTTGTACCGCGCCTATCTTCAGCAGTCAGAGAGGTTGAGCCGTTGCTAGTGGATACGACCTGGTCACTACCGCCGCAGCAAGACCATCCCGCTTTGCGGCGGGCTCTGGTGAAAACCAGTAGTGACTTAGAACCGATCCACTAGCACGGTCCACGCCAATCCCTCTCTGGCACAGAGGATCCACTACCTGCCAGCCGGCATCGTGACAACACATAATAAAAAGTAAAACACTACACATCCCCCCCCCCCCCCCCCCCCATAAAAATAAAAAAACCTCTTGTACGGCACTGTTTCCAGCTATTGAAAAACAACTCCCAGTATCGCCGGATAGCCACTGACTGTCAAGGCATGCTGGGAGTTTTGCAACAGCTGGAAACCCCCTGTTTGGGAAACAGTGCCGTAGGGTATTTTGGTGGCGGAAGCAAATCCCCAATTTAGGCCTCAAATGCGCATGGCGCTCTCTCACTTTGGAGCTCTGTCATATTTCAAGGCAACAGTTTAATGCCACATATGGGGTATTTCTGTACTCAGGGGAAATTGCGTAACAAATTTTGGGGGCTTTTTCTCCTTTTACCCCTTATCTACACCAGCATTTTATTTTTTACACCAACATGCAGGTGTTGCCTCATACTTTTAATTTTCACAAGCGGTAAAAGGAAAAAAAGACCCCCCAAATTTGTAACGCAATTTCTCCTGAGTAAGGAAATACCCCGTGTGGACGCAAAGTGCTCTGTGGCGCACAACATGGCTCAGAAGTGAGAGCGCACCATGTACATTTGAGGTATAAATTGGTGATTTGCACAGGGGTGGCTGATTTTACAGCGGTTCTGACATAAATGGAAAATAAATACCCACATGTGACCCCAATTTGGAAACTGCACCCCTCATGGAACTTAACAAGGGGTATAGTGAGCCTTAACACCCCACAGGTGTTTGACAAATTTTTGTTAAAGTTGGATGTGAAAATAATTAAATTAAATAAATAACTAAAATGCTGGTGTTAACTCTACATTTTTCATTTTCACAAGGGAAAATGCCCCCAGTGAGCATTTACACTCAACAGGTGTCTGATTTTTGGAACAGTGATCTGTGAAAATGAAAAATTTAATTTTTCATTTGCACAGCCCACTGTTCCAAAGATCTGTCAAAGGCCAATGGGATGTAAATGTTTACTGTAAACGCACATGGCCCCTGACTTCTATTCCAACCAAATTCTCTGTCCAAAAGCTCAATGGCACTCCTTCTCTTCTGAGCTTTGTAGTTCGCCCGCAGAGCACTTTACATCCATATATGGGGTATTTCCATACTCTGAAGAAATGGGGTTAGAAATTTTGTGATGCTTTTTCTCCTATTACCCCTTGTGAAAATGAAACATTTGGGGTAATACCAGCATTTTAGTGGAAATAAATTTTCATTTTCATGTCCAAATTTAGCGGGGTGGGGTGTTAAGGCTCACTGTACCCCTTGTTACATTCCTTGAGGGGTGTAGTTTCCAAAATAGTATGCCATGTGGGTTTTATTTTTTGCAGTTCTGGCACCATAGGGGCTTTCTAAATGTGACATGCCCCCAAGAAACCATTTCAGCAACATTTACATTTTCTCCTATTACACCTTGTAAAAATGTAAAATTTGGGGAAAACCCAGCATTTTAGTGAAAAAAAAATGTCAGTTACACAGCCAAATTTAATGAAAAGTCATCAAACACCTGTGTGGTGTTAAGGCTCACTGTACCCCTTGTTACGTTCCTTGAGCGGTGTAGTTTCCAAAATAGTATGCCATGTTGTTTTTTGTTTTTTTTTGTTTTTTTGCTGCTCTGGCACCATGGGAGCTTCCTAAATGTGACAGGCCCCCCAAAAACCATTTCAGAAAAACTCACTCTCCAAAACCCATTGTCGCTCCTTCCCTTCTGAGCCTTCTAGTGCACCCACAGAGCACTTTACGTTGACATGAGGTATTTCCTTACTCGAGAGAAATTGTGCTTTTCTCCTTTTACCCCTTGTAAAAATTCAAAAACTGGGTCTACAAAAACATGTTAGTGTAAAAATGGAGATTTTGAATTTTCTCCATCACTTTGCTGCTATTCCTGTAAAACACCTAAAGGGTTAACAAACTTTCTGAATATCATTTTGGAATCAAATTCATAAGTAAAAGCATCCCAGAGTTATTAATGCTTAAACCCTTAAGAACTGAGACCTTTTTCACCTTAAGGACTGAGCCCTTTTCGCAATTCTGACCACCGTCACTTTAAGCGTTAATAACTCTAAAATGCTTTTACCGAATATTCTGATTCTGAGATTGTTTTTTTTTTGTGACATATTCTACTTTATTTTGGTGGTAAATTTTCGGCGTTACTTGCATCCTTTCTTGGTGAAAAATCCCAAAATGTCATGAAAATTTTGAAAATTTAGCATTTTTCTAACTTTGATGCTCTCTGATTGTAAGGAAAATGGATATTTCAAATACATTTTATTTTTATTCACATATACAATATGTCCACTTTATGTTGGCATCATAAAATGGACATATTTAAACTTTTTGAAAAAATTAGAGGGCTTCAAAGTAGAGCAGCAATTTTCAAAAATTTCATGAAAATTGCAAAAATCTGAAGGGACAGATGTTACAGAACTACAACTCCCAGCATGCCTGGGCGGTCTAGGCATGCTGAGAGTTGTAGTTTGGCAACATCTGGAGGGCTACAGTTTGGTCACCAATGGAACAGTGGTCACCAAACTGTGACCCTCCAAATGTTGCAAAACTACAACTCCCAGCATGCCCAGACAGCCTTTTTTTGTCCATGGCAACCCCCTGTCCTGCGCTGCCATTGGTCAGAACTCAATTCTGACTAATGGCAGGGGATAGGGGGAGATCGCAGCACTGCAACCTCACTCCTATCCCTTAGGATGATCGGGGCTGTCACTGACAACTCCGATCATCCCTATTTTCCGGGTGATCGGGTCATGCGATTTTGAATTGACATGCGATTTTCTCCAATTGCCAACATGGGGGGGGGGGGTCTCAGGACCCCCCTCGGCGATGTGACGGGATGCCTGCTGAACAGGTTAAAGTGACAGTGGTCAAATGTGCATAAAATGCTCTGGTCCTTAAAGTGAAAATGGGCTTGGTCCTTAAGGGGTTAAACAGATTTGAAAATTACTTCTATCTTTATGCTTTCAGTACTTATCAGCTGCTGTATATTACAGGGAAAGTTTTTTAGTTCTTTCCATCTGACCACAGTGCTCTCTGCTGCTACCTCTGTCCTTGTCATAAACTTTCAGGATCAGGAGAAGTTTGCTATGGGGATCTGCATCTGCTCTTGACAGTTCCTAACACAGACAGAGATGTTAGCAGAGAGCACTGTGGTCAGACTAGAAAGAACTACTCAACACTCTGCAGTATACAGCAGCTGATAAGTACTAAAAGGTTAAATATTTTTAAATATAAGTAATTTGCAAATCTGTTACACTTTCTGATTTGTTTTCCAGCAGAGTACCCCTTTAAAAGCTGTACAATAATATGAAAGCATGTTACCATGGGTGTCATTTTAATTGTATTGACCCCAGAATAAAGAAAACATGTCAGTTTTATTGTAAAGTGCACTGTGTAAAAAATAATCCACCCCCGCTCCAAGTTGCAAAATTGCACTTTTATTTTTAATTTTCCGTCACAAATATTTTTTTTGGTTGTGCCATACTTATAGTAAAATAAAGGTGTCATTGCAAAGTACAATTGGTCGCGGAAAAAACAAGCCCTCATATGGCTCTGTGGATGGAAAAATTTATCAAAACCTGTCCAGAGGAAAAGTTGCTGAGTTGCCCATAGCAACCAATCAGATCGATTCTTTCATTTTTGAAAAGGCCTCTGAAAAATGAAAGAAGCAATCTGATTTGTTGCTATGGGCAACTCTGCAACTTTTCCTCTAGACAGGTTTTGATAAATCTCCCCCATGGTTCTTAAAGGGTAAGGGGGAAAAAATTTTAAATTTGCTGTGTCCTTAAAGAGTAGCTATCATTAACTAAACTTTCCGTAATCCCCCTCCCCATCTGTCCCCTGACACTATCTACCTCTGTCCCTGTATTTATTTCTATGTTAAACCCCATTAAAATAACTTTTTAATAGCCTCTTCGGTAGCTCAGTGTTGAACTCTCTGCAGGGGGCAGGAAGTGGGCGTGGCCCGGCTTGCGCAACGTCATGTGCAGCCCGGCCGGCTTCCGCCCATCTCTCTCTCCTGTATCTGAGTGACTGCAGCCAATGAGAAGAGAGAGATGCAGGGGGCGGGGATATTTAAACTACGCACGCCGCACTTGCACAAGCACTGTGCTCGCTCTCTGCGGAGGACGCGCATTTCGGACCCCGCTGGACCACGCTGCCCAGCCCGCAGTGGTCCGAACGTGCCCGACGTGAGGGGGGGGAATTATTCCTGGACCACATAGGGTGACACCTAGTGGCCAGGATTTCAAATGTAAAATAAACAGTGTAATATATGTTATTAAAAAAAAATATTTCAAAGACTTTTATTTAGGCATAATCAATTTAATTAAAAAAAATGTGTTTAATGAGAGTACCCATTTAAGGGTTAAGCTCCATTTAAGGGTTAAGCTATTAAATCAACAGCGCTCTGTGTTATATCTGTGAATTGCATATTTGCTACAAAATAGGGAGAAAAAAACAACAAAACAAAACTGTAAGTGATGCTAAAATTTCTGCCAGGTGTTGTACTTTGTCACATCAAACAGAAAGAAATGGTGACATATGAATAATACAGGAGGTGTAGTTCACGGAAAATGTTAATATAATCATTCTAGAATGTAAGTTGTAAAAGAGCCTAGAAGACCACTGCTGCAATGAGTTATCAAGTTTAAACACTAATATCCTGATATGAATAGTGTATGAAGGAAAAGCAATCTTTATGTCTGAAGGCAAGGGAGCAGAACTTTGAAGAGAAAAACTTTTACATACTAGTTATACAATGAAACCTCTGTTTCATTATTGTTTCATCGTTGCATTTTAAAGTGATCTTCTTAAAGAAAATTGTAACCATACTGCACCTAATGTGGGGGAACTATACTGCACCTAATGTGGGGGAACTATACTGCACCTAATGTGGGAAACTATACTGCACCTAATGTGGGAAACTATACTGCACCTAATGTGGGAAACTATACTGCACCTAATGTGGGAACTATACTGCACCTAATGTGGGGGAACTATACTGCACCTAATGTGGGGAGCTATACTGCACCTAATGTGGGGGAACTGTACTGCACCTAATGTGGGAAACTATACTGCACCTAATGTGGGAAACTATACTGCACCTAATGTGGGAAACTATACTGCACCTAATGTGGGAAACTATACTGCACCTAATGTGGGAAACTATACTGCACCTAATGTGGGAAACTATACTGCACCTAATGTGGGAAACTATACTGCACCTAATGTGGGAAACTATACTGCACCTAATGTGGGAAACTATACTGCACCTAATGTGGGAAACTATACTGCACCTAATGTGGGAAACTATACTGCACCTAATGTGGGGGAACTATACTGCACCTAATGTGGGGGAACTATACTGCACCTAATGTGGGGGAACTATACTGCACCTAATGTGGGGGAACTGTACTGCACCTAATATGAGGGGAACTATACTGCACCTAATGTGGGGGAACTGTACTGCACCTAATGTGAGGGGAACTGTACTGCACCTAATGTGAGGGGAACTATACTGCACCTAATGTGGGGGAACTATACTGCACCTAATTTGGGGGAACTATACTGCACCTAATGTGGGAAACTTTACTGCACCTAATGTGGGGGACTATACTGCACCTAATGTGGGGGAATTATACTGCACCTAATGTGGGAAACTATACTGCACCTAATGTGGGGAACTATACTGCACCTAATGTGGGGAACTATACTGCACCTAATGTGGGGAACTATACAGTACCTAATGTGGGGGAACTATACTGCACCTAATGTGGGGGAACTATACTGCACCTAATGTGGGGGAACTATACTGCACCTAATGTGGGGGAACTATACTGCACCTAATGTGGGGGAAGTATACTGCACCTAATGTGGGGGAACTATACTGCACCTAATGTGGGGGAACTATACTGCACGGGGGAACTATACTGCACCTAATGTGGGGGAACTATACTGCCAACCTAATGTGGGGGAACTACAACCTAATGTGGGGAGACTATAAACTTTCAAAAAAAAAACAAAAAAAAAAAGTTTGGATCATTGAACTCTGTTGTGTTCTTCTTTTAAAACAAAATATGTTAATTAGTTATGGAAACTGTAGGAGTTGTTTTTTCTAAACTTCAGTATTCTGATTTAATTTCTGTGCTGGCACTTTGAGGGGAAAAAAATGTTGGCGTGCATTACGGTTTGGGCAATCGGGCTCAAAAAGGTTCGCCATCACTGCTATATATGTTGATTTTGGTGCAATGTGAAAGTATTGTTTGGCTCAGAGGTATGCATTCAGGAGTACTATACCTAAATGCACAACATTTTAATATGGTAGCAATGAATAGGAAAAAGGTAAAGACTGTGCAACTAAGCTTACTTCCCCCTTCCATGCCTTAATTCAGTATTCAACTTGGATTTGAGGAAAATACATGAGTAAGGCTCTCATTACATCAGCATTGTGACTTCCATTCAAAACAAAACTCCTACACATATATAAATGTAGCCCCACGAAGAATCATTTAAATAGTTATTTACAATGTCCAAATATACTGTTACTAATTCGCAAAGTCATGTCTATTGTATATTTTGGTGACCAGATAATCTAAAGCTGTAGAACAATCAAGGATATCTGTCAAAGTAAAAAAAAAAGTGTATAATCTTAAAGAAGCCACTAAAATGAAGCTCTATGCATCTCCGAGCTGTAGTATGCATTCAAATTAAGGTAAATTAAACTTACAACTAATAGTTAAAGCTGTTGTTTTTTTCATAATTCATAGTTTGGCTGTGGCAATTTCAGGATTTCTTTAAAAATATATAATAATACAATAAATAAATGAATGAAAATAAATAATAAATACATTAAAAACAAAAACATAACTATAACTGCCATTAGGCAAACAAATAAGAGAAAAGAGTCACCTGGATAACAAAAAAAATAAAAGGAAGAAGACACTATTTTCCCTCTTTTTAAAGATAGCTTCCGGGAATAACTAATAATAATTACGGTATAACACACA
The DNA here is from genome assembly GCF_029499605.1 of Hyla sarda. NCBI lineage: Eukaryota > Metazoa > Chordata > Amphibia > Anura > Hylidae > Hyla > Hyla sarda. The sequence continues at coordinate 219,887,531 of NC_079192.1, read as the reverse complement.
TTCACAATTCCAGCAAAATATGTCTCCAGCTGAAAAACTGTAGGAGAAATATCAACATTCCCCAGAGCCTCTTAATCTCCCCAGTCTGGAGTTTCATTCAGCACTTACCATTTGATGGGGTGTCCTTTTTCATGCTGTTAATTCCGGATTTAGAAGTCATTTTTAACAGTAAAAAAAGGACAATAGCATTGATTCCCCCAGCATGATCATTACTCTTTTCTCTTCGATGCCAGTATCAGGTCCTTGCAACTGCATGGACTGTGATGTAGTCAAACCTAACTGTGTCTAGAATCACCCGTCATGTATTCTATGGCCAATCCAGGGCCAGGGATTTTCATTAACTACATACCTAACACGATGACAATACAGAAGCAAATTGCTGCCTAAAGAATCTGCCTGTCTCACTGTGAAGCATGGCTTGTTCAATATTTCCTGCACTAAATGTATTTTTAGCCAAGGAGAACTCAGGTTACACATCAATAACAATAGGATGATACATCTTGTGAAGCCTGGACATTTTGTATTCTCTCATAAAGATTATCATATGATCCAAATGAAGGTTGTAAAATTGCTACAATTTTACAGCTGTTACCATGATGGCCGACATCTCAAATTATGACAAGCTAGACATTTAGAACAAAATGAAATATATAGGATACATTAGTAGTGCATGGAAGGTGTTATTGCTACCAGGGCTGTGGAGTCGGTAGATAAATGTTCCAACTCAGACTCCAGAGTTATCTGTACTTCCGACTTCGACTACCCGACTCCACTGTATTAATATGCGAATGTATTTTATACATTCCTTGAAGGAAAGAAAGGCAACATACATGTCATTACCATAGGACTACTGGCTGGGAAGCCAACAGTCTACTGTATTGAACAGTTTGTGTGCTGATCTGCTGCTGAAGATAGGGCAGTGGGAGGATCCAGGAAGGGGCATTTATTATAAAACATGATTTCCCTTGTAGAATCCCATAGTCATGTACTCCGCCCCTAGACATCTTATCCCCTATCCAAAGGATAGGGCATAAGATGTCAGATCGCCCGGATCCCGCTGCTAGGGACCCCCTGGATCGCCGCTGCGGCACCCCGCTTTCATTACTACACAGAGCGAGTTCGCACTGTGCGTAATGATGGGCGATACAGGGGACGGAGCAGCGTGACATCATGGCTCCGCCCCTCATGACATCACGGCCCGCCCCCTCAATACAATAGACAATAGACTTGTATTGAGGGGACAGAGCAATGACGTAACGATGCTCCGGACCCTTTATCACCCGTCATTACGCACAGAGCGAACTCACTCTGTGCAGTAATGAGAGCGCAGTGCCGCAGCGGCGATCCCAGGGGTCCCCAGCAGCGGGACCCCAGCGATCTGACATCTTATCGCTATCCTTTGGATAGGTGATAAGATGTCTAGGGGCGGAGTACCCCTTTAAGCTAACAATCGAGTTTACAAGTTTTTATAGCCTTTTTCCAATGGTTTACATCTTCAGTCTTGAACTATTGACCCTCCATTCCCTTCACTTATACAAAAAACATATTTCCTTAATCCCTTATCAGTGAGAGGCTAGGTTACCCATGGGTTCCCTGTAACAGCAGAACACAACACTATGGAAAGTGTAAGTATTGCCGCTCCTAATTGTGCGTTGCGTGCCATATAGTGAAGCACATGAAAAGCATGCTTCTTCACGGTCACTTAACGTGTTCGTTTTGTTTTGCGGTTACGTGAGGCACTGCATGTATTGGTCTTTATTCTTACAGTAGAGAAGTCATTAATTATAACTTTTTGTGAATTGGGACATTTAAACTTGCTTTTTTTTATTCCAATCAAAATTTAGTCGGAGTCGGTGCATTGTTTGCCAACTCCGACTCCAGGTACCCAAAATTTCCTCCGACTCCTCGACTCCGACTCCACAGCCCTGATTGCTACTGTATGTCAAAATCATGGAACAAGGTCACAGTGTTTTTTCTTGCTCTATCTAGAATATGAACTTTTTGCCTAGTGTTTTTTCTTGCTCTATCTAGAATATGAACTTTTTGGTGAATTAGATCTCTTCAACTAGAGATCTATCAAATATCCTTTTTGTTTTTCATTGTATACCTTGATTGCATTTCTCTTTTCCCCACCAACTCTTCTTCCCCTTTCTCTTAATCTCTTTCCCTTATTTTCTACTATATTTTCTATTCTGCCCTTTAAATGTTATTCTTGTCATATTCTGAAGGTTCTTATTCTTGAGGCAAAAATCCCCTTGTTTTTTTGTAGACTCCTGCAGCAATGTTACAATATTATGTGTAGATGACAGTTACATAGTTTATGATCGATACATGGTTTATTGTACTCCTGCAGCACCCCATGTCATCTGGTGCACGGAGTGAAGTTAGATGATGACTGGCGATGCAGGGGCCGGAGACTCGTGATGTCACAGCCCCGCCCCCTCGTAATGTCACGCCCACCCCCCTCAATGCAAGTCTTTGGGAGGGGGCATGGTGGATGCCACGACCCCTCCCATAGACTTGCATTGAGGGGGCAGAGCATAACGGGGCATGCCTCCACGCCCCTCCCATAGACTTGCATTGAAGGGACGGGGCATGACGAGGGGGAGAGGGCATGATGTCATGAGTCTCTGGTCCCTGCATTGCCAGGCACGGAGCGAAGTTTGCTCCGTGCATCAGATGACAGGGGTGCTGTAGAAGAGATCACTATCAGACATCTTATTCCCTATTCTTTGAATAGGGGATAAGATGTCTAGGAACGGGGTACCTCTTTAACTTAACCTCTTAAGGACGTAGGGCGTATGCATACGCCCTGCATCCCGAGTCCTTAAGGATGTGGGGCGTATGCATACGCCCGTGTAAATTCCGGTCCCCGCCGCTAGCCGGTTGGGGACCGGACCGGGATGACTGCTGATATCTATCAGCAGGCATCCCGTGCATATGCCCAGGGGGGTCCTGAGACCCCCCCATGCCAACAATTCAGACCGACGATTTTCGGCGGATCCGGGTCATACCGGTGTCCCAGAAAATTAGGGGGATCGGGGTGGTCCAAGACACCCCCATTCCCCCTGAAGGGTTAGAAGTTAGGTGGAAGGGGTGCCACCCCTCCTATCTCTGCTATTGGTCATCAAGACGCGACAACCAATAGTAGATCGGGGGGGGGGGGGGGTTAAAGTTCGGTAGCAGGTGAGTAGTTGCCTAGCAACATCTGGGGAGGGGCTAAACTTTGGAGACCACATACAGTGCTCTCTAAACTGTAATCTTCCAACCAGGGTGCCTCCAGCTGTTGCAAAACTACAACTCCCAGCATGCCCAGACAGCCGATTGGGCATTCTGGGGTTTGTAGTTTTGCAAGATTTAGAGGACTGCAGTTTGGAGATGACTTTGCAGTGATCTATAAACTGTAGTCCTCCAGACTGGGCATGCTGTGATTTGTAGTTTTGCAACATCTGGAGGAGCACAGTTTGGAGATCACGCTGCAGTGGTCTCTGAACTGTGGCCTTGCAGATGTTGCAAAAGTGCAAATCCCAGCATGCCCAGCTGTCTCGCCATGCTGGGAGTTGTAGTTGCGCACCTCAAACTGTTGCATTACTACATCTACCAGCATGCACTTCGGTGATCAGTACATGCTGGGAGTTGTAGTTTTGCAACAGCTGGAGGCATCCTGGTTGGAAAATACTGAGTTAGGTAACAGAACCTAACTGAAGGTTTTCCAACCAGTGTCCCTCCAGCTGTTGCAAAAGTACAACTCCCAGCATGCACGATCTGTCAGTACATGCTGGGAGTTGTAGTTTTGCAACAGCTGGAGGTTTGCCCCCCCTATGTGTGCCTCCCCATGTACAGGATACATTCACACAGGTAGGTTTACAGTAAGTTTCCTGCTTCAAGTCTGGGCTGCGGCAGATTTTCTGCCGCAGCCCAAACTCCTAGCGGTAAACTCACTGTAAACCTGGGCCAGTGTGAATGTACCCTAAAAACACTGTACTACACTACACTAACACAAAATAAAGGGTAAAACACTACATATACACCCCCTTACACTGTCCCCCCCCCCCCCCCCAATAAAAAAAATAAAAATAAAAATTGTACAGCAGTGTTTCCAAAATGGAGCCTCCAGCTGTTGCAAAACAACAACTCCCAGCATTTCCGGACAGCCACTGACTGTCCAGGCATGCTGGGAGTTTAGCAACAGCTGGAGGCACCCTGTTTGGGAATCACTGGAGTAGAATACCCCTATGTCCACCCCTATGCAATCCCTAATTTAGTCCTCAAATGCGCATGGCGCTCTCTCACTTCGGAGCCCTGTCGTATTATTTTTTTTCTTACACTAACATGCTGGTGTTGGCCCATATTTTTTATTTTCACAAGAGGTAAAAGGAAAAAAAGACCCCCGAAATTTGTAACGCAATTTCTCCTGAGTACGGAAATACCCCATATGTGGTCGTAAGGATAAGGAGTGAGAGCGCACTATGTGTTAAGCCTAATTGGCTTTATTTGTGGGAGTGGCGTGGGGAATATAATCACCCCTCTCCCACATGGCCACAGTAGACATCTTAAGGAAAGGGCGTTCTAAGTCCCCGCATATCATGCGTTTTGTCAGGAAGTTTGTCTTGATCGCTCTTCAGCACAATTTTCACTTTTGTGTTGAGCACATTGAGGGTACTAAAAACACAGCAGCTGACGCTCTGTCACGAGGTAACATGAAGCTGTTCTTTCAGGTACACCCAGAAGCAGACATCGTCGGGGTCCCAGTTCCCTCAACACAGTATCTCCAGATGGACTAACAGACTTCATCACGGTGGCAAATTCTTTAATCAGACAGTACCTTGCACCCAGCACCAAACGGGCGTATGACGCAGATCTAGCCTCTTTTTCCACGTTCATGCACAAACAAGGTCTCCCTGCCACAATTTCGGTTCGTTCCTCTCTTGCTTATGTCGGTTTCTGCCATTCTTCTCTTCACCTCTCCTACAACACCATCAAGCTTCACTTAGCAGGGTTACAACACCATAGATCCCTCTCACATCCCGACGCACTTTCTCTACTGTCCACTAACCCCATTAAGGCGGCACTCAAAGGCATCCTTGTCCTGTCACGTCCCAAACCACCCTCCCGTGCACCAGTCACTGGCGACCTTTTCCGATCCATGTCCTCACTCCTGGACACTCACCCGTTTGGTCCCAGACTCAGCACTGTCATCAAAGCAGCGATCTACTTGGCCTTCTACGGATTCTTGAGGCCGGGGGAGTTCACACGCTGCGGTCGAAGGTCACGGGGTCCTCTCCTGAGCCAACTATCACTGCACGGGGCAGGGTTTGCACTCACTCTGTCTTCCACCAAAACCTGTAGATGGGGAGCCACCATCCGCTATTTTCCCACTTTTCACCAATGGTGTCCGGTCCTGGCCCTCACACAACTCCTTTCCACGTTCCCTGGACGGCCAGCGGACAGCCCTCTTCTGCCGGTCAATGGGTCAGCACTCTCCTCTTCACAGTTCACCAAACACGTGCGGTCCCTTGTCAGAATCCTGGGACACGAGCCTAGTGGCATTTCAGGTCACTCGTTTAGGATCGGAGCAGCCTCTGCAGCGTCTAAACACAATGCCCCTGCACACGTCATCAAGAAGTTGGGGCGCTGGAATTCTGGCTGCTTCGAGCGCTACGTCCCTGACCCGTCCACCGAGATGGCGGGGGTGTTTAAAGTGTTGGCTCTGTAAATTCAAATAAAACTCAGTTGTACCCTACCTCCGACTCTTTGCCCTCTATCAGGCATGCCCACGGTCGCGGTAATTGGGCACACCTCATCCGCTAGTTTTCCCTCTTAGGTCCTCTAGATGGTCTCCTGTTTCCAGGTCGGTAAGTACGGTCAGTATTATACAGTTTGTACAGGTCCCACTCTAGGCTCTTCGAGCCATGACCACAAGTGTTAAGCCTAATTGGCTTTATTTGTGGGAGTGGCGTGGGGTATATAATCAACCCTCTCCCACATCTGGGGGCGTGTGTTACGTTGGCGTCACCCACCCAGCCCTCCCTCATTCTCATAATTCCCACCAGGGTATGCCCTCTATCAGGCATGCCCACGGTCGCGGTAATTAGGCACACCTCATCCGCTAGTTTTCCCTCTTAGGTCCTCTAGATGGTCTCCTGTTTCCAGGTCGGTAAGTACGGTCAGTATTACACAGTTTGTACAGGTCCCACTCTAGGCTCTTCGAGCAATGACCACAAGTACATTTGAGGCCTAAATTGGTGATTTGCACAGGGGTGGCTGATTTTACAGCGGATCTGACAAACGCAAAAAAATAAATACCCACATGTGACCCCATTTTGGAAACTACACCCCTCACGGAATGTAATAAGGGGTGCAGTGAGCATTTACCCCCGAAAGGTGTCTGACAAATTTTTGGAACAGTGGTCTGTGAAAATGAAAAAATACTTACTGCACCCCTTATTAAATTCCGTGAGGGGTGTAGTTTCCAAAATGGGGTCACATGTGGGGGGGGGGGGGGGGGTCCACTGTTCCGGCACCACAAGGGGCTTTGTAAATGCACAAGGCCCCCGACTTCTATTCCAACCAAATTCTCTCTCAATAATCTCAATGGCGCTCCTTTTCTTCTGAGCATTGTAGTTCACCAGCAGAGCACTTGATGTCCACACATGGGGTATTTCCATACTCAGAAGAAATGGGGTTACAAATTTTGGGGGGCATTTTCTCCTATTGCCCCTTGTAGAAATGGAAAATTTTGGGGAAAACCAGCATTTTAGTGAAAAAAAAAATAAATGTATTTACACGCCCAACTTTAACGAAAAGTTGTCAAACACCTGTGGGGTGTTGAGGCTCACTGTACCCCTTGTTACGTTCCCTGAGGGGTGTAGTTTCCAAAATAGTATGCCATGTGGGGGTTTTCTTGCCGTTCTGGCACCGTAGGGGCTTTCTAAATGTGAAATGCCCCCCAAAAACCATTTCAGAAAAACTCACTCTCCAAAATCCCATTGTCGCTCCTTCCCTTCTGAGCCCTCTACTGCGCCCGCTGAACACTTGACATACACATATGAGGTATTTCCTTACTCAAGAGAAATTGGGTTACAAATTTTAGGGAGATTTTTCTCCTTTTACCCCTTGTAAAATTTCTAAAACTGGGTCTACAAGAACATGCGAGTGCAAAAAATGAAAATTTTATAATGGGGTCATTTGTGGGGTATTTCTAATATGAAGGCCCCTCAAATCCACTTCAAAACTGAACTGGTCCCTGAAAAATTCTGATTTTGAAAATTTTGTGGAAAATTGCTGCTATACTTCGAAGCCCTCCGATGTCTTCCAAAAGTAAAAACATGTCAACTTTATGATGCAATCATAAAGTAGACATATTGTACTTGTGAATCAATATAAAATTTATTTGGGATGTCCATTTTCCTTATAAGCAGAGAGTTTCAAAGTAAAAAAAAAATTTTTCATCAAATTTGGGAATTTTTCACCAAGAAATGATACAAGTATCGACAAAATTTTACTGCTAACATAAAGTAGAATATGTCACTAAAAAACAATCTCGGAATCAGAATGAAAAGTAAAAGCATCCCAGAGTTATTAATGCTTAAAGTGACAGTGGTCAGATTTGCAAAAAAGGCCTGCGTCTCTAAGGTGAAAATGAGCTGCGTCCTTAAGGGGTTAAACCTAAAACCCTACTGTGTTGATCTAAAAGTGGGTAAAAAAAACCTTATCAGGCAGGTGCCAATTGCCCCATACCGGGGGGGAGGGGGGGGGGGGATTCCTTGTTGGCTCCAAATATAGCAAATAAATCCCTGGATCAATGTTCTATCTTTGTAAGTCTAGTATCTATCAATTGTAATATTATATTTTTTTATTAAAAACATACAGGCATTTGATCTTGTATACTGAATAAGCCATCACAACTTCATGTGGCAGATTTCCATAGTTTTACTGCTGTTACAATAAAGAATCTTTGCCTGTGATGATGGTGAATCTTTCTTTCCCCTAGATGTAGAGGATTTCCCCTTGTCATGATTATATGCATTGGCAAAAAAAGAGCTCACTTAACTGTACATTCATATATTTGTCCATTGTAATCAAATTACAGGTAAAATGTCTTTTTTTCACACAAAATAAACCTAAACTTGATAATCTGGCTTGGTCCTGTAATCCTCCCATACCACTAAATACCTCTGTTGCCCTCCTTTGTACCCTATACAGATCAGCAATGTTCTCTTTATATACAGGTGCCCAAAACTAAACCCAATACTACATATGTGGTCCGACTAGTGATTTGTACAGAGGAAAATCTAGATTCTTGTCATAAGCCTCTATGTTGGCCCTACAATAGGCATAACTACACAATGGCATAGATTTACTATTGGCATGTCTTGGGAAAAGTGTGGCACAGTGATAAAAACAATTCATTACCAGAAAAATGTTAACACAAAAACCACAGTAATTTTCCCTGCCTACAAAACAATATTTATGACCACAATTTCTGACTTGTGGGAAAAAAAAACTGCCAATATTATGTAGCTGTTTATGTTTTAACCCCTTAAGGACCCAGCCATTTTACACCTTAGACCCGGCCATTTTTTGCACATCTGACCACTGTCATTTTAAACATTAATAACTCTGGGATGCTTTTAGTTATCATTCTGATTCCGAGATTGTTTTTTCGTGACATATTCTACTTTAACATAGTGGTAAAAAAATTTGGTAACTTGCACCCTTTCTTGGTGAAAAATCTCCAAATTTAATGAAAAATTTGAAAATTTAGCATTTTTCTAACTTTGAAGCTCTCTGCTTGTAAGGAAAATGGATATTCCAAATATAATTTTTTTTGATTCACATATACAATATGTCCACTTTATGTTTGCATCATAAAATTGACGTGTTTTTACTTTCGGAAGACACCAGAGGGCTTCAAAGTTCAGCAGCAATTTTCCAATTTTTCACAAAATTTCCCAAATCACAATTTTTAAGGGACCAGTTCAGGTTTGAAGTGGATTTGAAGGGTCTTCATCTTAGAAATACCCCACAAATGACCCCATTATAAAAACTGAACCCCCCAAAGTATTCAAAATGACATTCAGTCAGCGTTTTAACCCTTTAGGTGTTTCACAGGAATAGCAGCAAAGTGAAGGAGAAAATTCACAATCTTCATTTTTTACACTCGCATGTTCTTGTAGACCCAATTTTTGAATTTTTACAAGGGGTAAAAGGAGAAAATGTATACTTCTATTTGTAGCCCAATTTCTCTCGAGTAAGCACATACCTCATGTCTATGTAAATTGTTCGGCGGGCGCAGTAGAGGGCTCAGAAGGGAAGGAGCGACAAGGGGATATTGGAGAGTACGTTTTTCTGAAATGGTTTTTGGGGGGCATGTTGCATTTAGGAAGCCCCTATGGTGCCAGAACAGCAAAAAAAAAAAACACATGGCATACTATTTTGGAAACTAGACCCCTTGAGGATTGTAACAAGGAATAAAGTGAGCCTTAATACCTCACAGGTGTTTCACGACTTTTGCATATGTAAAAAAAAACAAAAAAACATTTCACTAAAATGTGTGTTTCCCCCCAAATTTCACATTTTTGCAAGGGTTAATAGCGGAAAATACCCCCCAAAATTTGTAACCCCATCTCTTCTGAGTATGGAGGTACCCCATAAGTTGACCTGAAGTGCACTACTGGTGAACTACAATGCTCAGAAGAGAAGGAGTCATATTTGGCTTTTTGAGAGCAAATTTTACTCGGGGGCATGTCGCATTTAGGAAGCCCCTATGGTGCCAGGACAGCAAAATAATCCCCACATGGAATACCATTTTGGAAACTAGACCCCTTGAGGAACGTAACAAGGGGAACAGTGAGCATTTACCCCCCAATTGGTGTCTGTCAGATCTTTGGAACAGTGGGCTGTACAACATTTTTAATTTGCACAGCCCATTGTTCCAAAGATCTGTCAGACACCTGTGGGGTGTAAATTATCACTGCACCCCTTATTACATTCCGTGAGGGGTGTAGTTTCCGAAATGGGGTCACATGTGGGGTTTTGTTTTTTTTGCGTTTGTCAAAACCGCTGTAACAATCAGCCACCCCTGTGCAAATCACCTCAAATGTACATGGTGCACTCTCCCTTCTGGGCCTTGTTGTGCGTATCTCCGTAGTCAGGAGAAATTGCATTACAAATTTTGAGGGGCCTGTTGTCAAAATGAAAAGTATAGGGCAACTCCAGCATGTTAGTGTAAAAAAATAAGGAAATAAGGACACTGGGGGGGGGAAATAAGGATAAGCCCACCAGGGTCAATGAATTATTATAAACACACTGGGGCCAATTAATTATTATAAATATGCATTGTGAGCATACATTTGGGGGTCAAATTAGTAGTTTAAAAACCCCGCCGGGAGCCCTGAATGGCTCTTCCGTGACGACCATTCAGGGCTCCCGGCGGGGAATTTAAAAGTAAAAGTGAAAATACACCGTACATCGCAGGGGAGTACGGTTTAATAACTTCTGATTGCATCGGGTCTCAGAAGTGAGACCCAGTGCGATCAGTCTCTCAGCCCCTGTACTACAACCACCATCATGGAACAGAGTATATTCCATGAAGGGGGTAGTAGTACAAACACTAATGTAGCCTCCCCAGCCACCAGCAGACTCCCGCAGCCGAGGAAAAACTACTCGCATCATGGAAAGTCATCCGTTCCATGATGGGAATAGTAGTAGTCCCGGCTGCGGGAGTCTGTAGGCAGAGGTGTTAAAACGGCCATAAAATAACGGTTCATGACGGATGTTATAATGGGTCTTAACTAGGGCTGAGTGGTATACCGGTTCACACCGAATACCAAAATTTTTGTGCTTCACGATATGGATTTTAACCCATACCGCAATACCGGTTGGGCCCCTCCCCCTCAGGAATGAATGAATTATCAGCCCAGCACTGCGCTGTCCCCATCAGGGAACCAATCATATGTGTACCGCGAGCGCTGTTATGCCCCCCCCCCCCAATTAATTATCAGCCCAGCGCTACTACTCACATAGGTCACCTGCAAGCACTGCCCTCCTCGTCCTCCTGTTTGTTGCGGCCGCCGGCGCTGACACTCTATACCAGCCGTTGGCTGTCCGGGCATGCTGGGAGTTGTAGTTTTGCAAAATCTGGGGGTCCGCAGATTGCAAACCACTGCTCTATACTGTATCCCTATTAGGGATCAACCGATTATCGGTTTGGCTAATATTATCAGCCGATATTCTCGACTTTGGGCGTTATCGGTATCGGCAATTACCTTGCCTATAATCCGATAATGCCCCGCCCCCACCGCACCACCCACCGCGACTGCCCCCACCCCCAACTGACCCACCGCGCCGCACCACGACCGCCCCCCCATCGACCCACAGCACCGCGCTGCACCCCCCACCGCACCGCCCCGGCCTCATTGCCTCCCCCATCCCCGGTTTTAGAATTACCTGTTCCCGGGGCCCAGGGTCCACGCTACTTCTGGCTCCTGCTGCGTCCTGTGTTACGCTGTGCCCTGCGCAATGATGAGTGACGTCCTCAACGCAACGTCACCGTCAGTGCGCACAGTGACAGCTCAGGAGGACGCCACCGGAGCCAGATGTAGCGTGGACCCCGGGCCCCGGGAACAGCAGTGCGGTGCGGCGGTGGGGGGCACGGTGCGGCGGTGGGGGGGGTTCGGTGCGGGTGATAGGACTCAGGAGGACCCCCAGACAGGCAGGGGGAGAAAAGTGGGTGGCAGCAGTGGCCTATGGCACCGCAAAAGCCGTTCAGTTCATTGATTTAAAGCGCCCGCTTTAAATCAATGATCTGCAGCGGTGTCGGGGGGGGGGGGGGGGGGGGGTTGATGGGGGAGATAAATAGCCGATAACTTATACCGGAATATAGGTATAAGTTATCGGCTATCGGCCCTAAAAAAAAAAAATAATAGATATCGGTCGATCCCTATGCCCGGGCTGCAAAAGGTAAACAAAATAATCTTTATAGGAAAACAGTCAGATATTTTCTCCCGAACTATCCACAGGTACTGGTGGATAGTGCATGAGACGCTGATTAAACCCTACCTTCATCGGATCTGCACCGCCATTCTCCCGCAATTGTAGTTTTATTATCTGTTGAAATCTTCCTGTAACTGGCACGGGCGGGGCTTCTGCAGCTAACTGGCATTGACGTCAGCGCCGCTTATGAATATTAATCCCCCCTCCCTACAGTTCTCCCTCTCTTCCCCGCTCCTAACTGGGGGAGGGGGGATGAATATTCATAAGCGGGGCTGAAATCAGTGCCAGTTAAGCACAGAAGCCCCGCCCCTGCCAGTTACAGAAGATTTAAACAGATAATAAAACTACAATTGCAGGAGAACGGCCGGGCGGATCCGACGAAGGTAGGGCTCGTTTTAATCAGCTTTTCCCGCACTATCCACCAGTACCTGTGGATAGTGTGGAGAAAATATCTGACAGTTTTCCTTTTTAACTCACCTTCCCCGTTGGTCCGGACTTGCTTCCCAGGCAATGGAACGTCGGACAGCCGTCAGCCTATCACCGGCCGCAGCGCTGTTCCGCCTCGGCCGGTGATAGGCTGAGTGCACTGTCATGTAAGAAGCCGGCCAGAGCTTCTTACATGACAGTGGGCTCAGCCTATCATCGGCCGAGCCGGAGCTTCGCTGCGGCCAGTGATAGGCTGACGGCTGTCCGACGTTCCGTTCCCCAGCGTAAGGCCGACGTCGGAACATGCGTGAGTTTGTTTTGTTTACCTTTTGCAGCCCGGGCATAGGGATACCGCACAGTATAGAGAGTGTCAGCGCCGGCGGCCGCAACAAACAGAAGGAACAGGAGGCAGCGCTTGTGGGTGACATGTGAGTAGTATCCCGATGGGGACAGTGCAGCGCTGGGCTAATAATTAATTTTGGGGTGGGGGAATACCGTTATATACCGTGGAACCGCCATAAGTTACAAAAATACCGCGATACACATATTTGGCCATACCACCCAGCCCTAGTCTTAATGGATAAATATGCCCGTTATTTTGACGGATGTTATTCAGCCGTTAGCACCTGTTACTTCAGCTTTTTTTACTGATCTGTTAATAAAGATAACAGACGTACAATAACGGGTGAATACACTGTAGTGTGAAAGCAGCCCAAGAAAAAAACTGTGGACATGCTAACTTTATATGTTTCCATTTGCTAGAATTTTGGCACAAAAAAAAAACCTGTGCCAAAATAGTGTAAAAAAAAAAAGCTAACAGTATACTGAAAATGGGATGAAAATGGTAAATCATGGCCTGTGTATCAGCTTACCTGGGTCATTTTGAGTATTTCTAAACTATCAGTACATATTTCTGTGCCTCCACAATTTGGGGCCACAGTGATTAGTACTACAAGTAGAATTCTTTCCTTAAATTCAATGAAATATAAACAGAAGTTTGAAAATACATATTTGATGTAAACTTTTCTATTTGAACAGGGGTAATTATATATAAGCATACGTGAATCAATGGCTATTAAAGGGGTACTCCAGCCGCGGCTGGCTATTAACACTTTATATTAACACTGACAGCGGCATCTAAAAGGGACATGTGAATGCTCCCTGGAAGGCTAGTGACGTGGATCGACCCCCCCCCCGCAGTGCGGAGGGCTTACCACTGTTCCCTGCTGTCCCGTGGCTCTGTCATTGATAGAGTCTGGCTGGACTAGGCTCTATTAATGGATAGCAGAGCACACAGATCAATGGAGTTCAATAGAACTATTGATCTGTATGAGGAATCTAATGATTCCTCCTAAAAGTCTAATAAAGACACACATTATCCCCTTCCTTGTTAAAAGTTCAAATCACCCCCTTTTCCTATATAAAAACATGTAGACATGTTTGAAAATAAACATATTTAGCATCGCTGTGTGCGTAATTGTACGAACTATTAAAATATAACATTATGTATCCCATACGGTAAATAACGTAAATGTAAAAAAAAAATACCAAACCACAGAATTGCAATTTTTATAATTTCACAGAATTTTTTTTTTTTAAAATGATTAAAAAGTCAGATCAAAACCAAAATGGTACCAATACAAAAAACAGATTATGGTGCAAAAAAATAGCCCTCATACAGCCTGGTATGTGAAAACATCTATTTATTTATTTATTTATTTATTTTTTAACCCCTTAAGGACTCAGGGTTTTTCCGTTTTTGCACTTTCGTTTTTTCCTCCTTACCTTTTAAAAATCATAACCCTTTCAATTTTCCACCTAAAAATCCACATTATGGCTTATTTTTTGCGTCGCCAATTCTACTTTGCAGTGACATTAGTCATTTTACCCAAAAATGCACGGCGAAACGGAAAAAAAAATCATTGTGCGACAAAATCGAAAAAAAAACACCATTTTGTAACTTTTGGGGGCTTCCGTTTCTACGCAGTGCATATTTCGGTAAAAATTACACCTTATCATTATTCTGTAGGTCCATACGGTTAAAATGATACCCTACTTATATAGGTTTGATTTTGTCGCCCTTCTGGAAAAAAATCATAACTACATGCAGGAAAATTTATACGTTTAAAAATGTCATCTTCTGACCCCTATAACTTTTTTATTTTGCCACGTACGGGGCGGTATGAGGACTCATTTTTTGCGCCGTGATCTGAAGTTTTTATTGGTGTGATTTTTGTTTTGATCTGACTTTTTGATCACTTTTTATTCATTTTTTAATGTTATAAAAAGTTACCAAAATACGCTTTTTTGGACTTTGGAATTTTTTTGCGCGTACGCCATTGACCGTACGGCTTAATTAATGATATTTTTTTATAGTTTGGACATTTATGCACGCGGCAATACCATATATGTTTATTTTTTTTTTTTTTTACACTGTTTTATTTTTTTTATGGGAAAAGGGGGGTGATTCAAACTTATTAGGGAAGGGGTTAAATGACCTTTATTAACACTTTTTTTTAACTTTTTTTTTGCAGTGTTATAGGTCCCATAGGGACCTATAACACTGCACACACTGATCTCTCATCCTGATCACAGGCGTGTATTAACACGCCTGTGATCAGCATTATTGGCGCTTGACTGCTCCTGCCTGGATCTCAGGCACGGAGCAGTCATTCGTCGATCGGACACCGAGGAGGCAGGTAAGAGCCCTCCCGGTGTCCGATCAGCTGTTCGGGACGCCGCGATTTCACCGCGGCGGTCCCGAACAGCCCGACTGAGCAGCCGGGATACTTTCAGTTTCACTTTAGAAGCGGCGGTCAGCTTTGACCGCCGCTTCTAAAGGGTTAATACCGCACATCGCCGCGATCGGCGATGTGTGGTATTAGCCGCGGGTCCCGGCCGTTGATTAGCGCTGGGACCCACACGATATGATGCGGGATCGCGGCGCGATCCCGCTTCATATCGCGGGAGCCGGCGCAGGACGTAAATATACGTCCTGCGTCGTTAAGGGGTTAAAGCTACAGGGGTCAAAAAAATGGCAATTAAAAAAATTTGAAAAAGTAAAACATGACGGAAACTATACAAATCTGGTATTGCTGTAATCAGGCCGGCCTAAAGTATCAAAACAACATGTTAGCTCAACAACAAGGTAAATGGTGTAGAAAAGAAAACCACCAAATTTGCAAAATTATCTTTTACTATTTCAATTTCACTTCTCCGAATATATATATAATATATATATATATATATATATATATATATATATATATATATATATTGTAAGGAACCGTCCTAGGGGATTCACTCTGGGATCGTCCTGGACTACACCACAGGAATGCGTTTCTTCTCAATAAACCACCAAACAAATGTTTATAATGCAAATCTGGCACCTTGCAGGGAAAAATTAACAAAAAGCAGGAACAAAACAAAATCCTGGACCGTCTGGTCACTGACTAAACAGATCAGCTTGTTCTGACTAACATCCGCTGAGCTTCCCTCAGTCGGTTAAACAAATGTCCCCTGCAACCTTCTACTCACAATTCATGTCACTCTCTTTGAGCCACTCATAGCTCGGGCTGTGTACTCCTCAGCAGGCTCTGTCTCTCCCCTACAGCCCACTTGCTGTCTCCTAGGAAGAGCACAGATTAGACTGACTCTCCATCTTATATACACACCTCCCTTCCCTCCTGCCTCATTAATTAAAAAGCAGGTGAGAGATACTTCAGGGTGAGCCAATACACCCTTTCCTTGCCACCTCATCACAATATATACACACACGCATTTATTAGTTTTTTTGGTTCGGAGAATATGTTATTGAAAAATTAAAAGTTATCATTATAGTAGGTAGTTATGGCTATTATAGGGCGAGGACAAGTGGATCGTCATGAGGGACAAGTAGATTTTGCTCCGTTTTAGTCCCGTGGACAGGTTTTTTATTAAATTTCCACACCCCTGAGCTAGTAGAACAACTGAAGGCTGCCACTTAAGGCTCCTTTCACACTATATGTTGCTCCATTTTAAAGGGGTAATCCAGGCCAAAAATTTTTTTTATATATCAACTGGCTCAGGAAAGTTAAAACAGATTTGCAAATTACTTCTATTAAAAAAATCTTAATCCTTCCAATAGTTCTTAGCTTCTGAAGTTGAGTTGTTGTTTTCTGTCTAACTGCTCTCTGATGACTCACATCCCGGTGATGAATATCCCCATAGGAACTGCACAGCTCCCGGGACGTGACATCATCATTGAGCAGTTAAACAGAAAACTTCAGAAGCTTATAACTATTGCAAGGATTAAGATTTTTTTAATAAAAGTAATTTACAAATCTGTTTAACTTTGCGGAGCCAGTTGATATATATATATATATATATATATATATATATATATAAAAAAGGTTTTGCCTGGAATACCCCTTTAACCCCTTGGGGACGGAGCCCATTATAACCCTAAGGATGGTAGCATTTTTTGCAATTTTGACCTCTGTCACTTTAAGCATTAATAACTCTGGGATGCTTTTACTTTTCATTCTGATTCCGAGATTGTTTTTTTGTGGATATTTCATATTAGAAATACCCCATATTAGAAATACCCCATAAATGACCCCATTATAAAAACTGCCCCCCTCAAAATATTCAAAATGACATTCAGAAAGTTTGTTAACCCTTTAGGTGTTTCACAGAAATAGCAGCAAAGTGAAGGAGAAGATTCTAAATCTTCATTTTTTTACACTCGCATGTTCTTGTAGACCCATTTTTTGAATTTTTACAAGGGGTAAAAGGAGTTCTCTTGTGGGTGCACTAGAGGGCTCAGAAGGGAAGGAGCAACTGGGATTTTGGAGAGTGAATTTAGCTGAAATGGTTTTTGGGGGGCATGTCACATTTAGGAAGCCCATATGGTGCCATAACAGAAAAAAAAAAAAAAACACATGGCATACTATTTTGGAAACTACACCCCTCAAGGCACGTAACAAGGGGTCAAGTGAGCCTTAACACCCCACAGGTGTTTGACGACTTTTCGGTAAAGTCGGATTTATAAATGATAATTTTTTTTCACTAAAATGCAGTCTTTCCCCCAAAAATTTACCATTTTATACAAGTGGTAATAGGAGAAAATGCCCCCCAAAATTTGTAACCCCATTTCTTCTGAGTATGGAAATACCCCATATGTGGACTTCATGTGCTCTGCTGGCACACTACAATGTTCAGAAGTAAAGGAGTCACATTTGGCTTTTGGAGAGAGAATTTTGCTGAAATGTTTTTTGGGGGGCATGTCGCATTTAGGAAGCCCCTAAGGTGCCATAACAGCAAAAATCACCCCACATGGCACACTATTTTAGAAACTACACCCCTCAAGGAACTTAACAGGGGGACAGTGAGCCTTAACACCCCACAGGTGTTTGAAAGCTTTTCGTTAAACTCGGATGTGTCAATGAGAAAAAAAAAATTCTCACAAAAATGCAGTTTTTTCCCCAAATTTTACATTTTTACAAGGGGTAATAGGGGAAAATGCCCCCCAAAATTTGTAACCCCATTTCTTCTGAGTATGGAAATACCCCATGTGTGGATGTCAAGTGCACTGCTGGCACACAGGAGAGAAGGAGCGCCATTGAGCTTTTGGAGAGATAACTTGTTTGTAATGGAAGTCGAGGGCCATATGCATTTACAAAGCCCCCCGTGGTGCCAGAACAGTGTACCCCTTCCACATGTGATGCCATTTTGGGAATTACACCCCTCACAGAATGTAATAAGGGGTGCAGTGAGCATTTACACTCTACTTGCGTTTGACAGTTCTTTGGAACAGTGGGCTGTGCAAATGAAAAATTAAATTTTTCTTTTTCACGGATCACTGTTCCAAAAATCTGTCAGACACCTGTGGGGTGTAAACGCTCAATGCACCCCTTATTACATTATTTGAGGGGTGTAATTTCCAAAATGGGGTCATATGTGGGGGGGTGCATTGTTTTGGCACTCTGGGGGCTTTGTAAACACACATGGCCTTCAATTCCAGACAAATTTTCTCTCCAAAAGCCCAATGGCGCTCCTTCTCTTCTGAGCCCGCAGTTCGCCCGCAGAGAAATTTACATCCACATATGGGGTGTTTTTTTGGGGGATTTTTTCCTATTTTCCCTTGTGAAAATGAAAAATTTAGGGTAAAACCAGCATTTTAGTTAAAAAAAAAATGCTTCTCATTTTCCATCCAACTATGTGGGGTGTTAAGGCTCACTATACCCCTTGTTAAGTTTCGTGAGGGGTGTAGTTTCCAAAATGGGGTCACACATAGGTATTTTTTTTTGCGTTTATGTCAGAACCACTGTAAAATCAGCCACCCCTGTGCAAATCACCAATTTAGGCCTTAAATATACATAGTGCGCTCTCATTTCTGAGCCTTGTTGTGCGTCCGCAGAGCATTTTACACCGCATATGAGGTATTTCTGTACTCAGGAAAAATTGTGTTACAAATTTTGGGGGTCTTTTTTTCCTTTTACCTCTTGTGAAAATAAAAAGTATGCTTTTCCTTTTCCTTTTCATAAGGGGTTAAAGGAAAAAAAGACCCCCAAAATTTGTAACGCAATTGCTCCCGAGTACAGAGATACCCCATATGTGGCCCTAAACTGTTTCCTTGAAACACGAGAGGGCTCCCAAGTGAGAGAGAGCCATGCGCATTTGAGGACTAAATTAGGGATTGCATAGGGGTGGACATAGGGGTATTCTATGCCAGTGATTCCCAAACAGGCTGCCTCCAGCTGTTGCTAAACTTCCAGCATGCCAGAACAGTAAGTGGCTGTCAGGAAATTCTGGGAGTTGTTGTTTTGCAACAGCTGGAGGCTCCGTTTTGGAAACACTGTCGTACGATACGTTTTTATTTTTATTGGGGGGGGGGACAGTGTAAGTGTCTGTGTATGTAGTGTTTTACCCTTTATTATGTGTAAGTGTAGTGTAGTGTAGTGTTTTTAGGGTACATTCGCATTTAGGGTACATTCGCACTAGCGGAGGTTTACGGTGAGTTTCCCGCTAGGAGTTTGCGCTCACTGTAAACCCGCCCGTGTGAATGTACCCTGTACATTCACATTGGGGGGGGCAAACCTTCAGCTGTTGAAAAACTACAACTCCCAGCATGCACTGACAGACCGTGCATGCTGGGAGTTGTACTTTTGCAACAGCTGGAGGCACACTGGTTGGAAAACCTTCAGTTAGGTTCTGTTACCTAATTCAGTATTTTCCCACCAGTGTGCCTCCAGCTGTTGCAAAAGTACAACTCTCAACATGTACTGATCGCCAAGGGGCATGCTGGGAGATGTAGTTCTGCAACAGCTGGAGGTACGCAACTACAACTCCCAGCATGGCGAGACAGCCGTTTGCTGTTCGTGCATGCTGGGAGTTATAGCTGTGCAAGATTTACAGGGCCATGGTTTAGAAGCCACCGCACAATGATCTCCAAACTGTGGCCCTCCAGATGTTGCAAAACTACAAATCCCAGCATGCCCAGACAGCAAACAGCTGTGTGGGCATGCTGGAAGTTGTAGTTTGGCAAGATCTAGAGGGCCACAGTTTAGAGACCACTACATTGTGATCTCCAAACTGTAGCCCTCCAGAAGTTGCTAGGCATCAACTCACCGGCTTCCATAGGATTGCCGCACGTCATCGCCGCCGCTTCCGATCGTCACCGGTAAGTGACCGCCGGCGCCGGTCACTTCCGGTTCCCCTGCTCTGCCCTTACTACAGTGGGTGAACAGAGCAGGCAGCTGAACTTTAACACCCCCCACCCCCTGCTCGCCCCCAATCTGCTATTGGTCGGTCGCTTCTGATCGACCAATAGCAGGGATAGGAGGGGTGGCACCCCGGCCACCTCACTCCTATCCCTTCACTCCTATCCCTTTTTTTCCAGGTCGCCGTAGACCCGTATGACCCGGAAAAACAAAGCTAATTTCTTTCACAAATAGCTCCACGTCTGTCCCGAGGTTGTGTGTGGTTTTACAACTTGGCTCCATTCACTTCAATGGAACTAAGCTGCAGAACCACACCCAACCTGAAGACAGACAGGAAGCATTTTTTGAAAGAAATTAGCTCTGTTTTTCTATTCCTGGATAACCCCTTTAAATAGGACATGAAAAGCCAGTGTCTTAACAGTAAAAGAGGAAACTTCACAATATTTACCTCCTAGGTGTATGTGTATGGTCGATAAAAGAAAAAGGTTAAAATATGCATTCTATTTTAAACTACTCCCCATCAAAAAAGACTTAATGTCTATATCTGAAACTTTGCAACTAAAATAAAAGAGGCCTTGTCCCCTGGAAATTGCTGCTATCCGCCAACACCTTCGCCATATCACATTGAGGGTTGAATCCCTTGAAGGATGACCAAGATGGGACCCATGAGTCTGTATAAGCCCTGCAACCTTCTGTGGCAGAACAACATGTGACTATATAAGAATATCTTACACACTAGCGAGACCAGTGTGTGGAGGGTTAATTAATTTCTTATTTTATCTCATAGACCAACTTATTAGGTGGCCCAAGAAAACCCTTTTTAAATCCCACACCACTTAAAATCGTAAACTTTATTATTTAACTCACACACCAAGTGACTTAAAAACACAGGAAAAGCCCTACATATAATATGCCTGTATTAAGTGCCTGTTATACAAGCCGCCAGACTTGCGGTGTTTATATCATATAAGTACACAGTCTCAGCGTCTGCAGTACGCTAGGACATGTCGGGCTATCCTGCTATTTAAAACTCGTAAGTTCAGGTCCCCCTCAACAGTTTTGCCACATCCGTGGCTTTGTCAAGAGGTCCGGGATAAAATAAGTATATAAGAATATCAGCACCATTTGGAGGACCTGGATAATATAAAATGGAGACACAATATCCACGTCAGAGGTCTCCCTGAAGCTACCACTGATGCTAAGTTGAGGGTAACTCTTGAAGCTATTTTTAATATGGTTTTGAAAGCTCCTCATGACCTCAAGATCCTGCTTGATCGTGCTCACAGTGCTCTGCTATCTAAGAGTTTCTTTGCTTTGTCCAGGGCTGTGAACTGTTGTGCGATTTAATATACTTTAACCCCTTAACAACGCAGGACGTAAATGTACGTCCTGGTGAGGTGGTACTTAACGCACCAGGACGTACATTTACATCCAATACATAACCGCGAGCATCGGAGTGATGCTCGGGTCATGCGCAGCCAGGGACCCACCGGTAATGGCCGACATCCACAATCACGCGGATGTCAGCCATTAACCCCTCAGATGCCGTGATCCGATCATCCAGAACGGCAGAGGGAGGTCCACGGGTCTTCTGCTCTGGTCTGAGATTGAGCAGATCAGAGCAGTAGATGACCGATTACACTGATCAGTGCTATGCCCTATGCATAGCACTGAACAGTATTAGCAATCAAATGATTGCTATAAATAGTCCCCTATGGGGACTATTAAAGCGTAAAAATAAAAGTAAAAAAAGTTTTAAAACATCTGAAAAATCCCCTCCCCCAATAAAAATGTCCCATTTTCCCCATTTCACCCCCAAAAAGTGTAAAAAAATTTATAATTTTGCGTAAGGGCAGCTGTGGTCATGACGTCACACCAATGCCCCCTCAAGATGTCACACCACTCCGCCCTCCATTTATCTCTATGCTGCATGATCGCGGAGGTCCCAGCAGCCAGACCCCTTTGGATAGGGGATAAGATGTCTAGGGGTCGAGTACATCTTTAAGGCTTACCTTGTGTTTGTTCAAAAGATGCACCATGATGGTATTGTGAATTTAAACTTTGCCTTACGCCATTATTGTACCATTTATACTGTGGTCCAGGACAAGAAGCAAGGAAGTGTTGTAATTGCCTGTAACTGCCTGTACCAAGTGGATTCAGCTGATTCAGAACCAAATGGGTGCCATATTATTTTACAAGGCTTACTGCAGAATGTACCGGACTCTGTTTACTCTAATGCAACCAAGTGCTGTTTCTTAAACGGCTTCTAGCCAAACTTTCTAAATTGAGCCCCTCAACTTGTTGTTGGGCGGTGACTTAAATGTGACCTTCTTTACTACATCTCATAGCCACTCTATCTTCCTGCCTGCCCCCTGCCAGTCTCTTTTCTACTATTGGTGGCTTTTCATAAGCTCATCCATCAACCTTGTCTAGTTGACATTTTTAGTGACTATGTTGACCAGTAGGGAGTTCACCTTTTTTTTTTTCTACCGGCACCTGCATAAAATTTTTTCTAGGGAATCTTCTGAGGCTCCAGCTCACAGCTGGTACTGACATCCATCTTATTTCATGGTCTGATTATGCACCACTCTCAATCGACCTTAAGCCCTTCACCACTCCATGGTGAGTTTGCCATTGATAGCTTTAAGGGAACATTGTAGTTGGCTTTCATTTCCATGCCTTGAGAGAAAAATGCTCAACGTCCCACTGTTGCTACTTTGAGGCACTTGACTCTCATGTAGGCTTAGCTAAAGAATGCAACAGTGGCAGATACTGAGCACCTCCTTACCTGAAAAGGGCATTCCAGGATTCTTCTTTATTTGACTGTGCTATGGGAGCTATAAAATTAGTGTAGTTCACAAAATAGTGTCTGTACCTCTGTTTGATGGATGGTCTCGCAATTCTTATGTGATCTTTGCTCTGATGTTCATTTTTAGCTGCATACAAAATTAGTGTCGTCTCAGGTATTATTATTTCACTTGTATTACATTATTATTGGGCAGCCATCTTGCCTGAACTATTTTCAAGAGCTTTTAGAGATAAGCTTTACAGCAAGCCACATGGACATAGACAAAAGACTATCTCATACCCTATTCACTAGAATAGGAATGTTTTCTAGGCATGCTGGGTGACCAGTGCAGAGGTAATTCCTCAGTGAAGGGGAGGCTGACCTCTGGGAAGTGATCTGTACAGAATATGAAGTCTCAAGCTTAAAATATTTGTCTGGTTGGTATCATGTATTTGATATCTGCTCTGGCAGGGGGTAATTTAAAAAAAGTACAAACATTTACTTTCCTCGCTCTCGTGCCATACCTGGTATTACAGAGCACCAGTCCCTGCTATGTGGTACTTCTGAGTTCAGGAACATGACATTACACACTTACTAAGCCAATCAATGAGGGGGTATACTGCTGTGACCGCTGAATGAATAAGCAGGAATTAAGCACATTTAAGGCTCTTGCACACTATGGATTTTCCGCTCAGAATTACTCCAAATGGAATCAGCTTGAAGCAGAATCCCATTTACCTCAATGGGATTTTGCTGGTCAGTGCACACTATGGAAGTTCCGTAGCGGAACATAAAACGAGGAACCATTTTCTACTGAAGGAATAAACATGTTCATTCTTTCAGGGGAATTTTGCCCTGAAAAGTACATTGTCAATGGGATTTTAACATACAATATAGTATGTTATACGGGAAATAGAATAAACAGTGGCCAACATGGCCAAAACATAAATAACAGACAGGTACATAAAACAGGTAAGATGACACAGGAAGGTATGCCGGTAATATGGACATATCAATAAGTTCGGTTCACATAAGCGAAAATAAGCAATAGCGGCCAGTCCCTAGAATTAAAAAGGAGACATCACAAAAAGGACACTTCGTCACTGCCTCTCAATGTATTGAAGTGGGAAGGGGACTAAGTGCTGGACAATGGATAGAGGAAATCCACGGTTCCCACATCCCTTAACCCCTTAAGGACCACGGGTTTTTCCGTTTTTGCACTTTCGTTTTTTCCTCCTCACCTTTTAAAAATCATAACCCTTTCAATTTTGCACCTAAAAATCCATATAATGGCTTATTTTTTAACGCCACCAATTCTACCTTGCAGTGACATCAGTCATTTTACCCAAAAATCTACGGCCAAACGGAAAAAAAAATCATTGTGCGACGAAATTGAAGATAAAACGCCATTTTGTTACTTTTGGGGGCTTCCGTTTCTATGCAGTACAAATATGACACCTTATCTTTATTCTGTAGGTCCATACGGTTAAAATGATACCCTACTTATATAGGTTTGATTTTGTCGTACTTCTGTAAAAAATCATAACTACATGCAGGAAAATGTATATGTTTAAAATTGTCATCTTCTGACCCCTATAACTCTTTTATTTTACTGCGTATGGGGCGGTATGAGGGCTAATTTTTTGGGCCGTGATCTGAAGTTTTTAGAGGTACCATTTTTGTATTGATCGGACATTTTGATCGCTTTTTATTAATTTTTTCATGATATAAAAAGTGACCAAAAATAAGTTATTTTGGACTTTGGAAATTTTTTGCGCGTACGCCATTGACCGTGCGGTTTAATTAATTATATATTTTTATAGTTCGGACATTTACGCACGCGGCGATACCACATATGTTTATATTTATTTACATGTTTGTTTGTTTTTTATGGGAAAAGGGGGGTGATTTGAACATTTATTAAGGAATGGGTTAAATGACATTTATTAACTTTTTTTTTAAAAATTTTTTGCAATGTTATAGCTCCCATAGGGACCTATAGCACTGCACACACTGATTGTCAGCACTGTTCACTGCAAAGCCATAGCTTTGTATTGATCAGTGTTATCGGAGGTCGATTGCTCAAGCCTGCATCTCAGGCTTGGAACAATCAATCGCCGAAGGGACACGCCGGAGGAAGGTAAGAGGACCTCCGCTCGTGTCCCAGCTGATCGGGACTGATTTTTACTGCGGTGGTCCCGATCAGCCCCACTGAGCAGCCGGGCAGCTTTCACTTTCGTTTTAGATGCGGTATTCAACTTTGAACGCCATGTCTAAAGGGTTAACCTGTTAAGGACCCAGGGCGTCCTGTACATCCTGAGTTCGCTCCCGTCCTCTAACAACGGCCGGGACCCGTGGCTAATAGCGTGCGGCATTGATCGCGGTGCCGTGCTATTAACCCTTTAGATGCGGCGTTTAAAGTTGAACGCCGCGTCTAAAATGAAAGTGAAACCATGCCGGTTAGCTCAGGGAGCTGCTCGGGATCGCCACGGTCAAATCACGGCATCCCGAACAGCTTACAAGACAGCTGGAGGATCCCTACCTGCCTCCTCGCTGTCCGATCGCCGAATGACTGCCCAGTGCCTGAGATCCAGGCATGAGCATTCAAGCGGCAGAATCATCGATCACTGGTTTCCAATGAGAAACCAGTGATCAATGTAAAAGATCAGTGTGTGCAGTGTTATAGGTCCCTATGGGAGCTATAACACTGCAAAAAAAAAATAAGTGAAAAAAAAGTGAAGATCATTTAACCCCTCCCCTAATAAAAGTTTGAATCACCCCCCTTTTCCCATAAAAAAAAAACCCAGTGTAAATAAAAATAAACATATGTGGTATCGCTGCGTGCGGAAATGCCCGAATTATAAAAATACATTGTTAATTAAACCGCACAGTCAATGGCGCGCGCACAAAATAATTCATTTTTCAATCCTATCAATGCAATAATGGTACCGCTAAATGGTACCGCTAAAAACTACAGATCACGGCGCAAAAAATGAGCCCTCATACCGCCCCATATGTGGAAAAATAAAAAAAGTTATAGGGGTCAGAAGAGGACAATTTTAAACGTATACATTTTCCTGAATGTAGTTTAGATTTTTTCCAGAAGTACGACAAAATCAAACCTATATAAGAAGGGTATAATTTTAACCGTATGGACCTACAGAATAAAGTGAAGGTGTCATTTTTACCGAAAAATGTACTGTGTAGAAACAGAAGCCCCCAAAAGTTACAAAATTGCGTTTTTTTCTAAATTTTGGCTTACAATGTTTTTTTTTTCCGTTTTGCCTTAGATTTTTGGGTAAAATGACTGACGTCATTACAAAGTAGAATTGGTGGCGCAAACAATAAGCCATAATATGGATTTTTAGGTTAAAAATTGAGAGAGTTATGATTTTTTAAAGGTAAGGAGGAAAAAACGAAAATGCAAAAATGGAAAAACCCGGGTCCTTAAGGGGTTAACAGCGCGCGGCACCACGATCGCTGCCGCGCGCTATTAGCCCCGGGTCCCGGCTTTAGATACATGCCGGGACCGACCCGATATGACCTGGGGTCACCGCATGAC
Source organism: Hyla sarda (assembly GCF_029499605.1). NCBI lineage: Eukaryota > Metazoa > Chordata > Amphibia > Anura > Hylidae > Hyla > Hyla sarda. The sequence goes on along the minus strand of NC_079192.1, from coordinate 219,861,055 downwards.
CCCGCGTTATATAGCGGGAGCCGGTTAAGGACGTAAATATAAGTCCTTGGTCGTTAAGGGGTTAAAACATCGTGAAAGTATCATCCCTGATAGCGGACAACTTTTCATTAAGCATGATAAGATTAACCCTATCTATTACTCTTGTGTAGTCTAGAACTGACTGCTTCCATTGTGAAGTAATATAAATGCAAGCTGCTATTAAGACAAATTTTGTAAAACGAAAGGTTTTATATGGCATCCTACTCGGCTTAGAGCCAAGGAGACAAAAAGCAGGAAAGCGAGGTAGCTGAGATGAGAGCAGCCAATAAATCTAGGATACGCATCCAGAAACCAACCACTGTCAGGCAGCTCCACCTAACATGATACATGGTTCACTGTTGACCACAACCACGGAAGCATAGTGGAGAAACCTCGGGATATATAGAGTGAAGCCGTGAGGGGACCATGTATGTACGACGTAGGACCCTCAATGCTGTCTCCATGAGCGATACGTGCCAGCTACCCTTACCCAGTGCCATGCATCTGTCTCTCCATTGAGACAAAGAAAGGGAGGTATGCAAGTCTGCCTTCCAATCTTATTGGCCTTCAAATGGGCATAAAGCATAGAGAGAAGGCCAGGTGTAAGGGGTCTATAGAGAAGATAGGCTTCGAAGAATGTGGGTCAAGTAGGGATAGCCCTAGAGGTATGGGTGTGATAAGAAAAGAGTATTTGATTAGCTCTAAACACCTCCCTATCGGGCAAATCAAACCTAGTTCGAAGAGAGGTTAATGAGTGGAGGACTCGGCCATAAGTAGCGTCATGTAACCGAAGAAGTTTCTTCTCTCTCCACCACTGGTATAGGGACCGGGAAAGGCCAGAGGAGAAGAGGGGGTTAGAAAGAAAAGAAAGCAGGGGAGAGACAGATGCATGATCGCGGGAGTCCCGCCGCTGGGGACCCCCGGGATCTTGCATGCGACACCCTGTCTAATCAGTCCCCGGAGTGTGTTCGCTCTGGGTCTGATTACAGACGACCACAGGGCCGGCGGCATGTGACGTCATGCCTCCGCCCCCGTGTGACGTCATGCCTCCGCCCCCGTGTGACGTCGCGCTCCGCCCCTCAATGCAAGCCTACGGGAGGGGGCGTGACAGCTATCACGCCCCCTCCCGTAGGCTTGCATTGAGGGGCTGAGCGCGACGTCACACGGGGGCGGAGGCGTGACGTCACACGCCGCCGGCCCTATGGTCGTCGGTAATCAGACCCGGAGCGAACACACTCCGGGGACTGATTACAGACAGGGTGTCGTATGCAAGATCCCGGGGGTCCCCAGCGGCGGGACTCCCGCGATCAGGCATCTTATCCCTTATCCTTTGGATAGGGGATAAGATGTCTAAGCACCGGAGAACCCCTTTAAGATTTTTAAATAGAAGTAATTTACAAATATGTTTAACTTTCTATCACCAGTTGATTTAAAAAAAAATATGTTTTCCTTTAAGGTGAAAATGGGCTGCGTGCTTAAAGGGGTTGTTCAGGAAAAAACTTTTTTTTATATATCAACTGGCTCCAGAAAGTTAAACAGATTTGTAAATTACATCTATTAAAAAATCTTAATCCTTTCAGTACTTATGAGCTTCTGAAGTTAAGGTTGTTCTTTTCTGTCTAAGTGCTCTCTGATGACACGTGTCTCGGGAACCGCCCAGTTTAGAAGAGGTTTTCTATGGGGATTTGCTTCTAAACTGGGTGGTTCCCGAGACACGTGTCATCAGATAGCACTTAGACAGAAAAGAACAACCTTAACTTCAGAAGCTCATAAGTACTGAAAGGATTAAGATTTTTTAACAGAAGTAATTTACAAATCTGTTTAACTTTCTGGAGCCAGTTGATATATAAAAAAAAAGTTTTTTCCTGGATAAAGGGGTTAGAAAGGAACTCACACCCCTTTACGATTTTATTTTTATTTTCACTGTATATATGATGACACAGGGTTTTTATTTAGTATATTTTAAATGAAAATCAACTAAGATAAATTTTAGGGGGGTTCTCTAGAGATAGGGATTTAGTCCCTGAGGGGCTTTGGCCCAGAGGGGTTTTATTTGAGAAGTTGTAATATCACACACAACCTGGGGACAGATGTGGAGCTGTTTTTGAAAGAAATTAGCTCTGTTTTTGTATTCCTGGATAACCACTTTAAAGCAATTCAATGAGAAACAATTGTGAAAAAATGATGCTTCTGCTGGTTGCTTGATCAGCACTAATAAAATAAAACATTATTGATCCTGCACGGTGAACAAAGAAAATAAAAAAATGCCAAACTTTAAAACTCCATTTTTTGGTCACATCATATATCCAAAAAAATTGGAAAAAAAAAAGATACAAAAAGTCTCATCTATTGTGAATACTTTTGAGCACAGTCCCATTCATTCTTAATACATTTCCTGCAATATAGTCCAGAGACTAGATTAAGTGCATTGTAATGTCCTATGTCATAAAATTATATGCATTGTCATGATCCCATATTATAAATATATTGTATTGGCCACTGGGACACATTGGGCCATAAACTGGAAATTAATTAACAAATACATATACTACAAATGCATAATTGTAGTATATGTAAATTGTAGTATATGCTTAATGTTTAGAAATCTAAATCTCATATTTACCATAAAAAAAAATAAAAAATAGATGGATTTCCACATTTGACCAATATCATGAGGAAACAAATAGTTAGACTGCAAACAGCCTACTACTAGGGATTTGTATCTATATATATATGTGTGTAAATATGTATGTATGTGTGTTCCAGCATCACGTCCAAACGGCTAAAGATATTAACATGAAACTTGGCACACATGTTACTTATATGTCAACAACAAAACATACGATAGGTAATTTAACCCTTACTCACCCCCATTTGCCAGGGGAGGGGTTTTCGTTTAACCCCTTAAGGACCGGGGGGTTTTCCGTTTTTGCATTTTCCTTTTTTGCTCCTTGCCTTTAAAAAATCATAACTCTTTCAATTTTGCACCTAAAAATCCATATGATGGCTTATTTTTTGCGCCACCAATTCTACTTTGTAATGACGTCAGTCATTTTGCCCAAAAATCTACGGTGAAATGGAAAAAAAAATCATTGTGCGACAAAATTGAAAAAAAACCCGCAGTTTTGTAACTTTTGGGGGCTTCCGTTTCTACGTAGTAAATTTTTCGGTAAAAATAATACATTATCCTTTATTCTGTAGGTCAATACGATTAAAATGATACCCTACTTATATAGGTTTGATTTTGTCGGACTTCTGGAAAAAATCATAACTTCATGCAGGAAAATTAATACGTTTAAAATTGTCATCTTCTGACCCCTATAACTTTTTTATTTTTCCGTGTATGGGGCGGTATGAGGGCTCATTTTTTGCGCCGTGATCTGAGTTTTTAACAGTACAATTTTTGCATTGATAGGACTTATTGATCGGACTTATTCATTTTTAAATTATATAAAAAGCGACCAAAAATGCACTATTTTGGACTTTGGAATTTTTTTTTGCGCGCACGCTATTGACCGAGCGGTTTAATTAATGATATATTTTTATAATTCGGACATTTCCACACGCGGTGATGCCACATATGTTTATTTTTATTTACACTGTGTTTTTTTTTTTATTGGAAAAGGGGGGTGATTCAAACTTTTAATAGGGGAGGAGTTAAATGATCTTTATTCACTTTTTTTTTCACTTTTTTTTTGCAGTGTTATAGGTCCCATAGGGACCTATAACACTGCACACACTGATCTTCATCATTGATCACTGGTTTCTCATAAGAAACCAGTGATCAACGATTCTGCCGCATGACTGCTCATGCCTGGATCTCAGGCACTGAGCAGTCATTCGGCGATCGGACAGCGAGGAGGCAGGTAGGGGCCCTCCCGCTGTCCTGTCAGCTGTTCGGGATGCCGCGATTAGCCACGGCTATCCCGAACAGCCCGACTGAGCTAGCCGGCAACTTTCACTTTTAGCCGCGCGGCTCAGCTCTGAGCGTGCGGCTAAAGGGTTAATAGCGCGCAGCGCCGCGATCGGCGCTGCGCGCTATTAGAGGCGGGTCCCGGCTTCACTATGACGCCGGGCCCGCCGTGATATGAAGCGGGGTTACTGTGTAACCCCGCGTTATATCAGGATAGCAGGACCAAGGGCGTACCTGTACGCCCTTGGTCCTTAAGGGGTTAAAGTCCCATGCAAATCAATGGGAAATATATGTTACCACATAACTTTTGTACGGCTGGAGATATTTCAATACCTGGTAAACATATTACGGGTCGAGATATGAGGACAGGATAGGAGGTCGGGATAGGAGGTCGAGATAGGAGGACGGGATAGGAGGGCGGGATAGGAGGTCGGGATAGGAGGTCGGGATAGGAGGTCGGGATAGGAGGTCGGGATAGGAGGTCGGGATAGGAGGTCGGGATAGGAGGACGGGATAGGAGGACGGGATAGGAGGACGGGATAGGAGGACGGGATAGGAGGACGGGATAGGAGGACGGGATAGGAGGTCGGGATAGGAGGTCGGGATAGGGGGTCGGGATAGGGGGTCGGGATAGGGGGTCGGGATAGGGGGTCGGGATATGAGGACAGGATATGGGGTTGGGATATGACAACAATATATGAGGAGGGGATATGAAGTCAAAAGCTTCCTCCTCTATTGATTTTCCTCCACAACAAGGATTAGGAAGGAAAAACCGGGCAAGGCCGGGTACTCAGCTAGTACTGATATAAATGTAGATGATGACTCGTGGATTAGAGACTGCTCATTTATTTATTCCTTATATAAATAAGGGTGCGTTCACACGGCCGTCTGTCCCCGTTTTGGTTCTTTTCTTGCATGCTGTAAACGGATTAAAACTGTTTAAAAAAAAATCCCATTCATGTCAATGCGATTTTTTTTACAATCAGTTTACATCCGTTTGTACCCGTCTGCACTCATTTCCGTTTTTTGACAGCAGAAAAACGGCACATGCAGTATTTTTTCTTCCGTCAAAAAGACGGAAAAAATCGGATACAGTAAATTTAACATTGAAGTCTATGGAAAACGGAAGTCTATGGAAAACGGATACAAAGCAAGATCTGACACACTGTGGCCCAAAATGATCAATGCTTCTGAGACTAAAACTATCTGTTTTGACCATAGCAACCAGGTTGCTATGGGCAAATCAGTTTTGTCTCAGACACATTGATAAATCTGGGCCACATGCGTTCTGCTTCTCCTAAGGGGGACTTTGTCAGCAGTTTCACCCCTTTCCCCCCACAACTTCTCACAGCATAAGATAGGTCAAATGGAAACCATTCACATGCTATGATGTTGTGTCCAATGATGCCAGCTGACACTTGGCAATGTGGCAAACGACTGCTGCCCGCCTGCGTGGTTAAAACTTCTTTTTCTCGGCCATACACCTGCTACAAACATTACTACAGTTATGTTTAAACAGTTTCCACATTACCTACATAGCTATTGGGCAGCTGACAGGTTCCCTTTCACTTTTTCAGCATTGTGTGTTTAGCTCTAGGATGTAAGCTTCTGCTCTCTACAAACATAAATGAGGGATCGTATGTTGAGGGATCCGTGCAATGTAAAGTATAGGACAGTGGTATACAACCTGCAGACCTCCAGATGTTGCAAAACTAACGGCTGTTCAGGCATGCTGGGAGTTGTAGTTTTGCAACATCTGGAGGTCCGCAGGTTGAAGACCACTGATATAGGAAGTCGTACTCACCTGTCCCAGCCGCTCCGGACCGTCACCGCTGCCCTGGATGTTGCCCTCTATCGCTGTCGCCGCGTTCCCGGGCTGTCCCCGACGCTCTGGACGTCTCTGCTTCCCGAGGATCCTCGCTCTCCATCGCCGCCATCACGTCACTACGCACGCCGCTCCTATTGGATGACTGGACGGCGTGCACAGCGACGTGATGGTGACGATGGAGAGCGTCGACAATGCAGGGGATCCCGAAGAGGACGCGTCGGAGCCCCGAGGACAGGTAAGTGATCGTCAGTGGACCACATGGGGCACCGTAAATGGCTATCCGGTGGCAGCTGAAGCAGTCTGCGCTGCCGGATAGCCGTTTATGCGATGGCCCCGACATACAAAAGCATCGTATGTTGATGCTGCCTTAAACATGCCTCTGAGAGGCCATCGTATGTTGAAATGATCGTATGTCGGGGCCATCGTAGGTCGGGGGGTCACTGTACACGCACGCACAGATGCACACACCACATGTTGCCCACACATTATCCACATAGACATGGCACACACAGACATACCCACTCCTGAATTATTAACAGCCCCATGATGTGCATCAGTAATGGCACTCACCAATAAATTCCTCCTCCTCCTCGTCATCCTCGTCCCCATTCTCTGAGTCGGTCTGCATGGGCTCCTCAGCAAAGTTGACCCCTTTGGGATGCCTGAAGGGTAGGTCCGTGCCATGGCTGAGGGCAGCCCCCTGGCTCTGGGACTCCTTTAACTGGGTGAAGTACTGCAGGGCGAATTCCAGAAGGTCCTCCGGCTGCTTCCTCAGCACCTCCACGGTAAAGCTCTGCAGCAGCTCCGTCAGCCCCTCTGGGATTTCTATACTCATCCCTGGGGCAACAGTCAGGTGGGGAACGTAGGGGGGCAAGTGAGGGGCACTCTATACCTGTACACTGAAGACCAATTGGGAAGGTGTGTGGAGAAGCAGGACTGTGGGCAGGCACCCTACAGCCAACTGCACAATGGCAGCTCCAGCAGGTAGGGAGATTGGCACACAATCATAAGGAAGAGACAAAAGCACCACTGCAATGAATGCTCAGCTGGCACACGGGCCGGCAGCTCTACCTGGTGGGCACACACCTTTGTTGTCAGTGCATACATGCAGATGGATGGAAATTGGCCAATGAGCGATCCCCTGCAGCACTGCAAGAGGCAGGAATCACTCCGCTGTAATAGATGTAGTCCTGAAGTTACCAAGCCTCTAGAATCCAGCAGGCCGCACCGCGGGGCATCAATCCTCACAGCTGCTCCCTCTGCAGGAGGGCGGCCTATCTTCAGCTGCGGTAACGCTGCCGTCCGCTCCCCGCGCCGCACATCACATATCTCCGGGGACACGCTCCAAGGAAATCCGCGCGCGGGAGGCGATGACAAGCTGCAATCAGCGGCTGCCCCCCACCATTATCTGCATTTACGCCCGGTCACTGTCACCACACACAGCCGGGGCTCAGGGTAAAGCATTCCCCGCCTACCGCAGTCACCACCGTATTGTGTCAGCCAAAGAGGAGCCCGCAGCTACATGTGACCCCAGAAACCATGACAACCACCTCTCTCCGAAGGGGCCGCTTCTACTATAGCGCGGGAGTCTGCAGCTAGGAAAGATGCTGGGGCATTGCAGTTATCATTGTGTACCTCATAACCGGAGTCTATCTTAGGATACAGAGCACGGAGGGGACAGGCATGACCTGGTGCTGATGGAAAAGAAGCCATATTACCCGCCCAAAAAGAGTGTAGATAGGTACTACCCCATAACTACCGAAGGCACACATGTCTGTGCCCCCCTCCTCCCACGCCTACATTGTAGTGTAGATGGGCACTACCCCATGGATAAACGCCAGGGCTGACATTGTAGTGTAGATGGGCACTACCCCATGGATAAACGCCAGGGCTGACATTGTAGTGTAGATGGGCACTACCCCATGGATAAACGCCAGGGCTGACATTGTAGTGTAGATGGGCACTACCCCATGGATAAACGCCAGGGCTGACATTGTAGTGTAGATGGGCACTACTCCATAGATCAGTGATGGCGAACCTTTCTGAGCCCGAGTGCTCAAACCGTAACGCACGCCAACCTTTTTTCCTTCAAAGTGCCAGCACATCAATTCAATCAGAATACTGATGTGTGTGGGGTGATTTATGTTTGAGGGGTGCTGTGTGTGTCTGAAGGGTGCTGTGTGTGTCTGAAGGGTGCTGTGTGTGTCTGAAGGGTGCTGTGTGTGAGAGGTGATGTGTGTTTGAGGGGTGCTGTGTGTGTGTGTGAGGTGCTGAGTGTGGGGGTGATGTGTGTTTGGGGGGGTGCTGTGTGTCTGAGGTGCTGTGTTTGGGGGGGGGGGTGCTGTGTGTCTGAGGTGCTGTGTTTGGGGGGGGGGGGGGGTGCTGTGTGTGAGAGGTGATGTGTGTTTGAGGGGTGCTGTGTGTGGGAGTGATTTTGTGTGTGTGTGTGTGTGTGTTTGAAGGGTGCTGTGTGTCTAAAGGTGCTGCGTGTGTGTATGTGTGGTGCTGTGTGTGTGAGGTGCTGTGTGTGGGAGTGATTTTGTGTGTGTGTGTTTGAAGGGTGCTGTGTGTCTAAAGGTGCTGCGTGTGTGTATGTGTGGTGCTGTGTGTGTGAGGTGCTGTGTTTGGGGGGGGTGCTGTGTGTGAGAGGTGATGTGTGTTTGAGGGGTGCTGTGTGTGTGTGTGAGGTGCTGAGTGTGGGGGTGATGTGTGTTTGGGGGGGGTGCTGTGTTTGGGGGGGTGCTGTGTGTGAGAGGTGATGTGTGTTTGAGGGGTGCTGTGTGTCTAAAGGTGCTGTGTGTGGGAGTGATTTTGTGTGTGTGTGTGTGTGTGTGTTTGAAGGGTGCTGTGTGTCTAAAGGTGCTGCGTGTGTGTATGTGTGGTGCTGTGTGTGTGAGGTGCTGTGTGAGGGGTGCTGTGTGTGTGTGTTTGAGGGGTGCTGTGTGTGTGTGTGTTTGAGGGGTGCTGTGCGTCTAAAGGTGCTGTGTGTGTGGGGGTACTGTGTGTGTGAGGTGCTGTGTGTGTGTGTGTGTTTGAGGGGTGCTGTGCGTCTAAAGGTGCTGTGTGTGTGGGGGTACTGTGTGTGTGAGGTGCTGTGTGTGTGTTTGAGGGGTGCTGTGTGTGTTTGAGGGGTGCTATGGGTGCTGTGTGGGGGATTGGGTACATAATACATACATAGGCCCTCATTTACTAAGAAAATGGGGTTGTAAGTCTATCTTGCTTTCTTACCCGATTGCTTTTTTCCCCTGGTATTTATTATTATGTCGCATCCTGTTTGTCGCACGTGGGTTTTGTTGGTTTTGGTTTCCAACTCCTCTGAGCTGTCGGGAAAAAATCCACAACAATTCAACAAATTCGGGTTGGAAACCTTAATAAATACGTGGGAAAGCTCAGAAATGTCGGGTAACGCCCCTTTTTCGGGTTTGGGAGAATCCACATCGGGTCCGTCGGGAAAAAAATGTCGCATCGTGTCGCAGACTGGCGCACGATGTCTGCGACATGGCGCAGACAAAGATGCGACAAAAAAACCCGACAAAAGAGGTCGGGTTTAGAATAGTAAATGAGGGCCATAATGTTATTTCAGCTACCGGGTTGGATGCTAGGGTGGTGCTGTAATAGTTTTTAGTATATTTGCTGGTAGAAGAGCACGGACTGCAGAGAGGGGTGCTGTGTGTCTGAGGTGCTGAGTGTGGGGGTGATGTGTGTTTGGGGGGTGCCGTGTGTGTGAGGTGCTGTGTTTGAGGGGTGGTGCTGTGTGTGAGAGGTGATGTGTGTGAGAGGTGATGTGTGTTTGAGGGGTGCTGTGTGTGTGTGTGAGGTGCTGAGTGTGGGGGTGATGTGTGTTTGGGGGGGGGGTGCTGTGTGTGTGAGGTGCTGTGTTTGGGGGGGTGCTGTGTGTGAGAGGTGATGTGTGTTTGAGGGGTGCTGTGTGTCTAAAGGTGCTGTGTGGGGGAGTGATTTTGTGTGTGTGTATGTGTGTTTGAAGGGTGCTGTGTGTCTAAAGGTGCTGCGTGTGTGTATGTGTGGTGCTGTGTGTGTGAGGTGCTGTGTTTGGGGGGGGGGTGCTGTGTGTGAGAGGTGATGTGTGTTTGAGGGGTGCTGTGTGTCTAAAGGTGCTGTGTGTGGGAGTGATTTTGTGTGTGTGTGTGTGTTTGAAGGGTGCTGTGTGTCTAAAGGTGCTGCGTGTGTGTATGTGTGGTGCTGTGTGTGTGAGGTGCTGTGTTTGGGGGGGGTGCTGTGTGTGAAAGGTGATGTGTGTTTGAGGGGTGCTGTGTGTCTAAAGGTGCTGTGTGTGGGAGTGATTTTGTGTGTGTGTGTGTGTTTGAAGGGTGCTGTGTGTCTAAAGGTGCTGCGTGTGTGTATGTGTGGTGCTGTGTGTGTGAGGTGCTGTGTGTTTGAGGGGTGCTGTGTGTGTGTTTGAGGGGTGCTGTGTGTGTGTGTTTGAGGGGTGCTGTGCGTCTAAAGGTGCTATGGGTGCTGTGTGGGGGATTGGGTACATAATACATACATAGGCCCTCATTTACTAAGAAAATCGGGTTGTAAGTCTATCTTGCTTTCTTACCCGACTGCTTTTTTCCCCTGGTATTTATTATTATGTCGCATCTTGTTTGTCGCACGTGGGTTTTGTTGGTTTTGGTTTCCAACTCCTCTGAGCTGTCGGGAAAAAATCCACAACAATTCAACAAATTCGGGTTGGAAACCTTAATAAATACGTGGGAAAGCTCAGAAATGTCGGGTAACGCCCCTTTTTCGGGTTTGGGAGAATCCACATCGGGTCCGTCGGGAAAAAAATGTTGCATCGTGTCGCAGACTGGCGCACGATGTCTGCGACATGGCGCAGACAAAGATGCAACAAAAAAACCCGACAAAAGAGGTCGGGTTTAGAATAGTAAATGAGGGCCATAATGTTATTTCAGCTACCGGGTTGGATGCTAGGGTGGTGCTGTAATAGTTTTTAGTATATTTGCTGGTAGAAGAGCACGGACTGCAGAGAGGGGTGCTGTGTGTCTGAGGTGCTGAGTGTGGGGGTGATGTGTGTTTGGGGGGTGCCGTGTGTGTGAGGTGCTGTGTTTGAGGGGTGGTGCTGTGTGTGAGAGGTGATGTGTGTGTGGGTGTTTGAGGGGTGCTGTGTGTCTAAAGGTGCTGTGTGTGGGGGTGCTGCGTGTGTGTGAGGTGCTGTGTGTGGGGGTGCTGCGTGTGTGTGAGGTGCTGTGTGTGGGGGTGCTGTGTGTGTGTTTGAAGGGTGCTGTGTGTGTGTTTGAGGGGTGCTATGGGTGCTGTGTGGGGGATTAGGTACATAATACATACATAATGTTATTTCAGCTACCGGGTTGGATGCTAGGGTGGTGCTGTAATAGTTTTTAGTATATTTGCTGGTAGAAGAGCACGGACTGCAGAGAGGGGTGCTGTGTGTCTGAGGTGCTGAGTGTGGGGGTGATGTGTGTGTGTGTTTGGGGGGTGCTGTGTGTGTGAGGTGCTGTGTTTGAGGGGTGGTGCTGTGTGTGAGAGGTGATGTGTGTTTGAGGGGTGCTGTGTGTGTGGGTGTTTGAGGGGTGCTGTGTGTCTAAAGGTGCTGTGTGTGTGGGTGCTGCGTGTGTGTGAGGTGCTGTGTGTGGGGGTGCTGTGTGTGTGTGAGGTGCTGTGTGTGGGGGTGCTGTGTGTCTAAAGGTGCTGTGTGGGAGTGCTGCGTGTGTGTGTGTGAGGTGCTGTGTGTGTGTTTGAGGGGTGCTGTGCGTCTAAAGGTGCTGTGTGGGGGGGGTGCTGTGTGTGTGGGGGTACTGTGTGTGTGTTTGAGGGGTGCTGTGTGTGTGTGTTTGAGGGGTGCTGTGTGTGTTTGAGGGGTGCTATGGGTGCTGTGTGTTGGATTGGGTACATAATACATACATAATATAAAATACATACATAATACATAAAAAAATGTTATTTCAGCTACCGGGTCTGATGCTAGGGTGGTGCTGTAATAGTTTTTAGTATATTTGCTGGTAGAAGAGCACGGACTGCAGAGAGTGGGCTGTGTCCCGTGTATCAGAACAAAGGAAAAAAGAAAGTTGCCTCTTTCAAGGTGCTTGTAGTATTAAAACATTAAACCTTGAATCTGTATACATTAAAAATAGAAAAAGGTGGACATCAATCAAAAGAGAAGCGAAACGCCAACATGTTTTGAGCAAAATGTAGCTCTTAATCATGGCTATATGTCGCCCAAAACGCACTGGAGTTTCACTTTTCTTTTATGATGTCCAACTTTTTCTATTTTTAATGCATAGTTATTAAAGATTTGATGTTTTAATACTACAAGCACCGTTATCCTTGGAAGAGCTGGAGGAAACTTTCTTTTTTCTTTTGTTCTGATTCATAATACATATATACATACGTCATAAATACATACACACATCATACATGCATAACCTACACACACACACATATATATATATATATATATATATATATATACACACACACACACACATCATACATGCATAACCTTCATATATATATATATATATATATATATACACACATCATACATACATATGCACACCATACATAATACATACACAAATCCATAATATATACATGCACATCATACATAAATACATCATACATACATAACATACAGTAAATACATAACATATATATGTTATGTATGTACTGCATGTATGATGTATTTATGTATGATGTGCATGTATATATTATGGATTTGTGTATGTATTATGTATGGTGCGCATATGTATGTATGTATGTATTATATATGTATGATGTTTATGCATTATAGGGGGGATTAAACTGGCAGAGTCACTGGTAGAGAAGGATCTAGGTGTACTTGTAGATCACAGACTACAGAATAGCATGCAATGTCAGGCTGCTGCTTCCAAAGCCGGTGCATTGCCGTAGAATGAGATTTGCCATAGAATGAGATGGTCCGCCTCCATCACATCCTATTGGCTCACTCTTGTCACGTGACATATTTAAACGTCACGCATCGATGCGCACAGTAGTCTCAGTTTGGCTATCACAGGGAGAGGATCTCCTCACCCTGTGATAGCTGAAGCTGCACGGAGCTCTCATGGGCTCTGTGGCCCGACAGAAGCTCACACATGTACGCAGCTCATACGGCTGCCTCATATACATTTACTCTATTATTACATGTACTGTTGATCCACAGCGCTATCGGGATCTCTATGCCCGATGGTGCTGTCATCAGTGTGCGTCCCCGCGAGCGCCCCACGCCCGCAGCTCTACTCCCCGTCCCCCGCAGCTCTACTCCCCGTCCCCCGCCCCCCGCAGCTCTACTCCCCGTCCCTCGCAGCTGTACTCCCCGTCCCCCGCATCTCTACTCCCCGCCCCCCGCAGCTCTACTCCCCGTCCCCTGCAGCTCTACTCCCCGTCCTACGCAGCTCTACTCCCCATCCCCTGTGAACGCTCAGGGAGCGATCCACAGCGCTATGGGGATTCCTACGCCCGATTGCGCTGTCATCAGTGTACGTCCCCGCGAGCGCCCCACGCCCACAGCTGTACTCCCCGTCCCCCGCAGCTCTACTCCCCGTCCCGTTAACGCTCAGGGAGCGGGGAACAGAAAGTAGAGCATCGGGCGCAGGTAAAGTAGTACTGCGCATGCGCAGCACTACGCGAATAACTTTACCTGCGCCCGATGCTCTACTTTCTGTTCCCCGCTCCCTGAGCGTTAACGGGACGGGGAGTAGAGCTGCGGGGGGCGGAGGACGGGGAGTAGAGCTGCGGGGGACGGGGAGTAGAGCTGCGGGCGTGGGGCGCTCGCGGGGACACACACTGATGACAGCGCCATCGGGATCCCGATAGCGCTGTGGATCAACAGTAAATGTATATGAGGCAGCCGTATGAGCTGCGTACATGTGTGAACTTCTGTCGGGCCACAGAGGCCATGAGAGCTCCGTGCAGCTTCAGCTATCACAGGGTGAGGAGATCCTCTCCCTGTGATAGCCAAACTGAGACTACTGTGCGCATGGATGCGTGACGGTTAAATATGTCACGTGACAAGAGAGAGCCAATAGGATGTGATGGAGGCGGACCATCTCATTCTATGGCAAATCTCATTCCACGGCAATGCACCGGCAGGATATTGTCATGTATAAAAAGAGGCATGGACTCAAAGGACAGGGACATAATACTCCCCCTTTATAAAGCATTGGTACGGCCTCACCTGGAATATGCTGTTCAGTTTTGGGCACCTGTCCATAAAAGGGACACTGTGGAGCTGGAAAGGGTGCAGAGACGCGCGACTAAACTAATATGGGGCATGGAACATCTTAGCTATGAGGAGCGATTAAAGGAGTTACAATTGTTTAGTCTTGAGAAGAGACGTTTAAGGGGGGATATGATAAACGTATATAAGTATATAAATGGCCCATACAAAAAATATGGAGGAAAAACTGTTCCAGGTTAAACCCCCCCCCCCAAAGGACGAGGGGGCACTCCCTCCGTCTGGAGAAGAAAAAGTTTAGTCTCAAGGGGCGACACGCCTTCTTTACCGTGAGGACTGTGAATTTATGGGACGGTCTACCTCAGGAACTGGTCACAGCAGGAACAATTAACAGCTTTAAAACAGGATTAGATACATTCCTGGAACAAAATAACATTAATGCTTTTGAAGAAATATAAAATCCCATCCCTTCCCCAATATCGCGCCACACCCCTACCCCTTAATTCCCTGGTTGAACTTGATGGACATATGTCTTTTTTCGACCGTACTAACTATGTAAATTATGTGTATATATATATATATATGTATTATACATACATAATGCATAAATACAAACATACATATATAATACATACATAAATATACACATGCACACATCATACACAATACATCCATAATACATACATAATACACACCATACATACATATTACACACACCATACATAATACACACCATACATAATACACACCATACGTACATATTACACACATACATATTGTAAGGATTCCTCCTTGGGGATTAGCTCCGGGATCGTCCTGGACACTGCCACGGGACACGTTTCCACTCAATAAACCCACAGACAACGGTAATTCATGCACGCCTGGCACCTTGCCAGCTTTATTTAGACAGGTTGCAGGTAAAACAAAACATAACTCAGGAACAAACCAAAGTCCTAGACCGTCTGGTCACTGACTACACATATCAGCATGCCCTGACTACTGTCTGGTGAGCTACCCTCAGCCAGCATAAAACATGTGCCCCTGCAACCTGTTACTCACAGTTCACACCACTTCTTCACTTCTTGGACCGCTCACAGTTCGCTGTGTGTTTCCTCAACAGGGTCCGTGTGTCTCCCCCTACAGCGTCATGCTTTTACCCAGGGAGAGCCCCAACTATTCTGTTTCTTTTCCTTTTAAACACACTTTCCCTTCCTGATACCTCATTAATCAGGCCACAGGTGGAGCATTCTGCAGAGATAGCAAGGGAAATACACCCTTTCCTTGCCACACTGCCACAATATACACACCATACATACATATTACACACATCATACATACATAATACACATCATACATACATATTACACACATCATACATAATACACACATCATACATACATATTACACACACCATACATACATAATACACACCATACATACATATTACACATATCATACATACATATTACACACATCATACATACATACATAATACACACACCATACATACATAATACACACACCATACATAAATATTACACACATCATTCATACATACATACATATTACACACATCATACATACATACATAATACACATACCATACATACATATTACACACATCATACACACACCATACATACATATTACACACATCATACACACACCATACATACATATTACACACATCATACATACATACATAATACACACACCATACATACATAATACACACACCATACATACATATTACACACATCATACATACATACATATTACACACATCATACATACATACATAATACACATACCATACATACATATTACACACATCATACACACACCATACATACATATTACACACATCATACACACACCATACATACATATTACACACATCATACATACATACATAATACACATATTGCACACATCATACATACATACATAATACACATACCATACATACATATTACACACATCATACATACATAATACACACCATACATACATATTACACACATCATACATACATACATATTACACACATCATACATACATACATAATACACATACCATACATACATATTACACACATCATACATACATAATACACACCATACATACATAATACACACCATACATACATATTACACACATCATACATACATACATAATACACATACCATACATACATATTACACACATCATACATACATAATACACACCATACATACATATTACACACATCATACATACATACATATTACACACATCATACATACATACATAATACACATACCATACATACATAATACACATCATACATACATAATACACACCATACATACATATTACATACATACATTTCACCCCCCTCCCGTCCTCGGTCTGTGCACTTTTCTCACCTGAGGCAGCCATGTTGGGGTCAGAGGCCGGGCGCGTCCACTCCCATCTGCTGCACACTTTGCACCATCGCCCACTTCTTCCTCATGCCGAGGAATGGACACTCGGTGCCAGGAGTTGCGGCCAGGAGCATCTCAGGAATGGAAGGAGACGTGCGCAGCTGCGGGGCAGCACCTGCGCCTGCAGTTAACGCAGCAGTGTGCGCGGCCGGGGAAGGAGGAAAGAGAGTCCCAGAGGAAGGGGGGATAGAGCGTCCGGAGGACGTTGGATAGAGCGTCTGGAGCCGCAAATTTTTAAAAAATGCATTTTTAAACATTCCCCAGACGGCCCGGCCATCCGGTGTGCCCTGAAAGACATCTATGGCAAACTATGGCGACGTGCCCACAGAGGGGGCTCGGCGTGCCACCTGTGGCACGCGTGCCATAGGTTCGCCATCACTGCCATAGATGAACACACATGTCTATATACCCTCTTCAGAAGCCTATATTGTAGTGTAGATAGGTGCTACCCTGTGGATAAACGCCAGTGACACACATATATCTACACTCACTTTCTAAGACACCTACATTGTAGTGTAGATAGACGGTACCCGGTGGATAAACGCCAGTGACACACATGTCTATACCCCCTCATCAGAAGCCTATACAGTGGTCCCTCAACATACGATGGTAATCCGTTCCAAATGGACCATCGTTTGTTGAAACCATCGTATATTGAGGGATCTGTGCAATGTAAAGTATAGGACAGTGGTCTACAACCTTCGGACCTCCAGATGTTGCAAAACTCCAACACCCAGCCTGTCCGGGCATGCTGGGAGTTGTAGTTTTTCAAAATCTTGAAGTCCGCAGGTTGAAGACCTGGTATTGGAGGTTGTACTCACGTGTCCCCGCCACTCCGGACCATCACCGCTGCCCTGGATGTCGCCTTCCATCGCTGTCGCCGCATCCCCGGGGTGTCCCCGACGCTCCGGCAAGGCCTCTGCTTCCCAAGCATCGTCGCTCTCCGTCGCCGCCATCATGTCGCTACGCAAGCCGCTCTTATTGGATGACGGGACGGCGTGCGCAGCGACGTGATGACGATGATGAAGAGGATCCTGAAGAGGACGCGCCGGAGCCCCGAGGACAGGTAAGTGATCGTCAGTGGACAACACAGGGCACCGTAAACGGCTCTCCGGTGGCAGCTGAAGCCGTCTGCGCTGCCGGATAGCCGTTTATGTGATGGCCCGACATACAAAAGCATTGTATGTTGATGCTGCCTTCAACATGCGATGGCCTCTCAGAGGCCATCGTATGTTAAAATGATCGTATGTCGGGGCCATCGTAGGTCGGGGGGGTCACTGTATTATAGTGTAGATAGGCACTAACCTTGTATAAACGCCAGTGACACACATATCTATACCCCCTTTCTTAGACACCTACATTGTAGTGTAGATAGACACTACCCGGTGGATAAATGCCAGTGACACACGTCTATACCCCCTCCTTAGAAGCCTATACATATGTCTATACCCACTCCTCAGAAGCCTACATTGTAGTGTAGATAGGCGCTACCCGTTGGATAAACGCCAGTGACACACATGTCTATGCCTCCTCATCAGAAGCCTATACATATGTCTATACCTACTCCTCAGAAGCCTACATTGTAGAGTAGATAGGCGCTACCCTGTGGATAAACGCTAGTGACACACATATTTATTGCCCCTTTCTAAGACACCTACATTGTAGTGTAGATAGGCGCTACCCTGTGGATAAACGCCAGTGACAAACATCTATACCCCCTTTCTAAGACACCTACATTGTAGTGTAGATAGGCGCTACCCTGTGGATAAACGCTAGTGACACAAATGTCTATACCCTTTTGTAAGACACCTACATTGTAGTGTAGATAGGCACTACCCGGTGGATAAACGCCAGTGACACACATGTCTATACGCTAGAGCTGGAACGATTATTCGATAAAATCGATTAAATTAGAAAACGGGATTTGTTGTCGACAAATCCCGTTATCGAATAATCACGCATTTCGTTGTCCGCGGTCAGGAGGCTGCTGCAGGCAGGAGGGTGGTCAGGCGCGAGTTCCGAAAATCCCGCAACAGCCTCTGACAGTTTTAGGCTAAGCCTCTCAGCTCCACCCTCTGATCAGTGTTACCAGTTAGGAGGTTGCTGCTCCTCCTGTCTCCTCCCCCGCTGCCATTTTACCTGTACTTCCCCCACTCAGCCCATGAGGATCAGTGACCCTCCATTTTCTGCTGCCGTCCACCGCCTCCAGGGTAGGTTGAGGTTCCAATAGAGCACACACTCACTGTACTGCGGCCCTGGCCGCTGGTGATCCTCCCAGGGCCTCCATCTGTGTGTGTCTGCTCTGCACTGCACTGCACTCCTGTACACATGGGGGTGTCTGCTCTGCACTGCTATACACATGGGGGTGTCTGCTCTGCACTGCTATACACATGGGGGTGTCTGCTCTGCACTGCTATACACATGGAGGGTGTATGCTCTGTAGATATCACAGGCAAAATACAGAAAAATTCAGCTCACCGTTATAATTCTCAGACCCACATCATGTATGTGGTAACACACCTCTCCAGTTGGAAGACTCGGAGTGAGGCAAGGGCCGTGTTGCCAGGTGCAGCAATTAGGCATAGGAGAAAGTGGCATCCGGCTCCCAAACTGGATAAAATACTGGCTTTATTGGAAAATATTAAAAACCAAACTGGAACATAATGTGGATAAGAACAAACGAAACGCAACCAACGCGTTTCGACCTGTTAACAAGTCTTAATCATGGTAAGTATAATAGACAAGAAATGCATGTTAAATACTGTGGTAACCGGTGACATCACATAAGGTTTCTGGAAAATATGGAGCTGGGAGAGTGGGTAAAACCCGTAATGGAGTGAACATATAAATGAATAGTAAATTGGACATAAACTATATCTTATTCAAGTGATTAATATATGTAACTTAAGTCATGTCTGTAATTAAGTCCAGACGGGAAGCGCGTGTCTAAACACAATATCCAAAAGGCCTCTCGTCTGAACACGGCTTTACTCCAATCTCCACCTCTCCTGGGCGGGCGTATTCTTTCTATACCTGTCACTGAAATGTTCGGAACGATACCTGCATGATGATCGATAATGTGTTTAGTGAAGCCTGACACAGACCTACTGCCGATTTTATTACTGTCGGGTATGTATAGATGTTCTTTGATCCTAACTTTAAGTTTTCTGCTCGTACATCCTATGTATTGAAGGTTACATGGTATGCAAATGATGGTATAAACAACATGGTGTGTTTGACAATTGATGAAACTTTTTGCTTGAAATTCTTGTCCTGTGGTACATGAATGAAATTTATCAGTATTGGGCATGTATTGGCAGACTGTACATCTTGGGTGGCTACATTTGTTAGCCATGTATCCGTGTGGGGAGCTGTACTGAAATCGCTGGGAGAAAGTTGATTATGTAGTGAACGTGCTTTGCGGGGTACTACCCGAACACCTTGTCGCACAATTTCAGACATAGTTTTATCAAGATGTAATACAGGTAAATGTTTGAATATAATATGTTTAATATCTTGAAATTGTCTAGAAAATGGTGTGGTGAAGGTGGGAAGCGATTTAGTATTAGATTGGATATGTTGCCTGTCACAAAGATAGTAGTTAGCCGGTTTTGAATTAACAATATTTTCTGCTCTATTTATGATGTATGGTTGATACCCTCTAGTAGATAGGCGTTCTCTAATATCCTTGCATGTCTCCCTGTATGTATGTTGTTCAGACGATGCGCGTCTTGCTCGTACAAATTCCCCAATGGGTAGATTACGTGTTACATGTTCGGGATGACAACTTGATGAGTGGAGTAAACTATTACCTGCACAGGTTTTACGGAACAATTTAGTGTGAATAACATGTGATGTACAGTCACCTCTCAGGGTAATGTCTAGAAAATCTGTTTGACTAGCTGAGATACTGCCCGTAAAAACTAATGACAGCATTGAACCCTAGTGTATTCTACAGACCTTAGGGTGCAATGTTCTGCAGCCTGCACATACCCCCCCCCCCATGTGTATAGTAGTGTGTGTACATTCCTATACAGGTCGGGGTATGTGCAGAGCATTGCACCTAGTCTGTACTACAGATACATGGCTGCAATGCTCTTCATATACCCCTATGTGTATAGCAGTAGATGCAGAGCATTGCACCCTTGTGTCTGCAGTACAGTGTGCAATTCACACCGCTATACCCATGGGGGTATGTGCAGAGCATTGCACCCTTGTGTCTGTAGTACACTGTGCAGAGTGTGTGTGTAGGGCTGGGCGGTATGACCAAAAATGCATATCACAGTATTTTTGCAAGTTATGGCAGTTCCACTGTATTTAACGGTATTCCCTCCCTCCCAGGAACTAATCATATATGACCCCCAGGTCGCTGCTATATTTCTCTAAACTCAATCCCCCCCCCTCTCCCAGGCCGTGGTGCTTTAAATGAATGAGATGCGACCGCGGTGCTGGAAACGATTACAGGAAAACTGTCAGATATTTTCTCCCGCACTATCCTGGTGGATAACGCGGGAGACTCTGATTAAAACGAGCCCTACCTTACCCGGATCCGCCCAGCCGTTCGCCCGCAGTTGTAGTTTTATTCTATGTGTGTATCTTGCTGTAACTGGCACTGACGTCAGCGCCACTTATGAATATTCATTCCCACCTCCCTCAGCTCTCCCTCTCTTCGCTGCTCCTAACTGGAGGGAGGGGGGATGAATATTCATAAGTGGCGCTGACGTCAGTGCCAGGTAACCTGCAGAAGCCCCGCCCGTGCCAGTTACAGCAAGATATACACATAGAATAAAACTACAATTGTGGACGAACGGCGAGTGTATCCAGGTAAGGTAGGGCTCGTTTTAATCAGCGTATTTGACAGTTTTCCTTTAAGTTGCGAGCCGGAAGCTGTCACCTCCCCCTGCAAGCGCCAAAAGCCAGGCTTGCCGGCGGCCCGCAAGTCATTCATTTAAAGTGCCAACGGCCCGCAGGTCATTCATTTAACCCCTTAAGGACTCAGCCCATTTTGGCCTTAAGGACTCAGACAATTTAATTTTTATGTTTTCATTTTTTCCTCCTCGCCTTCTAAAAATCATAACTCTTTTATATTTTCATCCACAGACTAGTATGAGGGCTTGTTTTTTGCGCGACCAGTTGTCCTTTGTAATGACATCACTCATTATATCATAAAATGTATGGCGCAACCAAAAAACACTATTTTTGTGGGGAAATTAAAACGAAAAACGCAATTTTGCTAATTTTGGAAGGTTTTGTTTTCACGCCGTACAATTTATGGTAAAAATGACATGTGTTCTTTATTCTGAGGGTCAATACGATTAAAATGATACCCATTATTATATACTTTTATATTATTGTTGCGCTTAAAAAAAATCACAAACTTTTTTAACCAAATTAGTACGTTTATAATCCCTTTATTTTGATGACCTCTAACTTTTTAATTTTTCCGTATAAGTGGCGGTATGGGGGCAAATTTTTTGCGCCATGATGTGTACTTTTTTTTGATACCACATTTGCATATAAAAAACTTTTAATAAATTTTTTATAATTTTTTTTAATAAAATGTATTAAAAAAGTAGGAATTTTGGACTTTTTTTTTTTTCGTTCACGCCGTTCACCGTACGGGATCATTAACATTTTATTTTAATAGTTCGGACATTTACGCACGCGGCGATACCAAATATGTCTATAAAAAATGTTTTTTACGCTTTTTGGGGGTAAAATAGGAAAAAACGGACGTTTTACTTTTTTATTGGGGGAGGGGATTTTTCACTTTTTTTTTTACTTTGACTTTTACATTTTTTTACATTTTTTTTTTACACTTGAATAGTCCCCATAGGGGACTATTCATAGCAATACCATGATTGCTAATACTGATCTGTTCTATGTATAGGACATAGAACAGATCAGTATTATCGGTCATCTCCTGCTCTGGTCTGCTCGATCACAGACCAGAGCAGGAGACGCCGGGAGCCGGACGGAGGAAGGAGAGGGGACCTCCGTCCGGCGTTCTGAATGATCGGATCCCCGCAGCAGCGCTGTGGGCGATCCGATCGTTCATTTAAATCGCGAACTGCCGCAGATGCGGGGATCTGTATTGATCTGTATTGATCTGTATTGCGAGATCGCGGGCGTCGGCCATTGCCGGCGGGTCCCTGGCTGCGATCAGCAGCCGGGATCAGCCGCGCATGACACGGGCATCGCTCCGATGCCCGCGGTTATGCTTAGGACGTAAATGTATGTCCCGGTGCGTTAAGTACCACCTCACCAAGACGTACATTTACGTCCTGCGTCCTTAAGGGGTTAAAGTGCAGCGGCCGCAAGTCATTCAATTAAAGCGCCGGCGGCCCGCATGTCATTCATTTAAAGCACCGCCGCAACTCATCTGCAGGTGACAATTTATTCATTCGAGGGGGGGAGGGGCCCGACCGGTATTGCGGTATGGGAAAACTTCATATCGTGCAGAGAAAAAATTTCGGTATGAACGGGTATACCGCCCAGCCCTATGTGTGTGTACTACATACACACTGCTATACAAATGGTAGTATGTGCAGAGCACTGCATCCTAGTGTCTGTACTACAGACACAAGGGTGCAATGCTCTGCACATAACACCATGGGTATAGCAGTGTGTATTTAGTACATATACACTGCTATACACATTGGGGGGGGGGGGTGCAGAGCTTTTGCACCCTAGTATTTGTAGTACTACAGAGTCTGTACTCAGACATGAGTCGGGTGCAATGCTCTGCAGTCTGTATAGGAGTGCTATATAAAAAGAGTAAAGTAAAAAAAAAAAAAATTAACTGCTGCCCCAATAAACAATTAGCTCTCCCTTTTCCCTTTTCCTATTGCTATGCATGGCTATCTGTCTGAACTATTAAAATATTAGTGAATAATTAACATTTTATTTCAATAGTTCAGATAGTAACCTGTGCGGCAATATCAAATTTACACTGGTTTCTGTACAGGATCATTAATAATGATCCTGTACGGCAACCGGCGTAAACATTAAAAAAATAAAAATTAATTACTGCTGTTTGGTCACATCACATGCTGGAAACTTTTAATATGGCCATTGTACATCATTTTTCAAGTAGAATCAGCTAAACCCCTTTTTGGGAATTATTAAATTTTTTTCTGATTAATCAATTAATCGATAAAATAATCGACAACTAATCGATTATTAAAATAATCAATATCTGCTGTCCTACTATATGTCCTCCTCAGAAGCCTGCATTGTAGTGTATATAGGCACTACCCAATGTATATATGCCAGTGGCACTCCCATGTCTATTCTCCCGTCTTCAGACACATACTTTGTAGTGTAGAAAGGCACTACCCTGTGGATAAACACCAGTGATATGGAATATGGAGGTGGGACTGACCAATCATTAGCATTAGAGAATACACAGGAAAATTGAGTAGTCCAGATTGCTCTGAGCATAATGCTGCTTATTAGAAGAAGTTATACATCCTTTATACACCAGATATACGTCATAGATGATATTGCTTTTGGATACATAGAAACGAAATTGAAGACATTAAATGGTCCTTTGGCTACTTCACAAAAACTCCTCAGATATCTGTTATCAGGGGATCCAAAACACGTCAGCGTTATGTCCTGTGTATTTCCATTGATCCATGAATAAAGAGTTCCTGATTTTCTTTATACACCATGCTGGATATTCTTTTCTATATATATGCTATTCGGTCAAAGAGCGCTGCCGGCCAGTCCGAGTGCAGGTGGTTTGGAGTCTGCAGTGGTGAGCTGTTGATTGTACCTAATTCGTTTCTAGATGGGCACTAACCCATGTATAAATGCCAGTGTCAACCATATCTATTCCCCCCTCCTCAGACACCTACAGAGATTTATAATTTTCTATAAGTTTATCTCGGTGTTTCCCAACCAGTGTGTTTCCAGATTTACATAAACGCCATTCTCCACAGTCTCTGCTCATCTCCACGTGCCGGTGCATTGCCGTGGAATGAGATTTGCCATAGAATGAGATGGTCCACCTCCATCACATCCTATTGGCTCTCTCTTGTCACGTGACATATTTAAACGTCACGCATCGATGCGCACAGTAGTGTCAGTTTGGCTCTCACAGGGAGAGGATCTCCTCACCCTGTGATAGCTGAAGCTGTACGGAGCTCTCATGGCCTCTGTGGCCCGACAGAAGTTCACACATGTACGCAGCTCATACGGCTGCCTCATATACACGTACTCTATTATTACATGTACTGTTGATCCACAGCGCTATCGGGATCCCTATGCCCGATGGCGCTGTCATCAGTGTGCGTCCCCGCGAGCGCCCCACGCCCGCAGCTCTACTCCACGTCCCCCGCAGCTGTACTCCACGTCCCCCGCAGCTCTACTCCCCGTCGCCCGTAGCTCTACTCCCCGTTGCCCGTAGCTCTACTCCCCGTCCCCCGCAGCTGTACTCCCCGTCCCCCGTAGGTCTACTCCCCGTCCCCTGTTAACGCTCAGGGAGCGATCCACAGCGCTATGGGGATTCCTATGCCCGATGGCGCTGTCATCAGTGTGCGTCCCCGCGAGCGCCCCACGCCCACAGCTGTACTCCCCGTCCCGTTAACGCACAGGGAGCGGGGAACAGAAAGTAGAGCATCGGGCGCAGGTAAAGTAGTACTGCGCATGTGCAGCACTACGCGAATAACTTAACCTGCGCCCGATGCTCTACTTTCTGTTCCCCGCTCCCTGAGCGTTAACGGGACGGGGAGTGGAGCTGCGGGCGTGGGGCGCTCGCGGGGACGCACACTGATGACAGCGCCATCGGGCATAGGAATCCCGATAGCGCTGTGGATCAACAGTAAATGTATATGAGCCAGCCGTATGAGCTGCGTACATGTGTGAGCTTCTGTCGGGCCACAGAGGCCATGAGAGCTCCGTGCAGCTTCAGCTATCACAGGGTGAGGAGATCCTCTCCCTGTGATAGCCAAACTGACACTGCTGTGCGCATCGATGCGTGACGTTTAAATATGTCACGTGACAAGAGAGAGCCAATAGGATGTGATGGAGGCGGACCATCTCATTCTATGGCAAATCTCATTCCACGGCAATGCACCGGTGTGAGGTGCAAAACTGCGCCCCATGCAATTTTGTGTCTGCCCCTCCCTTCAGCTATCTGGAGATTTCCGAACATACAGCGAGGGGAGGGGGAAGGCAGAGCTGTGCAGGACACAGTTCTGCACCTCCCTCAGCCCTGTACACAGCTCCCTCCTCCCCCTCCCTCAGAAGGAGGGTCGTAGATTCTCACAGCCCCACTCCTGGACGTAGATTTTGACAGCTGTTAAAATCTACCTCCAGGGAGCTGTGGGAATCTCTCTCCTCTTGAGGGAGGTGCTTGAAAATTTACATCCAGGAGTGGGGCTGTGAGATTTTCTCTCCTCCTGAGGGAGGTGCACAGCCCCGGTCACACAGCCCCCTGGACGTAGATTTTCACAGCTGTCAAAATCTACATCCAGGAGCTGGGGGAGGGAGGTGCAGAACTGGGGATGATTGGGGGGGCAAGTTATCGTTGTGTAAATCTAGTTCTTTTTAACCCCATTTGCCTGGGCGTAGGTCATGTGTACTTCCACCATATTTATCAAAGAGGTGCAAGTTCTTTACAAATAGCAAAGTAGTTTGGTCCGTGCGTAAGATTGGACAAAAGTTTTTGTCACAATTTTAAAAAAAATGTCACAGTTGATAAATCAATTACCACTTCAAAGCAAAACAGGAAAATTATTGTAAAACCCCACTTTCTAAGTGATAAGTCACACTGCACAAAGGGTTCACACTGCAATTATGTTTGCATTTGACATCATTGAATCATCCAAGTGGGCAGGGACAGGGGTGTGGCTGGAGTATAGGGCTGCCTGTCCTTAGCCCTGTTCTTACATTGTATTAAAAAAAAAGTCTGACAGACGTTTTAGAAGACTCATTAATGCTTCAGCATTCCAAGATATTTTGGATGACTGTGATTCTTACTTTGTCAGCACAATTTGGGGAAAGCTCTTTTCTGTTCTGTATCTATGCCCCAAATCACAAGTAAGGTCCTTAAAGGCATATTTGGGTTACTTTGGTGTGGACTAACTTGAATGAGGCTAGCCACCGCAACGCCCACTATTTGGCTAAGCAATTAATACCACATGCTGACCCCAAACCCAGAAGTTCAGCGGAGACCGCAGCTTCGTGATACCAGCTGCAACAAGGAAGTGAAGAAGGTGTGTAGTATTGTTTTTCTTTTAACCACCACTAAGCACCAATATAAGAAAACAATATTGATTACTGAAATACCCCTTTAGGCTATGTTCACATGGTGGAATTTCTGTTCTTCTGCTCGGATTTTTTGCAGTTTTGCAGATTCCTTGCGGAATGTGTGTGGAATTTGTGCTGAATTTATGCAGAATTTCTTGCGCTGAACACACAGATTCTGAACAGAACTCAGAGTCCCCCTGACTTCAATAGGATTGCTGCAGAATTCAGCAAAATTTCAAGATTCACTATGTTCATACGACAGAATTTCCCCATTGAATTTTTTCTACTTCTCCATTCAAAAGCCATGGCATACAAGTAATTTGAAGCAGATTCCAAATAGAATTTCCCTGTGGACATTCTGTCTGGAATCAAAGCCCCCGAATGGAAGGTCCTGACAAGGAGTATTTTCTGCTTCAAGAATTGACATGTCACACTTCGGGAATTCCCGGACAGAGATTCCGAGTGAGGCCAGTGCTGACTGAATAAGTTGGTACTAGGACCACGCAGACATTGCTGTCCCCATAGACTGCGAAGAGGTAGAGAAAAAAGGACCAAAGATTTCCAGGCGCTGCTAGCTCAAAGACACCGGAGTCACGAGTTATAGATGAAAGATCCTTGCAGGGATCATATTTCTAAAAAAAAAACAAAGTATAGATGACGCGTTTCGAGGGTAACCCCCTCTTCTTCAGATCAACATCGACAGATGTCGATCTGAGGAAGAGGGGGTTACCCTCGAAACGCGTCATCTATACTTTTGTTTTTAAGGATCTTTCATCTATAACTCGTGCCTCCGGTGTCTTTGAGCTAGCAGCGCCTGGAAATCTTAGGTCCTTTTTTCTCTACCTCTTCGCATGCTTCAACAGGACAGGTTTACCTGAGCCCTGCGGACCCTCCGGCTGAGCAGCCTGCTCCACCAATATACCTCTTATTGAGGTGATATGCACTATTTCTTCTTCTTCAAGGTGAGCAGCCACTTTTAACCCCTTAAGGACTCAGCCCATTTTGGCCTTAAGGACTCAGACAATTTAATTTTTACGTTTTCATTTTTTCCTCCTCGCCTCCTAAAAATCATAACTCTTTTATATTTTCATCCACAGACTAGTATGAGGGCTTGTTTTTTGCGCGACCAGTTGTCCTTTGTAATGACATCACTTATTATATTATAAAATGTATGGTGCAACCAAAAAACACTATTTTTGTGGGGAAATTAAAAAGAAAAACGCAATTTTGCTAATTTTGGAAGGTTTCGTTTTCACGCCGTACAATTTATGGTAAAAATGACGTGTGTTCTTTATTCTGAGGGTCAATACGATTAAAATGATACCCATGATTATATACTTTTCTATTATTGTTGTGCTTTAAAAAAATCACAAACTTTTTAACCAAATTAGTACGTTTATAATCCCTTTATTTTGATGACCTCTAACTTTTTTATTTTTCCATATAAGCGGCGGTATGGGGGCTCATTTTTTGCGCCATGATCAGTACTTTTTTTTGATACCACATTTGCATATAAAAAACTTTTAATACATTTTTTTATAATTTTTTTTTAAATAAAATGTATTAAAAAAGTAGCATTTTTTTTTTCGTTCACGCCGTTTACCGTACGGGATCATTAACATTTTATTTTAATAGTTTGGACATTTACGCACGCGGCGATACCAAATATGTCTATAAAATTAATTTTTTACGCTTTTTGGGGGTAAAATAGGAAAAAACGGACGTTTTACTTTTTTATTGGGGGAGGGGATTTTTCACTTTTTTTTAACTTTTACATTTTTTTAACATATTTTTTACACTTGAATAGATCGCGGGCGTCGGCCATTGCCGGCGGGTCCCTGGCTGCGATCAGCAGCCGGGATCAGCCGCGCATGACACGGGCATCGCTCCGATGCCCGCGGTTATGCACAGGACGTAAATGTACGTCCTAATGCGTTAAGTACCACCGCACCAGGACGTACATTTACGTCCTGCGTCCTTAAGGGGTTAAGGGGCTTTACTACTCCACACCTACTCTAAGGGTAATACACGAGGCGCCATTTGCTGTCTTCTTTTTTTCTATATTACCACATGTCCCCATAGACGGCAATGTTTGTGGAGCAGAAACAAGTTTAATGTTCTAGGAGAGGAGATTTTTCGAGCGAAAAGTCTGCCTCCAAAACGCTGCAGTGTGCACTGTGCAGCGGAATCCCATTGCCAGCAACGTGAAATTTCAAAACGGAATTCCTATCAGAAATTCTGTAGTGTAAACTCAGCCTTAGTGTCTATGGAAATAGAATAGGTTATCCTAGAATTTGGGGATAAAAATGGTAAACTCCTGGCCTATCTGTCTCGGGAAAGCCGTCCTGTGGCTTCAATTCCCTGTGTTCATGCTCGAGACGGGTCCCTTAGCTCTGACCCGTCGGTCATTAATGAGGTATTTCTTTCCTTCTATAGCTCCTTATATTCCTCCTCCTCTGGGGTGACCCCTGAGACGATCCTGTCCTTTCGGAGAGGTCTCCCCCTTGTCCCGCTGACCGCACTCCAGTCCTCGGGACTGGAAAACCCATTTACAGCTGAAGACATCTCTAGGATTATTGAAGACTTGCCCTCTGGGAAGACTCCGGGACTAGATGGCTTGGTGGGGGACTTTTATAGGCTGAATGAGGAGAAACTAATCTCCATTCTCCTCAATTTGTATACAGTGGCCTTTGAGTCTGGCATTGCCTGATTCTATGAGGGAGGCACTGATTGTGGTACTGCCTAAGCCGGGGAAGGATCTGACCTTGCCGGACTCTTATCGCCCTATTTCCCTCCTCAATGTGGATATCAAAATTTTAGCGAAGGTCCTAGCAAACAGACTCCGGGGGGGGGGGGGGGTCATTTCTATTATAGTTCACCCTGACCAGACTGGGTTCATGCCGGGGAGGGCGACTTATGGAAATGCAAATGACTTCAGCTCAACATCTCCGCAGCGGAGGAGAGTGTCTCCCCTGGTTATGTGGTTAGCCTTGATATTTATAAGGCCTTTGATTCCCTTGAGTGGCACTATATTTGGGACCTGATGCGAATCCTCCGCTTCGGACCTGTTTTTCCGAAATGGGTTCGACTGTTGTATGATTCCCCCAGGGCCCAGGTACGTACTAATTTGGAGATCTCTGAGTCGTTCCCCTTGGGTAAGGGAACTAGGCAGAGGTGCCCCCTGTCACCTTTTTTGTTTGCTTGAGCTATGGAGACCCTAGCTGCGGCTGTTCGCTCCTCTGCTGCGATTAGGGGGGTCACTAGGGGTTCCCTGACTGAGCGGATATTTCTTTATGCTAATGACATCTTAGTATACTTAGATGACACTGGGGAATCATTGAGCCTGTTGGAGATATTTGGGGAGGTCTCGGGTCTACGGGTTAAATGGGCTAAGTCGTCTCTAATGCCCTTGTCCCGTACAGGGATTTTGCCCTCTGTCCTTCCTAACGGGTTACAGGCGGTGACCCACTTTCGTTATTTGGGAGTGGAGGTGTCCCCTAGCAATTCTGAGTTTATGGCCCTTAACTTAGATCCCCTCCTCGATGCTACACTCACTCGCTTACAGGCGTGGGACTCCCTGCCTTTGTCCTTTGTTGGTAGGATTCATATATTCAAAATGATCCATCTCCCCAAGTTTCTTTACCTGTTTCACTTATCCCCTATTATTCCTCCCAAGTTTTTTTGTTGAACTTAACCAGGCTCTGAGATCCTTCTACTGCCAGAATAAACCTCCGAGGTTGGGACAGGCTCTGCTCCATGAGCCTAAGTGGGGGGGGACTAGCCGCCCCTAATATGCATAACTACTTTTTAGCTTTACAGCTAGTGTACGCAGCCTGGTGGCTCGACCTGGACCTTTCTAATGCTTGTACGGCTTTGGCGGGGCCCTCCTGGGTTCTTATGAGATGCTGACTAATACTTTATACAGGTATGTTCCCTCTCTATCTTTACCGTCCCCTATTAAGACGGTGGCTGCAGTCTGGTCGGTGGTTACTAGACGCTTTCCTCAGCTGGTTGTCTCTCCAAGAGCACCCCTGTGGGGTAATCCACATTTGGCACTCCTACAGGGGTTGGAGGCAGCTGGATTTTGGAGCTCCCGGGGAGTCAAATTTGCCATGCACTTGTTTGGAGGTGACTGTGTTTTTCCTTCCTTTGCTGAGCTTAGAGAACGGTTCAATGTCCTCAGGATGCCCATTTCCGGTATTTTCAGTTGCGACATGCGGTCTCTGCGCAGTTTGGCTCCCTGGAGGTTACCCCTGTTTTTACTGATCCGGAGTTGCTTCTGGGGACCGCTGATCTGACAAAGCCGCTTATACAGAGTTATTCTTTATTGCAATCTGTAGGTCCGGATCCGTTTGCTGTGGCACGGGTGAAGTGGATTGAGGTTTATCCTTCGTTTGTACTATACCCCTGTTAGACTGCATCGAATGGGGGTCTCTGGGTCGGAGGTCTGTTTTAGGTGTGGGAAAGAGAGAGGGACCTTTCTACATGCGGTTTGGACTTGCTCTTGTGTTACGCCTTTCTAGAGGGAGGTGATGACTTTCTTGTCGGATCATTTAGAATTCCCCTTTGTCTGCTTGGGGTTATCAATAGGTTGAAGAAGGGCTCTTATAGATGTATATTGGTCTGCTTCCTCTTGTTGTAGTTGTTGTAGTGATGGCCTGGAAGGATGTGTCCTCACCCCCTCTGGCTCAATGGATAGCTCTAGTAAATAAATATGTCCCCTTATACCACGCTCTTTATGTCAGTAGGAAATTTCCCAAAAAATTTGACAAAGTTTGGGTTCCATGGATATTGCTAGATGTCTCTACGGATCCTCCGACTCGGGGTGCCTCTCTGAGTGAATATGGCTATATGGGTGCTGAGGAGCTCTTGAGGTATGGCTGATTAAGTGTGTGTGAATGGAATTGTCTGTGGTGTTGTCCTCGTGTGGTGTTCTCTTGTGTGGGTTCCCCTCTTCACTTGGGTGGGGAGGGGAGGGAGAGGGTTTATGGGAATTGTTTATGTGTTTATTCTTCAGTTAATTGAAAAAATCAATAAAAATATGTTTAAAAAAAAAAAAAGAATAGGTAATCCTAAAAGCTCATTTAGGCGAAATGTTTAGTTGTCCCAATACTTTTGTCCATATAGTGTAATTATGATCAGCCAAAATAGGAACTGTCAGGTTCAAAAATGTATATATATATATATTGTTGTAGATCTCGGCAAAACATTTTTTTGTAGAAATCATAGCTTGTAAAAAAGATCACTAGGGGTCCCATTACCATTTAGAACATAATCCTGTCAGACTGCAGGATCATCTTTGTCCAAGCTAAAGCACAGGCTGAGATAAAGTTCAGTAAGTAAGGGTGGGACTAGCACTACTCTGTGCTCACTCCTGTCCTATCAGCCTTCAGCATAAAAACAGAGAGGGGGGATTTACAGAGCATAGGATGAGGAGTACAACAGACTCAAGGAGGAAGATGAGTAATGCTGAGTGTGGGCACGCCCCATCCAATGCACATAATGAAAAGCCAAGTGAGTAACAGATAGAAGGTATTTGTGAGTGAAATATGTTAGACACATAAAAATTATGGGGGAAATTTATCAAAACCTGTCCAGAGGAAAAGTTGTTGAGTTGCCCAGAGCAACCAATCAGATCATTTCTTTCAGTTTTAAATGGCCTATGAAAAATGAACCCAGCGATCTGATTTGTTGCTATGGGCAACTTTTCTTCTGAACAGGTTTTGAAAAATCTCCCCCAATATGTTCCAGATTAGGTACTAAGTAAGTTATAAAAAAAATTGTGGGATATGACAGGTACTCTTTAAGTGCATTACTTTTTTTTTCTTTAAAGTATTTTTTTCTGATCTACTTGTATTCCTCTTGGAATGGACCCTATTGACTGTGGAGATAATAATTAGAGATGAGCGAAGTTACAGTGGTTCGATTTGTCACGAACTTCTCAGCTCGGCAGTTGCTGACTTTACCCTGCATAAATTAGTTCAGCTTTCACATGCTCCGGTGGGCTGGAAAAGGTGGATACAGTCCTAGGAGATAGTCTCCTAGGACTGTATCCACCTTTTCCAGCCCACTGGAGCACCTGAAAGCTGAACTAATTTATGCAGGCTAAAGTCAGCAACTGCCGAGCCGAGAAGTTCGTGACAAATCAAATCACTGTAACTTTGCTCATCTGTAATAATAATGAGACTGCTAAAAAGCTTTGCTACAGAACAGGCAGTGTTGGCTTATTATTAGGCTTAGTGGCCAGAATGAAAACTGCAATATTTTTTTTTTAAATATGTTTAACATTAAACTTGATTTGAAGAATAGGTCATATTCTGATTATACAATTCCTTTAAAACTGGCCCTACATGTAAAAAATAGAAGTGCAGTTCAGTATTATTAGAGCATTGGTAACTTCCATACACTTCAGAAATTATCCTCCCCAGATTTTCCAGTAAATCTGCAGTGAAAGCACAGTGAAATCTGCATGTGTTGCATACAGGTTTTTGGTATAATTTTAACCCTGACACATTGGCAATAGTGAAATACTCCGAAAAAACCACAACGGAATGAATATGCTACAGATTTCCAAATCGAAAAACTACATAGCATCTCAGTTCAAAGGGGGAGATTTATCAAAACCTGTTCAGAGGAAAAGTTGACCAATTGCCAGTAGCAACCAATCAGATTGCTTCTTTAATTTTGAAAAAGGTCTCTGAAAAATGAAAGAAGCAATCTGCAATCTCGTTGTTATGGGCAAATGGTCAACTTTTCCTCTTTGGGTTGTTACTAACATCTGGTGAAAATTCCCTATCAATATCACCTTTAACCCCTTAACGACAATGGACAAACACATCCATTGCCGGCTCCCATTATGTGAAACGCACTCAGGAGCTGAGCGTGCTTCATACCTGGTGGGTCCTGGTTGCTATCAGCAACCAGGACCCGAGGCTAATACCGGACATCGGCGATCGGGTCGATGTCCGGTATTAACTCTTTAGACACCACAATCAAAGTTGATCACGGCATCTAAAACGGCAGAGATCACTTGCTGGTTAGCTCATCGGGCTGTTCGGGGCCACGGCGGTGAAATTGCTGTGTCCCGAACAGTTGAGAGGATGACGGGAGGGTCCTTACCTGCCTCCTCGCCGTCCGATCGGTGTTCTATTGCTCCAAGCCTGCCATGCCGGCTGAAGCAGCAGAGCACTCATAACACTGATCAATGCTATGCTATGGCATAGCATTGATCAGTGTATGCAATCTAAAAAAAATACGTGTAAAAAAATGAATTAAAAAAGTTAATAAATGTGGTTTAACCCCTTCAGTAATAAAAGTTTGAATCACTCCCCTTTTGCATTTAATTTTTTTTTATATGTACACAAGAATAAACATATGTGGTACCGTCAATTGCTTAAATGTCTGAACTACAAAAATATAACATTAGTTAAACCACACGATCAATGGAGTACACGTAAAAAAATTCCAAAGTCCAAAATTGCATATTTTTGGTCACTTTGTATACCCTATAAAAATTTATAAAAATCAATTACTTCAGGGAGATCATGTCAAACAAATCTTATTGATTTTTTTTTGACTGGCTGACTAAAATAATAGAAGGCGGAGGGGCAGTAGACATTGCATATCTAGATTTTAGTAAGATTTAAAAGAAATTTTTGGCAGCACACATAGGCAAAAAGGGGGTGCACGCTGGATAACCCGGTCCCAGGTCCAAAGTAGTTATGCAAAAAAGGCAGCGGCACACCAATTTCCAAGTGAAAAGAATGAATGGCTTTTATTTCAACCAGACATCTATAGAAGCGACGTTTCGCCTGTCTCACACAGGCATTGTCAAGCAATGACTGATATTCAATGTGAGGTTTAAATAGTGTACAGGTGACAGCTAGTAAATCCCGTGATTGTTTACAAAATACAAGGAAAACGGTATAATGTGAGGACGATCATACTATACAGGGCGATATACACAACATATCTTAACATAGGGCACCTGGTAGTAATGAAAAATATGTGCAAACACAAGAAAAAGAAAAACATATCCGTATCCATAAATGCGCAAAAAAGTTATCATAAGTATAAGTGTCCATGTGACATAAGTGTACCTTCCTTGTAGGAGGAGTTCCATTGCGCGCGCTTCACACAACCCAAACACACGAGGACGCCACATCCTGGGGTCTTCACTTACGTCCTGGCTCAGATCTGAGCCGGAAATGACCTCAGTGTAAACAAATTCATGTGTGTGAGTCCGCGCATGCGTGCACTCACTTGTTACCATATGTGCCATCTTGGATCCTGGCATCCCTGTTTTCTAGCCTCTCGCTACTGTATAGTGCAACTTGCTGGATATACCAGCGCATCGTGGGGGTGGGGATGTCGTTTAACTCTGGAGCGCTGTCTCAGAACGGGGAATCCGTTCCAATTGACATACCGGTCCTCCGTCACCACGATTGGAAGTCCATCCGGGTGTCGGTCTCTTGGTCCGCTCACAACAGTGTAGAAGACATCCGGGCGTCCACGTCCCCATCTTTGCAAATGTGCACATTCCTCATGGGATTGGGGTGCTCAGGTGTCCAAGTGGTTAAAAAAATAAAAATGAAATAAAAGAAAAATAATAAAAGAAAAAGAGAAGAAAAAATGGCGTGGATGTCCTCTGTTTCAGGTGTGGTCGCGTATGCATGGTACTCCTTTTACATCTATGGAAGGTAAAGAAAAACAAAATGATTAGTATATAATATCACACATACACCAGGTTCTATTGAAAGCATTCTATGGCATAGATGTCACTTATGGAGGTATTAAGGGTTACATATTTTGTGACAAATTTTATATACCATATTTAAACCTGCTGGTCTAAGAGTATTTAAAGTATAAATCCACTTTAATTTGCACCGCTTCAGTTTGCTGGTCCGATCCCCTCCCTTCTTAAGTGGGGGGACATGGTCCAACAGCATGAACCGTAATTCACGTTCAGTATGACCAAGTTCATCAAAATGTTTAGCCACTGGGAGATCTTGCCGTTTTTTCCGGATTGTATATCTGTGATGGTTTATTCTAGTTTTAAAATCCCATGTAGTTTCTCCTATATACAGGAGTTTACATGGGCACCATAGTACATAAACCACATAGGTGGAGTTACATGTCAAATAGTGCTTAATCTGGAATTCCTCACCCGTAGTAGGGTGCGTGAACTTGTTACCCCTGTGCATAAGGGAACAGTTCACGCACGATCTACAGGGAAAGGACCCCAGGTTAGCACTAGTAATGTAGCTTTGTTTGGAGCGTTTTCCACTTACATCTGCCCTTACGAGGCGGTCTCTGAGATTGCCTGTTCTCCGGTATGACATGAGTGGAGGGGATGAAAATTCCTCCACCTTGTCATAACCATCTCTTAAAATATGCCAGTGTCGTCGCAATATTCCCGGTACCCTCGCCGAGACACCAGAGAGAGTGGAAACAAATGCGACCCTGTCATGTCTGTGGGAGATTCGGATGTCTGCACAATCTTTTGTCTACTTAGTTCTATCAATTTGGGTAACCACGTTCTGTGAAATTTGATGCCATCTTGTTAAGGGCTATTTCCAACCTGTCATCCGAACTGACATTCCTTTTTGCTCTAAGCATCTGGCTTGTTGGTAAGGAATTAAGCATATGCTTTGGATGTTGGCTATCATACCTTAGAATAGCATTGCTATCTGTAGGTTTGACAAACAAGTCTGTCCGCAGATAGTTCTCCTGTATCTCTACTGTAGTGTCCAGAAATTGTACACTACTGGTAGAATAAGATAACGTGAATTTAATGGTTGTATGAATGGAATTCAATTATTCGTGAAAGGCCTCAAGTTGGTCTGTGTCTCCTGACCATACGAGGAAGACGTCGTCTATGTATCGCCACCATCCCAGCACATGGCTGAAATGGTGGGACACATAGACGACATCCTCCTCTAAATGGGCGACGAACAAATTTGCATATGTTGGTGCGACGTTCGTCCCCATTGCGTGCATTGGATGAAAAATTGCTCATTGAACTTGAAGTAGTTTTTGTTCAGAATCAACCCCAGTAGATCAATGAGCAACTTTGTCTGTCTGTCCGAGAAGTCCCCCGAGATCGTCTGTCTCACAGCCTCAATACCCTCAGTATGGGGGATTGAGGTGTACAAGCTCACAATATCTAATGTAGCTAGTATGGCACCCTCCGGTACAAAAATGGTTTGAATTTTTTCGAGAAAGTCTGATGTGTCTCGAATATATGATTTTGCTCTACTTGCGTAGGGGCGTAAAACTCTGTCCAAGAATATAGAAATGTGGCTTGTCACGGATTCCCTCCCGGAAACGATAGGACGTTCTGGAGGGTCCTGTAGTGAATCTTGGGTAGTATATATAAATAAGGTGTTAAAGGGTGTTTAACAATAAGAAATTCGAACAGAGGTTTATCAATCAGGCCCTCCTCCAATGCTGGAAGCAATACAGACTTGATCGTTCTCTCGACTTCCCATCTTGGATCAGTACAGGTTTTTTGATAGGTCGAAGTATCGGCCAATTGTCTATTCACCTCTGCAATGTATTTGGACTTGTCCAGAACCACAACCGCCCCACCCTTATCGGCTGGTTTGATGACCAGGCTGTGGCTCTGGACAAGTCCAACCATCGCAGTCCTCTCTTCCCTAGATAAATTAGGGTGCACCAAATTAGAACAAGTGTTTTTAAGGTGATCAACCTCCTTTTTTACCAAGGTAGCATAAGTGTCCAAAATGGGAGAGTGCCTCTCAGAGGCCATCGCATGTCGATGTCAGCATCGACATACAATGCTTTTTTATGTTGGGGCCATCGCATTAAGTGCTATCCGGCAGCGCAAAATGCTTAAGCTGCTGCCGGATAGCAGCTTAATGTTCCCCGTGTGGTGCGGTAAGTATTACTTACCCCTCCACGATGCTCCGGGGTGCCCTCCGGGTCCAGCGCTGGTCTTCCGGTGTCTTCTCGGCCCTCTCTGATGACGTCAATACGCTGCTGTGCACATCATCCAATAGGAATGGCGTACGCAGCGGCGTAATGACGTCGCTACGCAGGCCCAGTAAGGCCTTGCGAAAGACAGCAGAGGACCGGAGAAGACCAGGAGAGCCCAGCAGAGGCCCAGGGTCACCATCGGGAGCGGCGGGGACATCATCGCGAGCAGCGGGGACAGGTGAGTACAGCTCCCTATACTTTACATTGCACGAATCCCTCAACATACGATGGATTCGACAAACGATGGCTCGTTTGGAACGAATTACCATCGTATGTTGAGGGACCACTGTATGTGCTTTTAGGCCCCTGCACTTTAGTTCAGGAAGGGACCGGCGCCCAGTTATTGATCCACTGTTTAGGGTGGATTGACAAGTAGGCAGGGAAAGCAGTTTAAGGGTCAGTTTGTGGCTCACTCTCCCTGTCCCCTGGTCGCTCCCTGACACTAGTTGTACCAAAATTTATCAAAAACTCGGCGAGTCTGGCAAATGGAACTTTTCAAAAGTTCGCTCATCTTTAATTAATAGCAAATCAGAGACCATGCAATGACGAGAGTGTTGGTCATAGGATGGGCACTGTAATCATTAAGTACATCAGGATAATGTACACAAAATGTCTATAACATTGGGTACACCTATGAAAACGAACAGAAACATGAGCTTTTACACGCAATAACGATCAAAAAGAAAAGAGTACTAGAAAAAATAACAACCCATTATTCTTTCCCGTTATTGAGGGGCCGGTAGTAAAGCATAACGAAAGTCAAGAAACCTATCAGTAGTATAACAGGTGATAGAGGTTTGACAAACTTTACTAAACTTAGCAGGGCACTTCCTTTGCCTAGGACCCATCCACTTTAGGGCAATATTTTTACAAGCGAGGAAGAGCATGTCCCTCAGAAAAATAAACTGTAATTTTTAATTTTAAGCACAATGGGGGAGACTTATCAAAACCTGTCCAGAGGAAAATTTGCCCAGTTGCACATAGCAAACAATCAGTTTGCTTCTTTCATTTTTAACAAGACCTCTGCAAAATGAAAGAAGCAATCTGATTGGTTGCTATGGGCCCCTGGGCAACTTTTACTTTGCACAGGTTTTGATAAATCTCCCCCAATGTGAACAGTGTTTAAGACCAGAGATAATTAAAATACCTTCACAAGAATCTAGCTGATATAAACAACTTATTTGTAATTTACAACTGTCACTCTGAATCATTGTCTACTGTCGGGATAATAACTCATTTATGAATTATGAATTATGGTCAACAAAAATATTACAAATATTATGACCGTTATGAATTGCCAAAAATATACAAACAATGCAATTCACCATATCTGGGTCCGATTATTTTCCCAGATATGAGTTCTTTGAAGTAGAGGTAGAAGTAACTTTTGCAATATAATAAAATAATAGCGCAGTTATTATAAAAATGATATGTACATTTATTGGTTACATTTGATTAACATTAAAGAGTAATAAAAACAGACCATAATATAAATGAAATTATATAAAGTATATCAATGACGTAATGTCAGATATAACTCAATGATGTATTAGTATGTTATTCAATAATATTAAGCTTAGTGTTACGCCGAGCGCTCTGGGTCCCTGCTCCTCCCCGGAGCGCTCGCGGCATTCCTCTCTCTGCAGCGCCCCGGTCAGACCCGCTGACCGGGAGCGCTGCACTGACACTGCCGGCGGGGATGCGATTCGCATAGCGGGACGCGCCCGCCCGCGAATCGTATCCCAAGTCACTCACCTGTCCCGGTCCCCGGCTGTCTCGTCCTTTAAATCTTAGAGAGCTGGCGCGCGCGCGCCCTAAGGAGCGGAGCCGCGCGCGCGCCAGCTCTCTGAGATTTAAAGGGCCAGTGCACCAATGATTGGTGCCTGGCCCAATCAGTCTAATTAGCCTCCACCTGCTCCCTGTCTATTTAACCTCACTTCCCCTTCACTTCCTTGCTGGATCTTGTTGCCTTGTGCCAGAGAAAGCGTTTATAGTGTTTGCCTTACCAGTGTTCCTGACCTCTTGCTATTGCTATTGACTACGAACCTTGCCGCCTGCCCTGACCTTCTGCTACGTCTGACCTTGCCTCTGCCTAGTCCTTCTGTCCCACGCCTTCTCAGCAGTCAGCGAGGTTGAGCCGTTGCCGGTGGATACGACCTGGTTGCTACCGCCGCAGCAAGACCATCCCGCTTTGCGGCGGGCTCTGGTGAATACCAGTAGCAACCTAAAACCGGTCCACCGACACGGTCCACGCCAATCCCTCGCTGACACAGAGGATCCACTTCCAGCCTGCCGAATCCTAACAGTAGATCCGGCCATGGATCCCGCTGAGGTCCGACTGCCAGTTGTCGCTGACCTTACCACGGTGGTCGCCCAGCAGTCCCAACAGATAGAGCAACTTGGACAACAGTTCGCCCAACAAGGACAGCAGCTGTCGCAGTTGACCGCCATGCTACAGCAACTTCTGGCACAGCTACAGCAGCAACCATCTCCTCCGCCAGCTCCTGCATCTCCTCCGCAGCGAGTGCCCGCTCCTGGCCTCCGCTTGTCCCTGCCGGACAAATTTGATGGGGACTCTAGACTTTTCCGTGGTTTCCTGTCACAATGTTCCCTACATTTGGAGATGTTGTCGGACCAATTTCCTACAGAACGGTCGAAGGTGGCTTTCGTGGTCAGTCTCCTGTCTGGGAAGGCCCTGTCATGGGCCACACCGCTCTGGGACCGCAATGATCCTGTCACTTCCTCCATACAGTCCTTTTTCGCTGAGATTCGAAGTGTCTTCGAGGAACCAGCCCGAGCTTCTTCTGCCGAGACTGCCCTGCTGAACCTCATCCAGGGTAATTCTTCAGTAGGCGAGTACGCCATCCAATTTTGTACTCTCGCCTCCGAATTGTCTTGGAATAACGAGGCCCTCTGCGCAACCTTTAAAAAAGGCCTATCCAGTAACATCAAAGATGTGCTGGCCGCACGAGAAATTCCTGCCAACCTGCATGAACTTATCCATTTGGCCACCCGCATTGACATGCGTTTTTCTGAAAGACACCAGGAGCTCCGCCAGGAAAAAGACCTTGATCTCTGGGCACCCCTCTCACAGTATCCTTTGAAATCTATCCCTGTGCCTCCCGCCGAGGAGGCTATGCAAGTGGATCGGTCTCGCCTGACCCATGAAGAGAGGACTCGCCGCAGAGATAAAAATTTATGTCTGTACTGCGCTAGTACTGAACATTTCTTGGTGGATTGCCCTATTCGTCCTCCACGTCTGGGAAACGCACGCACGCACCCAGCTCACGTGGGAGTGGCGTCTCTTGGTCTGAAGTCTGCTTCTCCACGTCTCACTGTGCCCGTACGGATTTCTCCTTCTGCCAACTCCTCCTTCTCAGCTGTGGCCTTCTTGGACTCTGGTTCTGTGGGAAATTTCATTTTGGCCTCTTTTGTTAATAAGTTCAACATCCCTGTGACCCGTCTCGCCAAGCCGCTCTACATTTCCTCGGTCAACGGAGTGAAATTGGACTGCACTGTGCGTTACCGCACAGAACCCCTGCTCATGAGCATTGGACTACATCACGAAAAAATTGAACTTTTTGTTAATAGGTTCAGCATCCCAGTAACCTGTCTCGTCAAACCACTCTATATCTCTTCTGTTAACGGAGAAAAGTTGGACTGCACTGTGGGAGCACTGCACTGACACTGCCGGCGGGGATGCGATTCGAATAGCGGGACGCGCCCGCTCGCGAATCGCATCCCAAGTCACTCACCTGTCCCGGTCCCCGGCTGTCTCGTCCTGGCGCACGCGGCTCCGCTCCTTAGGGCGCGCGCGCGCCAGCTCTCTAAGATTTAAAGGGCCAGTGCACCAATGATTGGTGCCTGGCTCAATCAGTCTAATTAGCCTTCACCTGCTCCCTGTCTATTTAACCTCACTTCCCCTTCACTTCCTTGCCGGATCTTGTTGCCTTGTGCCAGAGAAAGCGTTTATAGTGTTTGCCTTACCAGTGTTCCTGACCTATTGCTATTGACTACGAACCTTGCCGCCTGCCCCGACCTTCTGATACGTCTGACCTTGCCTCTGCCTAGTACTTCTGTCCCACGCCTTCTGAGCAGTCAGCAAAGGTTGAGCCGTTGCCGGTGGATACGACCTGGTTGCTACCGCCGCAGCAAGACCATCCCGCAATACCAGTAGCAACCTAGAACCGGTCCACCGACACAGTTCAGACATCATTTATATTACTTTGCATAGAGATCATCACATCAAATCATATCAAATGGGCATTTTACATATATAAAATGGGAGTAAACCCCGCCCAGTTCTAACCACAACTATCTCTGGTAAGATATGGTACTAAATATATAATTTATAGGACACTACTAATTAGGAAGACTTACATTAAGTTTCCTCGTGGGAATTATTATATCATGTGGGGGAGCAGAGGAAGATCCCACCAGACTATGCTAATATGCAATATGATCATTGCATTGATCATTGATCCCCATAAGACGCGCCCCATTCATCTGCAGTAGAAGAGAATGTGGCTTGTAAACTACTATTACCATCTCAATATGGAGAGTTTATATATATATATATATATATATATATATATATGCCAGGTCCGCTCCTATACATAATATAGTTCCGTCCACATAAAAAATGAGGTAACTTAATCAAATAAGAAACCTGTGTATCTTACCGATTTTAGGCATAGTTTTACTTCTGGATAAAAGAAAGATGGCTGCCCAGGGTCCATGTTAACGCCTGTAGTCATAACCGGTTATCAGAGAAGAAATGACTTATGGGCTCCAGTTCTCTCCCTGACTCTTCATGGCTCCGCCCCTTCAGGTAGTCTCTAGGAACTTCTGTGATGTTTCTATGACGAGGACCCTCTTTCTGTGTTTTTCAGTTCTCTCCTTTCAGTTCTCCCTCCTCTGTTCTCCTTACACCTGCTTTTAGCTTGTTTTCTGACTTAACCCCTTAACGACAATGGATGTAAATGTACGTCATGGTGCCGTGGTACTTAACGCACCATGACATACATTTACACTCCGCCATGACCGTTCCGGTGCTCGCGTCATGCGCAGCAGGTCTTGGCTGCTATCAGCAGCCAGGGACCCGCCGTTAATGGCAGACATCCGCGATCGCGCGGATATCCACCATTAATCCCCCTCAGATGCTGTGATCAATACAGAGCGGTACTTTAAATTGATGATCGGATCGCCCGCAGCGCTGCCGCAGGGATCCAATCATCCAGCATGGCAGCCAGAGGTCCCCTCACCTGGCTCCGGCTGTCTCCCGGGGTCTTCTGCTCTGGTCTGAGATCGAGCAGACCAGAGCAGAAGATCACCGATAATACTGATCAGTGTTATGTCCTATGCATAGCACTGAACAGTATTAGCAATCAAATGATTGCTATAAATAGTCCCCTATGGGGACTATTAAAGTGTAAAAAAATAAAATAAATAAAAAGTAAATAAATGTCAAATAAAAAAGTAAAAAAATGTGAAAAATCCCCTCCGTTTTTCCCATTTTACCCCCAAAAAAGCGTAAAAAAATAATTAATACACATATTTGGTATTGCCGCATGCGAAAAAGTCTGAACTATTAAAATATATTGTTAATTATCCCGTTATGATGAATGGCGTAAAGGTATAAAAATAAAAAGTCCAAAATTGCTGTTTTTGTCACATTTTATTAAAAAAAAATGTATAAAAAATTTATAAAAAGTAAAACCTTATCAGTGGTACTGATAAAAACTACAAATTATGGCGCAAAAAATGAGCCCTCATACAGCCCCATATATGGAAAATTGAGAGAGTTATAGGTGGTCAAAATAGGGCAATTTCAAACATACTAATTTTGTTAAAATGGTTTGAGATTTTTTTTAAGTGGTACAATTATAGAAAAGCATATAAAATGGGTGTCATTTTAATCGTATTGGCCCACAGAATAAAGAAAATGTCATTTTTATCATAAAGTGTACAGCATGAAAACAAAGCCTTCCAAAATTTGCTAAATTGTGGTTTTCTTTTCATTTTTCCCACATAAATAATATTTGTTTGGTTGCACCGTACATTTTATGAT
Source organism: Hyla sarda (assembly GCF_029499605.1). Classification (NCBI taxonomy): domain Eukaryota; kingdom Metazoa; phylum Chordata; class Amphibia; order Anura; family Hylidae; genus Hyla; species Hyla sarda. Next base: position 219,817,330 of record NC_079192.1, on the reverse strand, counting down.
AAAATAAGTGATGTAATTACAAAGAACAATTGGTGACGCATTAAAAAAAGCCCTCATATGGGTCTGTGGATGGAAATATAAAAGAGTCATGATTTTTAGAAGGCGAGGAGGAAAAAACGGAAATGCAAAAATAAAAATTGGTCTGGTCCTTAAAGGGGTACTCCAGCCCTGATACATCTTATCCCCTATCCAAAGGATAGGGGATAAGATGTCTCAGCACGGGGTTCCCGCCGCTGGGGACCCCCACAATCATGTATTCGCCACCCACCTGTTTGAGCTGCATGCCAAGGTGCCAGCTCACAAACAGCCGGGTGGCGACCATGGGGCCGGAGTATCGTGATGTCATGACTCCGCCCTGTGTGATGTCACCCCCACTATGCAAGTCTATGGGAGGGGGCGTGACAGCATAGACTTGCCCCCTCCCTTAGACTTGCATAGCGGGGGGGGGGGGGGGTGATGTTACACAGGGCGGACTCATGACATCATGATACTCCAGCCCCATGGTCGCCACCCAGCCAGCTCAAACAGGTCAGTGGCAAATACAAAATTGCAGGGGTCCCCAGCGGCAGGACCCCCACGTTGAGACATCTTATCCCCTATCCTTTGGATAGAGGATAAGATGTCTCAGGGCCGGAGTACCCCTTTAAGGCCAAAATGGGCCTGGTCCTTAAGGGGTTAAAGATCCACCCAAACAAATATCACATCATCCAATGATGACAGGGTTGGGTGTGTGTATAGAGATCAGGGCTGGTCACATGTTTAGTCCCGTGACACCACAGCTAATCATTAATTATAACTGTATATTTCTATATGTGATTACATTCACCATAAGTGATAGATATATCTATATCATGTATCATGGCTACTATATATTATCATTATATGATATACTATTCCTGGATAACTTATCAGGCAACTCAAATTACATGATTGGACATCCCACACATTATTTAGACAATTGAACAAAGAATTTAGCTACATAGTTGTATACATAATAATAATAATCGTTATAATGCCACTATCTATCATATATATATATATATTCATATACAGTGGGGATCAAAAGTTTGGGCACCCCAGGTAAAAATTTGTATTAATGTGCATAAAGAAGCCAAGGAAAGATGGAAAAATCTCCAAAAGGGATCAAATTACAGATTAGACATTCTTATAATGTGTCAATGTGTCAACAAAAGTTAGATTTTATTTCCATAATTTACACTTTCAAAATAACAGAAAACAAAAAAATGGCGTCTGCAAGACTTTGGCACCCTGCAGAATTTATAGCATGCACTGCCCCTTTTGCAAAGCTGAAACCTGCCAGTGTTATGGATTGTTCTCAATCATCATCTGGGAAGACCAGGTGATGTCAATCTCAAAGGTTTTAAATGCCCAGACTCATCTGACCTTGCCCCAACAATCAGCACCATGGGTTCTTCTAAGCAGTTGTCTAGAAATCTGAAACTGAAAATAGTTGATGCTCACAAAGCTGGAGAAGGCTATAAGAAGATAGCAAAACATTTTCAGATGTCAATATCCTCTGTTCAGAATGTAAGTAAGAAATGGCATTCATCAGGAACAGTGAAAGTTAAAGCAAGATCTGGAAGACCAAGAAAAATATCAGACAGAACAGCTAGCAGGATTGTGAGAAAAACAATTCAAAATCCATGTTTGATGGCGCAATCCCCCCAGAAAGATCTGGCAGACACTGAAGTTGTGGTACACTATTCCACTATAAAGAGATACTTGTACAAATATGGTCTTCATGGAAGAGTCATCAGAAGAAAACCTCTTCTACGTCCTCACCACAAAAATCAGCATTTGAACTTTTCAAATGAACATATAAACAAGCCTGATGCATTTTGGAAACAAGTTCTGTTGACCGATGAGGTTAAAATTGAACTTTTTGTCCAGAATCAGAAAGGTACGTTTGGAGAAGAAGGGGAACAGAATTTAATGAAAAGAACCTCTGTCCAACTGTTAAGCATGGGGGTGGATCAATCTTGCTTAGGGGTTGTATTGCAGCCAGTGGCACATGAAACATCTCACGAGTAGAAGGAAAAATAGATTCAACTAAATTTCAGCAAATTTTGGATGCTAACTTGATGCCCTCTGTGAAAAAGCTAAACACACCTCAAAATCCACGGGGGATTACATCAAGAGGCGCAAACTGAAGGTTTTGCCATGGCCTTCACAATCTCCTGACCTCAACATAATGGAAACTCTATGGATAGACCTTAAAAGAGCAGTGAATGACAGGCAGCCCAGAAATCTCAAAGAACTGGAAGACTTTTGTAAGGAAGAATGGGCAAAGATACCTCAAACAAGAATTGAAAGACTCTTGGCTGGCTACAAAAAGCATTTACAAGCTGTGATACTTGCCAAAGGGGGCAGTACAAGATATTAACTCTGCAGGGTGCCCAAACTTTTGCAGACACCATTTTTTTGTTTTCTGTTATTTTGAAAGTGTAAATGATGGAAATAAAATCTAACTTTTGTTGACATATTATAAGAATGTCTAATCTGTAATTTGATGCCTTTTGGAGATTTTTCTATCTTTCCTTGGCTTCCTTATGCCCATTAATAAAAATTTTTACCTGGGGTGCCCAAACTTTTGATCCCCAATATATATATAGTTAGTTATAATAGGGCAAGATTGCATATTCATGCTACAGAGATCATATTATAAGATCATATATAGGAATGGTTTTATGAAGACATTTATATTAGCCTGTAGTTCACCTTTTGGCTGGCTGAATCTGCTCATTGTAGACTAACTCCTCTCAGGGACATGTGTTTTGTTTACAGTCCCCCGGTATCACTAGCTTAGTAAATATGAAGCTATTGTGTTGTATACCAGCTAACACGGTTAACATTTAAAGATCTCAAGTATTTGCTTCTCTCAAGACTTTCGGCATTGTTTCTGTAAAACACTGTCAATAGACCATTGTCTGACTTGTTTGCCAGACCCCTAACACCTTTGTAAACATTCAAAGTATACACATTTATAGAGAGATACTGTGATCGTTCAATGAACTCCACTTAGGCCTATTTACTTGGGGCCTTCTGAGAATTCATACAACATGGTGGCCATTTTGCCATGTTTTATCTTTCATATACCTTTCATATTATAACATCTTATTATATCAGTACCAAATAACCCGACACTACCTGGCAATAAGCTGCTTTGACACTATTTTTAACTCTTATATGAAAATTACAATGAGATGAAAAATCACATGAAGACAGTGGCCCTAATTTACTAAGAGTGGAGTGTAGTTTTCCTTGTGGGTTTTAATCCCCTACAATATTTTCCTCACTGTATTTATTAAGGTTTCCCTACAGTTTGCATTTTTCCCTACATTTTGCTTTTTTTACACATGCTCTGATCTGTCGGGTTTTCTTCAGCTCATATCCACTACATTCTCTGTGGAAACCTTAGTAAATATGTTGTTTTTTTGTGAAAATTTGGAGAAAACGCGCCTTTTGGTGCCCACCCCCAAATGGCCACGCCCCTTTTCAGGTTTTCTCAGCAAAATGGGGAGTTAGTTGGGTGCACAACCAGATAAAAAATGTCGGGTTTCCGATAGTCAATCAGGGCCAGTGTGTTCATATGCTTGCAGCAATTTCTTGAAGGATAAATCAACAGAATCATTTGTCCAATATTACACCTAAGATGATCATTTAAGGTCATCAAGAATGTTTGCTGTCAAAATTAACATGAATTTCTCATAAATGAAATGGAAAATCAATATGGGTAAAATAGAGGTTAATAGCCAGAGCACTGTTGTGCACAAGCTACTGCTGTGAAGATTTTTAGGGATTATCAAAAGATTACATATTATCACTTACATACCGGGTGGTTGATAAGTGATTGATAGGGGTCCATCTGCTGGGACCCTCACCAGTCATAAGAACGAGGGTGAATTAAAACTCTAAGATGAGTAAAATGTGTGGCTATGTTCAGTAGTCCCATAAAGTTTGAATGAACCAGGAGTGCACTTATTCACCACCGTTTCACTCAAACAGGGGCATTTGAGACCCTTGTTATTATGATTGGTGGGGATCCTCTCCCCCCCCAAGGTTCAGACACCATCAGCTGCATTGGAGATATAGGGAATGCAGCATTAAATCTGCCCCTTTTTCCAACTGTAAAGCATCCTAGATGGCCCTGGTAATGGTACTGGGACACTTATACATTAGGAGCTTTTAGGACATCACATTCTGTATTCATAGGCATTAATCTGGAGTTAGTCATGCAGTTATAACAGCTCCTCTGGGAAAACTACACAATTTTGGAGTGTGTCTGTGAGAGCTTTTACCCATTTATCCAGAACAGCGTTTGTGAGGTCAGATACTGATGTTGAATGAAAGGGCCTGCCTCACAATTTCTGTTTATCCCAAAAGTGTTTCACCCCACAACCCCATTCAGTAACTTTCCAACTTTGCACCTTAGTTGCTGTGATTTCTTATGACTTCCACTTTTCAGGCTATGTGCATGTTTAAGAAGGTCCTACACTTTCCCTACACTGTTACTATAACTGTAACTATTACAGTCAAATGGAAGAATTAATCATGGTGTGTGCGGTGTACACATTTTTTTTACCCTGTTTTCCTTGCCATGTATTTGATTTGGCTCAGACAAATTTGTTAAATTGTTGCAAGTCCTTTCATGAATTGTATGCAGAAGCATCAGTGAATATGATGATTGGAAATATTATGTGGACACTTTTTACCATGTGGTCAGACTTGGTATGACTGTAATTTAGTGACTTTTAACAAAACTAGCTTAATCGATGACCACTGCAAAAAAACTTCTACAGTACACACAAATGCAGTAGTATGTAAACATGTCTCTATGAGAAAAGTTGCATGCATTAACCTGTTCAGGACGCATGCCAGGTGGTGATCGGAACGGGATGCCTGCTTAAATCGTTCAGCAGGCATCTTGTGACATCGCCCAGGGGGGTCCTGAGACCCCTCGTAACGACGATCAACATGATTGGACGGTGAATTCTGACCATTCAGAGCATTTCTGGGCTACTCGGGTCTCTGGTGACCTGATCGTCTGGAAAATAAGGGTGATCATTGCTTTCTGAGACAGCACCGATCACCCTGAAGGATAGGAGTGAGGTGGCAGGGGTGCCACCCCTCCTATCCCTGCAATTAGTCGGTCAGATCGGGGGGCAGGGGGGTGCAAAGGTTAGTTCCCCCACTCTGCCCACCCATAATAGTCAGAACAGAGTGGGGGAACCAGTGCTAAAGTGGCGGTCGGCAGGCAGCAGCGGTGATCAGCGGTGTGGGTGTCTTCATTGGTGAGTGGTGGCCCTCTAGCAGTTGCAAAACTACAACTTCTAGCATGCCCATGCAGCTCTTGGCTGTCTGTGCATGCTGGGAGTTGTAGTTTTGCAACATCTGGAGGGCCACAGTTTGGAGACCACTACACAGTGGTCTCCAAACTGTGGCCCTCCAGATGCTGCAAACTACAACTTTCAGCATGCCCAGATAGTCCAGGCATGCTGGGAGTTGTAGTTCTGCAACATCTGGCCTAGGGTGTTTCATTTTCCCAAAGATGTGATTTTCATATGACTTTGCTTACGCCCCGAGTCTTAGTGATGTAAAAGATATATATGCCAAATTTCAAGAAGATTGGATATTTAGAGGTTGCACACATTGATCACTTTTATCTCAAAATACAATGCTCAAAAAAATAAAGGGAACACTTAAACACCACAATGTAACTCCAAGTCAGTCACACTTCTATGAAATCACACTGTCCACTCAGGAAGCAACACTGATTGACAATCAATTTCACATGCTGTTGTGCAAATGGAACAGACAACAGGTGGAAATTATAGACACCCCCCAATAAAGGAGTGATTCTGCAGGTGGTGACCACAGACCACTTCTCAGTTCCTATGCTTCCTGGTTGAAGTTTTGGTCACTTTTGAATGCTGGCAGTGCTTTCACTCTAGTGGTAGCATGGGACGAAGTCTACAACCTACACAAGTGGCTCAGGTAGTGCAGCTCATCCAGGATGGCACATCAATGCGAGCTGTGGCAAGAAGGTTTGCTGTGTCTGTCAGCATAGTGTCCAGAGCATGAAGGCACTACCAGTAGACAGGCCAATGCATCAGAAGATGTGGATGAGGCCGTAGGAGGGCAACAACCCAGCAGCAGGACCGCTACCTCCACCTTTGTGCAAGGAGTAGCACTGCCAGAGCCCTGCAAAATGACCTCCAGTAGGCCACAAATGTGCATGTGTCCACTCAAACAGTCAGAAACAGACTCCATGAGGGTGGTATGAGAGCCCGACGTCCACAGGCATTGTGGCCGCTCTAGGCCTATAGCTCAGGGAGCAGGAGTAGCGACTGCAATATCTGTGAGTACAATGCACATGTCTTGACAAAATTCCATTTTGAGGATTCAGTCTTTGTTCATAGTAAGTCAAAGGATAGATTTCAAAGAAGTGCAGTGTTTTAACACTGCGCAATACAATTTTTCTGGAATAGAAATCAAATGATCTATCTTGTATAGACCTGGACTTCTGTTGATATCCTTCCAACATCTCACAAAGGGCTCTGTGTTTTAGGGTTCTGGATATTTCTCCAACAACACCATTTCCTTCACAAGCTCGTAGTGGTCTATCTTTATACAGAGCCCTTTATACATACAGTCTGCTTATTATACTTTGTATTGGTATCCACCCTCCAAACCTCTCCTCACCCTCCTTCCTCCAAACTCACCTCTTTTTCTGTCCCCATAGTCGGCAACCAGTCATGCCATCCACATGCTGAAAATGCTTATGGGAGAAGACACCATGTCGCTTCACCCATTTCAAAACGTTTCAATTAATTTGCAGTCAACAATTTTTTGCTGCATGATTACATGTTATTGTATTGTTTTTTTTAGTTTTTTTTTAGTTCTTCTGTAAGATAGGAGTATATTTTAGTATTATTTATCTGCTCTTGACTACAACAAAGTAACATAGTAGCACAATTTGTAAGGCTGAAAAAAGATATACATAGAGTACATCCACTAAATTCTGCATGTAAATTTTATTGCAGCAGAGTCCCATTTTCTGCTTTATTGTGCACATGGAGGAATTTCTGCGGGCAGATGTTTCCACCGTGGAAATTCCTATTCTGGTCTCTGCTGAAAGAAGAACATTTCAATTCTTTCGGCGAAATCCATTTGGAAATACATTGCTATCTATGGAGACGGTAATGCATTTTGAAGCTATCCTAGCGCTGGCAGAACATGCTATTTGCAGAATGTCCGGCCGTATTTTCGGGGTGGATATACAGCAACATTTACATCATGTGAGCATGGCCTTATACAAACTTGCGTTGAACATTATGTTGAGTTCATTTATGTATAAATGCATCCCTTCTATGTCATTGCATTAATGCATCCTCTATTACTGGGTATCACTGGTGGACATAGTAGTCCATTTCAGAATACTGCACATATTTTAAGCAAGTCTACTTGCCTTGTTTGCTGTACTATTGTGGATGCTCTTTTCACTTTTCCTTCAAACTCTAATTTCTCTCTCTTTTTTTTTCTTCTCCATGGTGCCCTATTTTCCACTTCGCTTCCTCTTTTGTTCTTATGCCTGCAAGCTAAAAATAGTTTTAAAAAAAATCTATTGCTTCGACTTCATGGGACAGTTTCCTAGCGGCCCACACACCCAATTATTCGTTAGTTACTCTTTGAAATACAGATGTTTTTACACTCTATGTAACAACGGCTCTTTACATTCTTTTATATTTCCTGCACTTCTCTCAGAATTACATCCTACTATTGGTTGAGTGTGTGTAAATAAACAGTTAAAAAAAAAGTGCACATCACTCTTATACCCAAACCTGGATAATATCATCAAGACTGCTCTAACTATGGGCCTTTTGCTATATTGAACTCAGACCTTAAGCTTTTTACTAAAATGTTTTCCATTAGGTTGTGCTTTCACCTCCCTGATTTGATTCATAAGGAACAAGTTGTTTTTTCCCTGTGCCGTCAGGGTGGCTACAACATACACAGGTCATCGATCTTATTGAGGTGGTTAATCGTCGGTAGGAGCAGGCTCTGCTGCTTTGTTTGGATGCATAGAAGACCCTTCATAGGTTGGGTTGGCCCTTTATATTTGCCATTTTGCATAAATTTGGTATCACCGGACAGTTGTTACAGTCTTACAAGGCCTTTACTCCACCCCTATGGCATCCATTAAGCTTCCTCAACACACCTTTGGTAGGTTTCCATTGCATAATGGTACAAGTACTATAATGCCATGGAAACCTGCCAGAGGTCTGATAAAGAAGCTTAATGAGTGCTGTAGGGGCCGAGTATAGGCCTTGTAAGACTGTGAGAACTGCCCCGTGATACCAAATTTATGCAAAATGGCTGCCCCCTCTCCCCTTTAATCTTTGTATTATGCATTGAACCCCTGGCTGCTCTCATTTGTGATCACTCAGACATCTTTAGGGTCTTAAACATCTGTTTATTTGCTGAAGATGTCCTTCTGACTTTTACCCATCCCATGACCACTTTGGGATGCTGCCTCTTCATGTTCCTATATCTGTCCCGAAATCTTTTCTGTCTGCTATTTTTCAGTTTATCTGGAACATGAAGCATCATCGGCTCCTAAAGACACAAATTACAGGGATCAGGGAGGGTTGGTGATATTCAATTAAGTGTAATTGACCAGGAGGAAGGTGAATTACCCCCATGAGGCTGATGCCCATTGCCCCACAACAGAAGAAAAAATCTTTTCCAACTCCAATATGGCAATCAGAATAGAGCCCTATAAATCTAGTATTCTTAACTTGTGTACTGTATATTTTTCCAACAAAACATCCAGGCCCCCTTGAACATGTTTATTGAGTCAGACATCACAGCATCCCATGGCACAGACTTCCATAGTCTTCTAGGGGTTAAAATGTTCCATTTAGCTTGTGTACTTTTATTACTGAGGGCAAAGTTTCAATCTATGTCACTTAGGTCCTCTCTTCGTTTGTGAAAATTGGTCTTCCTAAAATGTGAGGATTTTGTAGCCCCGCTAATAGACATCTTCTAAAAGAAATTTTTTTGTTGTTGTGGCCACAATTATCAAGATGACCCCCTACCTCAAATACCATTTGGAAACTATGTTTGGTCTATTGGTTAGTATACGGTCCAGAAGTGCCCTTTCGTGTTGGGTCCTGCACTAGTTGGAAAAGGTAATTGTCCAAAAATGGCAAAAACCTGTTTCCCTTTCTGGACATGCAGGTTTTTACTTCCCAGTCTATATGAGGATAGTTAAAGTCTCCCATGATAATGACTTCACCCTCCCCCTTGCTGCCCTTATCTATTGTCTTATTAACACCTTTTTTTTTGCTGCTTCCATTAGTAACTTATTGTTCTTACCCCCTCTCTTTAGTTTCACTCATAGAGACCCCATATGATCATTTTCCTCACATATGTCTTTGCACAGAATGAGCCTAAGACAAGATTTTACATGTAAGCAAGCCACTCCCCCTTTCTTACTTAAACAATTATTTATGAACAGAATGTACCCCTGTATATTAACTGCCCAGTCATAGCTCACATCCAGCCATGTCTTACATATCCCCACTATATCATAGTCTTCTTTTAACATATGGTTCCATTTCTTCAATCTTATTATTGAAGCTTTTGGCATTGTACATACACCTCATGTTTTTTTTCATATTTCCTATCCTCTTATCAGTTATGTCTGATCTAACCCCTCCCCTTGCTCTACCCCCAGTTTAACTACCTATCCCCAGCTTTCCACCCACATTGTCTTTCCTCTCTATATTTGATTGTGGCATCTAAATGCGGTTAATTTACTTCCCAGCTAGCTCAGGGGGCTAAAAGGATGGGGGAGGGCCCTTACCGGCCTTCCCGCCATCCGATTGGTGCTCCTATGCTCCAGGAAGCCATGGTAGCAAAAAATCACGTATGCAGATGGAGTTATACGTAAACCAATAATATAAACCCTACGGATCACATTAAGTTGAAAAAGCTAAGTAAGGTGCAATAAAATATAACTTTTAATCTAGATGGTAAAAATTACACCAAAAATAATAAGGTCCGGGTATATGTCTTTAAGTGGTACTATTACCAAACAAAAAAAGAAAAATGGGAGGGGATTTAGATACAACTCCCCAGTCAATCACACTAAAGTTCCAAAAATTCTGTACAGCAAATATAAGTCTAGACCCCTTGCTTAAAGACTCAACGCATTTCTGTTCAATCAGAACTTCATCAGGGATATAGGAAGAGCAAAGGTTAATAAATATATTCAGAAAATTACACAACAAGGTGTCAGAACAGAAGCAAATAAGTTTTTTCATGTAAGCAGCAGTAGGCCCAGATAAGTAATTGCAATAAAAAAAATCACGAAGGGGTATACATATGTATGTATAGTACCCCGGCAGGATTGATAGCCTGCCAATTGGATGATGCCAGATGCCAGGAAATACATTTGTGGATTCTTCTCCTCCTACATATCTTTGAGGAGACCATATAAGTCATCCACCATAGAAAGATTAAGGACCATACATCGGCTGCTAGATATGAACGAGGTGCCGAGAGTGGCTCTGCAGTGGCAGAGCGCCCGTCTGATGCCGGGGAGCAGAAGAATCCATAAATTTATTTCCTGGCATCGTCCAATTGGCAGGCTATCAATCCTGCCAGGGAACTATACATACATATGTATACCCCTTTGTGATTTTTTTTATTGCAATTACTTACATCTGGGCCTACTGCTGCTTACATAAAAATACTTATTTGCATCTGTTCTGACACCTTGTTGACTAATTTTCTGAATATATTTATTAACCTTTGCTCTTCCTATAACCCTGATGAAGTTCTGATTGAACAGAAACGCATTGGGTCTTTAAGCAAGGGGTCTAGACTTAAAGGGGTTATCCAGCATAAGGTGATTTTAGTACGTACCAGGCAGACAGTAATGGACATGCTTAGGAAGGATCTGCGCTTGTCTTGGGGCTAAATGGCTATGCTGTGAGATTACCATAACACTGTGGCTAGCTTTTTGTGAACTTGTATTTCCTGTTTTCAGTTTTCTTGTTTGCCTACAAATCCCATGAATAAATTTTCCTCCTTCCCACACATCAGCCACCCCACCCATTGAAACATAAATGAGCTGCAGACCTGTGGTTTTCAATCAGGATGCCTACAGCTGTTGCATTACTTGCAGATTGCTCTCTCCACCCATTGAAGCAGACAGGCTCCATGTCATCAGCTGACTAGTGAGTCAGGTCTCGACCGCATTGCAAGCTGGGAAAAATCCGAGACAGCAGTCATTTTGTATGCCGGTAGAAATAAATAATGGGGTGAAAATCACATGAGAATTGTGAGAAAACCGTCACACACAGGTAAGGACACTATATTATGAATTACACTAACTTTACAGCCCCTGTAGCACAGTCAAATAAAAAAAATTCCCGGAATACCCCATTAAATTTGGTGTAAAGAATTTTTGGATCTTTAGTGTGATTGACTGGGGAGTTGCATCTAAATCCCCTCCATTTTTCTTTTTTTGATTGGTGATAGTACCACTTTAAGACACATACCCAGACCTTATTATTTTTGGTGTAATTTTTACCATCTAGATTAAAAGTTATATTTTATGGCACCTTACTTAGTTTTTTCCACTTTTCCTTAATAAAAGTTTTAATCACTCCCCGTTTCCATTTTTTAAATAAAATAACGCAAACAAAAATAAACATTAACATATGTGGTTTTGTCATGTGCGTAAATGTTCGAATGTAATGTTAATTAATCTGCATAGTCAGTGATGTGAATGTATAAAAAAAGCAGAGAAATGCATATTTTTGGGTCAAAAGGTCCCATCAAAACAAAAATGGTATAGATAAAAACGACAGACCTTGGTGCAAAAAGAGCCCTTATATATTCCTATCTACAAAAAAAATAAAAGAGTTATAGGGGTCAGAAGAGGACAATTTAAAGCATGCTATTTTTTTGTACAAAAAGTTATAAATTTTTAAAAAATTGTAAAATAAAACAAAACCTGTATAAATTGGGTATCATTTTAATCATATGAACCTACATTATAGAGATAACATGTCATTTGTACCGAAAGGTGTACTACATAGAAATAGAAGCCCCCATAAGTTGCAAAATGGCTTTTTATTTTAAATTTTGCCCCCACACATATTATTTTTTTGTTTGTTTCACTGTAGATTTGGTGGTAAAATGACTAATGTCACGGCAAAGTACAATTGGTTATGCAAAAAATATGCAAAAAATATCACCCAAGCACTCATATGGGTCTGTAGGTGTAAAGTTGAAAGCATTAAGGCAAGGAGGAAAAAACTAAAGTGCAAAAATGAAATATTGCTGCATCCTCAAGGGGTTAAAGCAGTTTAATCCCCAGTCAGAATGGAGTAGCTGCTATTTACTGTTTCTCCTTGTAAAGGGCCAGAAGATCTCAGGGGGTTCCAGCGGTCAGACCCCCACGTTCAGACACTTATCCCCTATCCTGTGGATAGTGGGATAAGATGTTATGTACCAAAGTTTCCCTTTAAGGTGTTTCAACACCCTGATTGGAGTCTATCTGTGGTAAATGTAGCTGATTGGTCATGGTTTGGAAATACATGCCCCTGTCTATACAAGGTCTCACAGCTGACAATGCAGATCAGAGCAAAAACCAAGCCATGAGGTGGAAAGAACTGCCTTTAGAGCTTAGACAGGAATGGTTGGAGGCACAGATCTGGAGAAGGGTATAAGAAAATGTCTGCTGGACTGAATGTTGGGGTTGTTTTTCACCAGCTTGGACACAGAGATTGGTCAGGGTTGAGGGAAAGCTAAAGGGGCAAAGTACAGACATGTCATTTCTTGGAACAGGAAATACTCTTTGTCAGGACATTTCATTGATATCAATGGGGCTTTGATTCCAGGCAGGAAAGAATAGGTTTGGGCAGTAAAGAAAACTTAGGTTCGTTTTTGTTTGCTCACATCAAATGAATCAAACAGAAAAGATATTGATAATTTAGGATGGGGATACTGCTGTGAATGTCAAATACACAAGTATCAAACAGTTACAAACAAACTTGTTTCTTTTGTGGCTAAACATAACGGGGGGAATTTATTATACATTTAGTCTAGGTTCCCGATTTTTTTTCTGCAATTTTTTTTTCTTTGGCATTTTTTCCCCTGCGTTTTTATAATGACATGTCATGTGATTCTTTCATAATATGACTAAAGGCTTTCTATTGAAGAAATGAGGAAAAAAATTGAGAAAAAAACTCCAATGCTAAACCCAAATGGCAATTTGTATGGCATTGATTTTTTGTGTTTTTTTTTTTTGGGGGGGGGGGGGGGGGGGGGACACTAAGATTTTGTACAAAATAAGCCCACAGTCTCAACATGCTGATATTTTGAAAAACTGCCGCCTAGCTCAAAATTGCAAAAAAACGCCAAAGATGAGTGGAAAAAGGCTTAAGGGAAAAATTACAAGTGGGGTTGGCATTTTATAAATCCCTATTGAATTTTAGCTAACATCTGGCAAGTCCCAAATGTTTAAACAAACCTTGCTAGTTACTTTTGACAAACCTGTTTGCCTGGGCGTTTGTCATTTACCAAAGAGGTGCAAGTTCATAAATAGGAAAGCAGCTTAGACAAGTAGACAAGTTTCTGAATGTGGCCTGGGCTGGCATGAGATTACGCAAACATTTTGCCACAATGATAAATCACCAACCACTGCAAAAAAAAACTAACCATGCCATAATACATTTAAGTTATTTTCCTAATTTATGTATGGACCAGTAAGGTGAATGGACTGGCTTTCATGTGCTTCAGTATACGTCGGAATCTTTTTTACGAGATGTCGATATACAGCAACAAAGCTAGGTGAATCTGACCTTACATTCAAAAAAAAATGAGTCCTCATTATTATATGGTATCTTCAGCATATTATACTGTCGGCATCTCTTTGATAGCTGTGATGGAAATAATGTATTACATCTAGTCTTTAAAAATGTATTTCTATTTTGGTGTATAGATAGTGTGACACTGTGGCAAGGGAAGGGTGTTTTTCCCTAGCTAACCCTCCACCTGTGGCCTAATTAATGAGGTAGCAGAAAGGGGAAGTGTGTTTAAAAGGAAGTCAGACAGAATAGTTGGGGCTCTCCCCAGAAGACAGCAAGGTGGCTGTGGGGGAGGCAGGGGTCCTGGTGAGGAACACACAGCCCGAGCTGTGGGTGGCTCCAAGTGTAGACAAGACACACAGCAAGAGGTTGCAAACGCTGTGTGTGAACAGTGAGAAGAAGGTTGCAGGAGGCATAAGTTTAACTGGCCAGGAAAAGCCCACCAGTTGATAGTTAGGGCACGCTGGATTGTTTAGTTAGTGACTAGACGGTCTAGGGTTTTGTTTGTTCCTGTCTTATGTTTTAATTTATCCTGCAACCTGTCTAATAAAGCTGGCGAAGGGCCGAACTTGCATAAAGTACTGTTGTTTGCCTGCTGATTGAAGTGCAAATGTGCCCTGTGGCGGTGTCAAGGATGATCCCAGAGCTATCCCCAGGGAGAAATCCTTACAATAGATAGATCAATAGATAGCTAGATAGATAGAGGTAAAACATAATGTAAGAACAAGGTTTGAACAAGAAAAAGTAAATGTGGAAGGGCCTGATGGCTAATAACTGGCAGAGCATGTATTTATATAGAGGTTATTTGCATGTATAATACTTTTAATCTATAGTATTTCTAGAATCCATTATTAATTTGTTATGATGTAAAGTAAATGGGGATTGTGATAACCTCATTTACTTAAATTATACTGTTCCTTATTTAGGAAATTATAGTCAAAGTAGTCAACTACTGCGCAATCATTACTACTTTTAGATTTATTTTTCTCAGGACTTTGTTCTCAGAGATAGAAGATGGAATTGTCAAGTTTCATTTTAAACCTCTGGCAATATGCTATTTCATTGTTATTAGTTGAGCCTGTGAAATATATTTATTTTTTTAAATAACCCTTAACCCCTTAAAGGGGTACTCCGCCCCTAGACATCTTATCCCCTATCCAAAGGATAGGGGATAAGATGTCAGATCGCCGCGGTCCCGCTGCTGGGGAGCCCTGGGATCCCCGCTGCGGCACCGCGCTCTCATTACAGCACAGAGCGAGTTCGCTCTGCACGTAATGACGGGCAATACAGGGGCCGGAGCATCGTTACGTCACGGCTCCGCCCCTCGTGACATCACGGCCCACCCCTTTCAGTCCAAGTCTATGGGAGGGGGAGTGGCGATCGTCACGCCCCCTCCCATAGACTTGCATTAAGGGGACTGGCCGTGATGTCACGAGGGGCGGAGCCATGACGTCACGCTGCTCCGTCCCCGTATCGCCCGTCATTACGCATAGAGCGAACTCGCTCTGTGCTGTAATGAGAGCGGGGTGCCGCAGCGGGGATCCCAGGGCTCCCCAGCAGTGGGACCTCGGCGATCTGACATCTTCTCCCCCATCCTTTGGATAGGTGATAAGATGTCTAGGGGCGGAGTACCCCTTTAAGGACCAGGTCAATTTTCACTGTAGGACCAGAGTGTTTTTTGCACATCTGACCACTTTCACTTTAAAGGGGTACTCCGCCCCTAGACATCTTATCCCCTATCCAAAGGATAGGGGATAAGATGTCAGATCGCCGCGGTGCTGCTGCTGGGGACCCCCGGGATCCCCGCTGCGGCACCCCGCTATCATTACAGCACAGAGCGAGTTCGCTCTGTGCGTAATGATGGGCGATACAGGGGACGGAGCCGCGTGACGTCATGGCTCCGCCCCTTGTGACATCAAGGCCCGTTCCCTTAATGCAAGTCTGTCAGGGGGCGTGACGACCGCCGCGCCCCCTGCCATAGACTTGTATTGAAAGGGGCGGGCCGTGATGTCATGAGGGGCGGAGCCGTGATGTAACGATGCTCCGGCCCCTGTATTGCGCGTCATTGCATGCAGAGCGAACTCGCTCTGTGCAGTAATGATAGCGCAGTGCCGCAGCGGGGATCCCGGGGATCCCAAGCAGCGGGACCGCGGTGATCTGACATCTTATCCCCTATCCTTTGGATAGGGGATAAGATGTCTAGGGGCGGAGTACCCCTTTAAGCATTAATAACTCTGGGATGATTTTACCTATCATTCTGATTCTGAGATTGTTTTTTCGTGACATATTCTACTTTATGTTATTGGTAAAATTTTGTCGATACTTGCATAATTTCTTGGTGAAAAATTCCAAAATTTGATGAAAAAATAGAAAATTTAGCATTTTTCTAACTTTGAAGCTCTCTGCTTGTAAGGAAAATAAACATTCTAAATAAATAATATTTTGATTCGCATATACAATATGTCTACTTTATGTATGCATCATAAAGTTGACATGTTTTTACTTTTGAAAGACAACAGAGGGCTTCAAAGTTCAGCAGCAATTTTCCAATTTTTCACCAAATTTTCAAAATCAGAATTTTTCATGGACAAGTTGAGGTTTGAAATGGATTTGAAGGGCCTTCATATTAGAAATACCCCATAAATGACCCCATTATAAAAACGGCACCCCTCAAAGTATTCAAAATGACATTCAGTAAGTGTGTTAACCCTTTAGGTGTTTCACAGGAATAGCAGCAAAGTGAAGGAGAAAATTCAAAATCTTCATTTCGTACACTTGCATGTTCTTGTAGACCCAGTTTTAAATTTTTTTACAAGAGGTAAAAGGAAAAAAACCCTCTCAAAATTTGTAATCCAATTTCTCTCGAGTAAGAAAATACCTCATATGTGTATGTCAAGTGTTCGGCGGGCGCCTTAGAGGGCTCAGAAGGGAGGGAGCAACAATGGGATTTTGGAGAATGAGTTTTTCTGAAATGTTTTTTGGGGGGCATGTCACATTTAGGAAGCCCCTATGGTGCCAGAACAGCAAAAAAAACACATGGCATACTATTTTGGAAACTACACCCCCTCAAGGAATGTAACGAGGGGTACAGGGAGCCTTAACACCTCACAGGTATTTCACGACTTTTTGTTAAAGTCGGATGTGTAAATGAAAAAAAAATGTTTTCACTAAAATGCTGGTTTTTCCCCAAATTTTACATTTTTACAAGGGGTAATAGGAGAAAATGACCCCCAAAATTTGTAACCCCATTTCTTCTGAGTATGGAAATACCCCATGTGTGGACGTCAAGTGCTCTGCTGGTGCACTACAATGCTCAGAAGAGAAGGAGCGCCATTAAGCTTTTGAAAAGGGAATTTGTTTGGAATGGAAGTCAGGGGCCATGTGCGTTTACAAAGCCCCCGTGGTGCCAGAACAGTGG
This sequence comes from Hyla sarda, assembly GCF_029499605.1. Lineage (NCBI taxonomy): Eukaryota > Metazoa > Chordata > Amphibia > Anura > Hylidae > Hyla > Hyla sarda. The sequence goes on along the minus strand of NC_079192.1, from coordinate 219,800,005 downwards.
ACCCCCCCACATGTGACTCCAGTGGTTGTCCGGAAATGCTGTGAGTTGTTGTTTTGCAAGGCTCCGTTTGGAGGGGGGGGGGGAAACCTCCAGCTGTTTCAAAACTACAACACCCAGCATGGACTGCCAGACAGTGCATGCTGGGAGTTGTACTTTTGCAACAGCTGGAGGCACACTGGTTGGAAAACCTTCAATTAGGTTCTGTTACGTAACTCAGTATTTACCAACCAGTGTGCCTCCAGCTGTTGCAAAACTACAACTCCCAGCATGTACTGATCGCCGAAGGGCATGCTGGGAGATGTAGTTATGCAACAGCTGGAGGTACACAACTACAACTCCCAGCATGCCGAGACAGCTGTTTGCTGTTAGGGCATGCAGGGATTTGCAGTTTTGCAACATCTGGAGGGCTACAATTTAGAGATCTCCAAACTGTGGACCTCCAGCTGTTGCAAAACTACAAATCCCAGCATGCCCTGACAGCAAACTGCTGTTTGGGCATGCTAGGAGTTGCAGTTTTGCAACATCTGGAGGGCCACAGTTAGAGATCACTGCCAGTGATCTCAAAACTGGGGCCCTCCAGCTGTTGCAAAACTACAAATTCCTGCATGCCCCAACAGCTGTCTGGGCATGCTGGGAGTTGTAGTTTTGCAACATCTGGAGGGTTACAGTTTAGAGACCACTGTATAGTGGTCTCACACTGTACCCTCCAGATGTTGCTAGGCAACTTACCAGTTTCCGTCGGATCCAGGGAGCCAGCCGCACGACATCGCTGGACTCCGATCTCCTCCACTGATGGTCGCCCGCAGCCTCGCCCGCGGGTTAAGTGGACGTCGGCGCCGATCCTCTGTCCGTCCCCCGTTCTGCCCCGCCTATTGTGGGTGGGCAGAACGGGGAAACCGAAAGTAAAGCCCCCCGCCCCCGATCTGCTATTGGTGGTCGCGTCTAGACCTCACTCCTATGCCACCTCACTCCTATGCCTTCGGGGGATCGTGGGTGTCTTGGATAACCGCGATTCCCGTTATATTCCGGATCACCGGGTCAACATAGACCCATGTGACCCAGAATAGCCGCAAAGCGCAAGTGTGTGGTATGTTCCATTTGATATAGGTTTTTCTGTACAAATGGCACCAGATGTAGCATGTCTGGTTTCCACACACTGCCATAGTCTTCACAAACCTTTTAGTACTGTGTAAAATTTTAATAAGGATTACTATATTGTATTTTTTTTTTTGCAACAGAACAGCTTCTAATGATAAAAAAAACATTTTAGAACCCATATACTTTATTACAATAAGAAAAGATTGTAATACAAGTTTGCAGATTTTTACACTCATCCTTTTATAAATATACTCGTCTTCTAAATAGGAATTATTTTTGTTAATTCCAACTTTTTTAATATTTTAAATACAGTAAGAGGGAATTTAATTATAATCCATTTTTTCTATTTTTAAGTGTTTATTTTGTTAGATATTAGAATTCCAACAATTTACAGTATTGTCAAGAAATACACTAATATATAAAGCATTTATAAATCAGTGCCATTCATTAAATGTTTATTGTGTGTTAATGCAGCTTTAGATCGGGTGAGGGAAAATATTATACCAATTCATCCCAGTCATTATTGGAAGAACCTTATGTTCATAAAAACTATTTTCTGTTCCATTGTCCCAGTAGATTTAAGCAGAATGCTTTTCAACTCCTTGCTTAATGCCTAGAACAAGATGAAGGAACCAGTTGAACTGCACAGTCCATCCTTTATCTCTACAAACTTCAATTTGGTCAAGAAAATGTTTTTTAGCATTGTCTTCATTTTTCCCAACAGTCAATGACTCTCTAATATATTCAATGTCCTCTTTACTTGTTAATTGAGGCATTCCTGTCATGAGCATCATGGAGAACAGGATGATCATAAGGTTTGTATGATGTCGAAGAGCCAAATAGGCTTTCACACATACGTCCTAAAAAAAATACAATCAGTTAGTCAGCATAACAATTCAAGAAATTTCATTATTAAAGAGTTCCCCCATACAAATGTAAATATACTTTACTCATAACAACATTTATAAAAAGAAATTTCTAATATTATTTGTACTTCAGTTAGTTTGTATGATCTATATATTCTTAAATGCAGACCTGATGATACTGCCTTTTAGTTTCAAAGAAGTCAATGTCAGAAAAGGAAAATTGTCATCACAACGATGGAGAATGTAGATACCTCTTGCTTTATTCAGGAATCCATATAAAAGGAAAAAAAGGTACAGGTGCATTGTACACCTGACACGTTTCACGCTACATACACTTAGTTATAGGGTGGCATTCTATAGCAAAGCGCCTGTAGCATGAAACATGTCAGGTTATACTGTCCTTCTGCTTGGGGGTATAAGCATCAGCTATTGTGAAGGTGTCTTATCTATCTACTAGTGCCATCTTTCACTGTACTCCTGTCTGTTATGAGAAGAAGGGCACCACTGAAAAGTGATCTGTACAGAACAGGAAGCCGCAGTCTAGTTTTAGGGTTAGGATTAGGATTTTTTTTGTCAAGAGCTCTTCATGTAGAAGAGAAAAACAAGTCATATCCAAGCACAGTTGGAGGTATGTTATTAAAGTAGCACAGAACACTAAAAGGCAATAAAAGAGTAGATAACCAGTCTGGTAGAACATGTCCCAAGGAAGAGAATGTGCCAGCAGTACATGGGACGTTTTCTTTCTTCCAGATAAGATCTCCTTTTCTTTGCCATTCTTCTTTCTGTTATGGATGCTATATTCTTCATCCATGTTCATAGGCTTGTGTGTTAACACACATTCTGGATCTCTTACAGCCTTTTGCCTTTGTTATTATCATTAATTGATAGCTCATCCAAGTTTCTTTAGGCTTGTTCACATAATATTTTGGCCCCACATCCAATGTTTGCAGAAAATTCTGTGCATCAAATCCTGCGCATCAAATCTGTGTAGGTGTGAACGTACCCTTAAATGTAAATGCATGTCCTCCAAAGTTTATTATTGAAAAGCATTGCTAGTGTTCTAAAGTCTTAAAGTGTACCTGCCATTAACAAAAACATTTAATATAATGTAGATAATACAATTATATGTATATTTGTAATATACATTGATTAAAAAATCTGTACATTTTTGGGTGAAAAAATGCTGTCCCTGCAGCTATTGCATGTGTGTCTCTATGAGAATTCCAAATACAGGAAGTGAGGGCAGGACAAGCAGGGCTCTGTGCAAGCTCCTGGCTTGTCAATCATCCTGATGTGTGAGCCAGGAGCATGTCACAGAGCCTCACTGCACAGAACCCTGCTTGTCCTCAGTGTTCAGATCCTGCTTGTCCTTAGTGCACAGATCCCTGCTTGTCTTCAGTGTACAGAGCCCTGCTTGTCCTCACTGCACAGAGCCCTGCTTGTCCTCAGTGTACAGAGCCCTGCTTGTCCTCAGTGCACAGAGCCCTGCTTGTCCTCAGTGTACAAAGCCCTGCTTGTCCTCTGTACACTGAGGACAAGCCGGGCTCTGTGCACTGAGGACAAGCAGGGCTCTGTGCACTGAGGACAAGCAGGGCACTGTGCACTGAGGACAAGCAGGGCTCTTTGCACTGAGGACAAGCACGGCTTTGTAGACTGAGGAAAAGCAGGGCTCTGTGCACTAAGGACAAGCAGGGCGCTGTACACTGAGGACAAGCAGGGCTCTGTGCACTGAGGACAAGCAGGGCTCTGTGCACTGAGGACAAGCAGGGCACTGTGCACTGAGGACAAGTAGGGCTCTTTGCACTGAGGACAAGCGGGGCTTTGTAGACTGAGGACAAGCAGGGCTCTGTGCACTGAGGACAAGCAGGGCTCTCTACACTGAGGACAAGCAGGGCTCTGTGCACTGAGCCCTGCTTGTCCTCAGTGCACAGAGCCCTGCTTGTCCTCAGGGTACAAAGCCCTGCTTGTCCTCAGTGCACAGAGCCCTGCTTGTCCTCAGTGTACAGAGCCCTGCTTGTCCTCATGGTACAAAGCCCTGCTTGTCCTCAGTGCACAGAGCCCTGCTTGTCCTCAGTGCACAGAGTCCTGCTTGTCCTCAGTGTACAGAACCCTGCTTGTCCTCAGTGCACAGAGCACTGCTTGTCCTCAATGTACAGAGCCCTGCTTGTCCTCAGTGTACAGAGCCCTGCTTGTCCTCAGTGTACAGATCTCTGCTTGTCCTCAGTGTACAGAGCCCTGCTTGTCCTCAGTGTACAGAGCCCTGCTTGTCCTCAGTGTGCAGAGCCCTGCTTGTCCTGAGTGTACAGAGCTCTGCTTGTCCTCAGTGTACAGAGCCCTGCTTGTCCTCAGTGTACAGAGCCCTGCTTGTCCTCAGTGTACAGAGCCCTGCTTGTCCTCATTGTACAGAGCCCTGCTTGTCCTCATTGTACAGAGCCCTGCTTGTCCTCAGTGCAGAGCCCTGCCTGTCCACCCACACTTCCTGTATTTGGGTGAAAAAATGCTGTCCCTGCAATAGCTGTAGAGACATTTTTTTAACATTTCTTAACCAATGTATATTACAAATATAAATAAAACGGTATTATCTACACTATATAAAAAGTTTTTGTTAACAACAGGTACACTTTAATATCTGCCATGCTGTAGGATGTAAACGTTCCTCTCATGATTCTAATTATTAGAGACTGTTAAGTGGTGACTTAGAAATGTAGTATGTAATTTCTATGCAGATGGTTATTTCCTCCCTATTCATTAAAGTATAAAATAACTCCATGTTAACTTGTTATTAAACAACTACTCTAATGAAAAAATACTTAATAAAGCATGAATATAGGATAAAATATATACTGAATTCTATGCATTTTTAATAATGTCTACACATACCTGTTCATGCTCTAGTGCCCTTACAATTGCTGGTGGAGTGTTGTTATGAAATTAATTTCTTTTTCCTTTATAGACAGACATGTATTCTCTGAGAATCTATCTAAAGCCAATTGCATATAAATGCAATTCACACTACTGCAATTTTTATCTCAGGATTATACAATTTTGCTAATTTATTTCTATAGATAGATGTGTTAGTTCATAGAGCAGTAAATATAAGGCTATGCTTTACACGCCACTTTTTGGGGCTCATTTTACAATGCAAAAAACTTTTAGATGTGACTTCAGCTTTCTCTTTGCGTTTGAGCCTTTTTATGGCCTTTCTTTTTGCCATATTTCCAGACATTTTGGGGCACAGTAATAGCCCAATTTACATTGCTGTTTGCAGACCTGTTTACATACTAAATATCTCCTAAATTACAAGCCAAAATACAGACATATTTTAGCATATAATTGCCTAAAAGAAGTCCCTTGCATTTATTTTTTATAGCTGATACAATTACTTATAACTGTCAGGTTTTCCTATTTATTTCCATAGAATTCACATGGAAAAATATGGGCGTTTTTGGGGCAATTTTTTGAAACTTAAAAAGGCTTGCTACAAAATGGCCCAAAAAATGTGTATGAACACAGTCTTTTATTGCCACATTCATATACAACAAAAAGTAATTACCAGTACCATATTATTTCTTTCCGCTTTGCTTACACATTTTATTTTGGTGTACATTGTATTCAACTTATTTAGTTTGTAATTTTTACATAAAATGTAGTAATACCTGGAATTTAAGAAAGTATTCACTTGTTTTCTTTCCTGAAGTTCCCATTACATGTAAGAAATCAGGTGTTAAAACAAACGGCACCCTTTCCTTATTTATGCCAAGAAAGCTTTTATAGTTACCAAGGATGTGTCCAAAATCAATGTGGAATAAATTACCTAAAATCAAAAAGACGTTACAGGTAAAAGAAAAACAAAAAAACATTTCAATCTGTACCATTAGCACTTTGACTTTGATGTAATTCAGGATAATTTGTGATTATTCACATAAGATTTTGTAGTTAGTGTACACATACACATCAACATACTGTGTACCTGCAAAGACAGAAGGACTGCATGTGGTGTCCTTAATGAACATTGTCCAAATATATATTATACAAAGAATAATACACACAGTATATCCCTTACAAAACAAACTCAAGCTAATATCTCTAGAATAATGTTCTGGCCTGCAACAGTAAATGTTGTAATGATATTTGGGGGATGTGAAAAGAGAACATTCTAGGCTTAACTCTAATCCGTTTTCATTTCCCATGTCACTGAGCCATTATGAGTTGTTAAATATTTTAGCAGAGATTAAATATTCAAAGCAATTCTGTGTTGGAAAAAAATGACACTTTCAGTTCATGTTCACTTAAAAAATAAAAACTGTATTTGTTGTCAATTTCATTTGTCATTGTTGTTTCCAAACCAATTCAAAGTCTAGCAGTAAATACTGGAGACAGAAATCTTATAATCAATGGTCCACAATGTATGATCTTACCTGTTTCAGTTACCATTATATTGTCATTGTGTCTGTCCCCAATTCCAAGCACAAAAGTTGCCACACAGTATCCAGCACAGGAATAAACAAACTTCTCCACAGCTGCATTCAGCTATTAAGAAAATAAATAACAGTAAAAGATCCTTTATTTAAATTTTGTGTATTTTTTTAAAATCTGTAGATGAAAAAGGATATACATGTGTTCCCAGGCACCATAGTGCAATCACAAGGGTCTGATGACCCAAAATGGTGGCCGGTGGCCTGCAACTCACCACCAGTACACCCGCTCACAGGACCTCTGATACAGTCTGCCAGAGGCAGACTGTATCAGTAGAGTGCCAATTTCACTGTACAATGCAATAGTCCAGCATTGTAGAATTAATGCAATACAATGATGATATAATAGATCCCTATGGGGACAAAAAAAAGTGTAAAAATAAATAAATAAATAAATGTTAAATTTAGGTATATATACATTTTTTATTATATAAAAACCCCTCCCATAATAAAATATAAATACTCCCTTATATATAAATACATAATTGATATCACCGCATGTGGATTGCCCGAACTGTTAAGTTAAATGTTTATGATTGCAAACAGTGAAACACCAAATCACAGAAGTGCAGATTTTTTTTTTTTGGTGATCAAAAAGTCCTATCAAAACAAAAGTGGTACTGATAAAAACTACAGATTAAATGAGCCCTCATACAACCCTGTATACAATAAAATAAAAATTTTATATATAGGAGAAAGGTTTAAAAGTAATATCAGGAAGTATTACTTTACTGTTAGAGTAGTGGATGCATGGAATAGCCTACAGTTTTACTGTAAAGGACTCTGCATAAAAATAAAACCACCCACAAGTTTTTTTTTCACATTTTCTCATACAAAAAATATATATATTTTTTGTTTTGCTGTACAGTTTATGGTAAAATGAAAGGTGTCATTACAAAGTATAATTGATCGTGCAAAAAGAAAAAACAAAAAATAAAAGTAGGGAAAAAACTTAACACCTTAACCTGTATGCCCTGCTACGATGCGAGGTGATGAGCAGGGTGGTCCAGGCGGCTATCAACGGCCAGGACCTGTGAATAATGCCAGATATCACCAATCGTGGTAATGTCCAGCATCAACCCATAAGATGCCGTGATCAAAGTTGATTGTGGCATCTAAAATAAAAATAAAAACATACCCGGCAGCTCAGCGATCAGCTTGAAGAATCTCCTCCTTGATGCTCCAGCCAGGCTCTGCAGGCTGGAGCAATCAAGCACAAATAACACTGATCAATGCTATGTTATGGCATAGCATTGAACAGTGTATGCAATCAAAGGATTGCATGTAATAGCCCCCTATGTGGACAAACAAAAGGTGTAAAAAAAAAAAAAGCTAATAAATGTGAATTGACCCCTTCCATACTAAAAGTTTAAATCACGCCCCTTTTCCAAAATCTGTAAAATATAAATATAAACATAGACAATCAGTGGGTTGGCTTCTTCTCCAGGGCTAGATATGCTACGAGTGTGTTGGGCTGTATTGGGTGGTAGATAGAGTACCTCCATGCTTTAGTGTTTCCCATAAATATAAACATATGTGGTATCACCGCATGCGCAAATGTCCAAACTATAAAAATATAATGTTTGTTAAACTGTGTGGTCAATGACATACGTAAAAAAATTCCAAAGTCCAAAATTGCGTATTTTTGGTCATTTTGTATACCCTTAAAAAAGGTGTAAAAAGAGTTCAAAAAGTCCCATCAAAATAAAAATGGTACCCATAAAAACAACAGATCACGGCATAAAAAATGAGCCCTCATATAGGTCTGTAGGTGGAAAACTGAAAACATTATGTTTTTTAGAAGGTGAGAAGGAAAAAAATGAGAGTCCTTAAGGGGTTGAAAAATAAATAAATAAAACTGTCTGTGCCCTCAAGACAAAAAACAGCTGTGTCCCTAAGGGGTTAAAGACAATTTTGGCCTTATGGAGGGTTTGTTTGTTATTTACGACCATTTGTACTTTGTAATGACACCTTTCATTAAAATGTACCGCAAAACAAAAAATGTTTTATTTATGGGCAGAAATGTATAAGAAAACAGCAATTTTGCAATTTTTGGGGTGTTTGATATTACCGTATATACTCGAGTATAAGCCGAGTTTTTCAGCACGATTTTTCGTGCTGAAAACACCCCCCTCGGCTTATACTCGAGTGAACTCCCCCACCCGCAGTGGTCTTCAACCTGCGGACCTCCAGAGGTTTCAAAACTACAACTCCCAGCCATCGGCTGTCCGGGCTTGCTGGGAGTTGTAGTTTTGAAACCTCCGGAGGTCCGCAGGTTGAAGACCACTGCGGCCTTCAACATCATCCAGCCCCCTCTCACCCCCTTTAGTTCTGAGTACTCACCTCCGCTCGGCGCTGGTCCGGTCCTGCAGGACTGTCCGGTGAGGAGGTGGTCCGGTGGGATACTGGTTCCGGGCTGCTATCTTCACCGGGGAGGCCTCTTCTAAGCGCTTCGGGCCCGGCCTCAGAATAGTCACGTTGCCGTGACAACGACGCAGAGGTGCGTTCATTGCCAACGTACTTCTGCGTCATTGTCAAGGCAACGCCTCTATTCCGGGCCGGAAGCGCGGAGAAGAGGCGCTCCCGGTGAAGATAGCAGCCCGGACCACCTCCTCACCGGACGACCTCCTCTCCGGACAGTCCTGCAGGACCGGACCAGCGCCGAGCGGAGGTGAGTACTCAGAACTAAAGGGGGTGAGAGGGGGGCTAGATGATGTTGAAGGCCGCAGTGGTCTTCAACCTGCGGACCTCCGGAGGTTTCAAAACTACAACTCCCAGCAAGCCCGGACAGCCGATGGCTGCCCGGGCTTGCTGGGAGTTGTAGTTTTGAAACCTCTGGAGGTCCGCAGGTTGAAGACCACTGAGGGCGAATGATGAGAAGAGGATGATGAAGGGGGGGTGTGGGGATGATGAAGGGGGGTGGGGATGATGAAGGGGGGGGGTGTGGGATGATTACAAGGGGATGATGAAGGGGGGATGTGTGGGATGATAAGGGGATGATGAAGGGGGGATGTGTGGGATGATGACAAGGGGATGATGAAGGGGGGATGTGCAGGATGATAAGGGGATGATGAAGGGGGGATGTGTGGGATGATGACAAGGGGATGATGAAGGGGGATGTGTGGGATGATAAGGGGATGATGAAGGGGGGATGTGTGGGATGATGATGAGGATGTTAATGACGGGTCTGGATGATGACAGGGGGGGGGATGAGGTATTTCCCACCCTAGGCTTATACTCGAGTCAATAACTTTTCCTGGGATTTTGGGTTGAAATTAGGGGTCTCGGCTTATACTCGGGTCGGCTTATACTCGAGTATATACGGTACATAGTGCACTTTATGGTAAAAATAATCCATTATCTTTATTCTGTAGGTAAATGCAATTAAAACAATAGCGAGTTTTTCTATAGTTGAAGTTAAAAAATTGCAAACTTTATTTAACAAAATTGGTATGCATAAAATTGTCCTTTTCTGACCCCTATTACTTTTTTATTTTTCCGTATACGGGGATGTATGAGGTATAATTTTTTTGCCATGATCTGTAGTTTTTAACGGCACCATTTTTGTTTTGATCACTTTTTATTAATTGATTTTTATTTAATTATTTCTGATATATGATTATTTTTATGTTTACGCCGTTTACCATGCAGGATCATAAACATTATATTTTAGTAGTTTGGACATTTATGCATGCAGTGATACCAAATTTGTGGTTTTATATAATTTTAGAGACTTGTTTATTTTATTTTTTACACTTTAAGTCCCCATAAGAGACTTTTATATGCAAACATTAGATAGCATTCACTGTAACGCCTATGGCAAAGCATTTCACATTGAGATCAGCGATCCACTAATATAGCCTGGCCAAGCCAGGATACATCAGTGAATTGGCGGCAGGATGCAGGTAAGGGAACCCTCCTCCTCCATTTTAGCTTACCAAAACCACCAATCACATCGCAGGGGTTCTGTAAGCTCCTCTGAGCTACCGAAGGTGTTTGCTTTCACTTTAGATGCCGTAATCATCATTGATGCCGTAATCATCATTGATCTAAAGGGTTAAATGACAGGCAGCGGGGGATCACTGCTGACCACCATAAGCAGTGTCTGGCTACTGATGGTAGTCGACACACACTGCTCTGTAGCGAGCGCAGCTTCTTTGCTCGCTTTAAAGGCAGTTAAAGTGTCGGGGCATAAAAGTACACCCTTGGTCCTTAAGTACCAGGGAACGAGGGCGTACCTGTATGTCCTGCGCCCTAAAGGGGTTAAGGGGTATGCCAGGGAACGAAAAAATATATATTTTAAACTAACTGGTGACAGAATACTATAGATTTGAAACTTACTTCTCCTATTTAAAAATCTTAAGCCTTCAAGTAGTTACAAGCTACTGTATACCCTGAAGAAAGTATTTTCCAGGCAGAAACAGTGCTCTCTGCTGACAACTCTGTCTGTCCAGAGCAGGAGCAAATCCTCATAGCAAACATTCCCTACTCTGGACATTTTTACCACCTCTAAATTACCAGTAAAATCAATAATATAAAAATACCTTTTCTTCCAGAGGACATTTTTCTTTTAACCACTGACTCAAAACTTCATCTTTAAATGCACCAGTGTTTCCAACTGTACTCTGCTGTATTTGAGCAATGGTGGTAGCATCCTTGACTATTTCAATCATTCCTTAGAAGTGAATAGGTATAAGGAAACAAATGTTACTGCTATGTACATGAATCAATGTTTTATCAGGCAGAAGCAGGACAACTAAGTGCACTTATAATAAAATTACATAGATAAATCTTACTAGTTCATATTTAATACAGCAGCAATAATTATTGTTAAAATACATAAAGTAAATACACTACATGGTACAAGCAATTCGCCTATTCTGTACAGCTGCTTTTCTCACTGAATTCAATGTACAGGGTGGGCCATTTATATGGATACACCTTAATAAAATGGGAATGGTTGGTGATATTAACTTCCTGTTTGTGGCACATTAGTATATGTGAGGGGGGAAACTTTTCAAGATGGGTGGTGACCATGGCGGCCATTTTGAAGTCGGCCATTTTGAATCCAACTTTTGTTTTTTCAATAGGAAGAGGGTCATGTGACACATCAAACTTATTGGGAATTTCACAAGAAAAACAATGATGTGCTTGGTTTTAATGTAACTTTTTTCTTACATGAGTTATTTACAAGTTTCTGACCACTTATAAAATGTGTTTGATGTGCTGCCCACTGTGTTGAATTGTCAATGCAACCCTCTTCTCCCACTCTTCTCACACTGATAGCAACACCGCAGGAGAAATGCTAGCACAAGCTTCCAGTATACGTAGTTTCAGGTGCTACAGAATGGGCAAAACAAAAATTGGAACAGGACCCCCAGTTTACGCAGAAGATTTTTGCAAACTTTTGCAAACTTTTATGTGAATGGTGAAGTTAACAAACAAAACCACCACTATTGGTCTGACACTAACCCACATTGGACAGATCCCTCAAAGACTGGAACACAAAAATTGATGGTATGGTGTGGTATATGGGGCACAAAGATAGTGGGGCCATTCTTCATCAATGGAAACCTCATGGCCACTGGATATGTGAAATTGCTACATGATGATGTTTCCCTCTTTATGCACTGAAGCTGGCATGTTCCCTGAGTTTTTCTAGTAAGATGGTGCACCACCACATTATGGGTGTCAGGTCCGAGCATTCCTAGAGGAACAGTTTCCTGGAAAGTGGATTGGTCATCGTGGGCCAGTTGAATGGCCCCCAAGGTCTCCCGATCTGACCCCCTTAGACTTTTATCTTTGGGGTCATCTGAAGGCAATTGGTAATGCTGTGAAGATACGAGATGTGCAGCACCTGAAACTATGGATACTGGAAGCCTGGGCTAGCATTTCTCCTGCAGTGTTGCTATCAGTGTGTGAAGAGTGGGAGAAGAGGGTTGCATTGACAATCCAACACAATGGGCAGCACATTGAACACATTTTATAAGTGGTCAGAAACTTGTAAATAACTCATGAAAGAATAAAATTACGTTAAAATCAAGCACATCATTGTTTTTCTTGTGAAATTCCCAATAAGTTTGATGTGTCACATGACCCTCTTCCTATTGAAAAAACAAAAATTTGGATTCAAAATGGCCAACTTCAAAATGGCCACCATGGTCACCACCCATCTTGAAAAGTTTCCCCCCTCACATATACTAATGAGCCACAAACAGGAAGTTAATATCACCACCTATTCCCATTTTATTAAGGTGTATCCATATAAATGGCCCACTCTGTAGATGTAACCTGCTTGCTCGACTCTCTTTGTATCTTCAATTGGTTGAGGGTCATTACATTAATAAGAAAAATAGCCACACAAATCCGGCAAACATTTGTTAAGCTGTAAAGGACTTAGTACACAAGGCGATTATCGGTCAAGCCTTGCCCTGTGTAGTTAGGCCAGCGATCAACCGATTTTGACAAGTCCAAAAATCATCATTCGTCGTCTGACATCAACCTATACAATAGTCGAGGTGTGGCCATTGAGTGAAAGCAGTTAAACCCACAAGAATGGTGTTGCACTTCCCGCACAAAACTTGAGCCTTGTAATAGGCTCTGTATAAGGATACTGATCTACAAGATGGGTGCTCATTTACAGCAAGCATTGGGGCATCTAATAAGGCCTTATGTCCCAGAGGTAGGTCCTGCACCTATCAAAGCTAAAGAGCCCTTTTTGTATAAAGTAATGAAATTAGTAATTAGAAAAACACATCTGTGACGAACTGGCAGACGATTTATCCAATCATGTTCAAAATCTATTGGAAAGTATATCTAAAAAGGCTCTTATAGCAAATAAATTTGGCCCAACCACATATTAATTCATATTTACATATTCATATATGTTTAGGAAAGCGTACATGCAACGCAGAACAGTTATGCACATTTACAATATGAACATCATAAACTGATAAATGCTATTAAGTGATAAAATAACCATTTATTCAGTTTTGCTGAGGTTCCCAAACAATTAATAGCATACCTAAAGTACAATTTCTATTGGTGCCATACCATGGTATTGTCCTTACTCTACAAATAAAAATCCATCCTGAACTTTCCAGTCATTGCTAGGTCAGATATTCATCCAGCTAATTGAAGGTATTCATAACTCCTAATAAAAACATATTGGGGGAGATTTATCAAAACCTGTTGTAAATGAGCAACTGGTCAAGTTTGCCTCTCCACAGGTTTTGATAAATCTCACCCATTATTAACCTGCTAACAGCAAAACTTGGCATTCAACATGCAAATTGTGATATATTGCACTACATCCTCAGTAAAAAAGTGGAATGGTAAGAGCTATGCCTACATAAGCTGTAGAGTATTAATAGTAACTAGTGAAAATTAGATAAATATACACACTGAACACCACACAGAAAGGTAAAAAAGCTATGACAATATAGATCTATCACTATCACACCCCATCACTTACCTATCTTGTTTCCTGTAGAAATGCAGCCGTAGGGCAACAAGCAAAGATCTAGTGATTCCGCTTCCCAAATTGATTCCATAATACGAAGTATCTAAATAACATTAAAAAAAACTTTAAAGGGGATTTCTGCTATAAATATTTTGGCATATTAATTTAATGAACCATAAATGTCTTGTAGGTAAGTTTCCAACCTCCAGGACACCCAGGATCACAGAACAGTGAAGGAGATGTTGCGATCCTGGTTTAAATCTGCATAATATGTATTATACAATATTGCAAATCAGATGTTTAAAGCATACTATAGGGTATGTCGAATCTTTTATAGTAGATATAGTGGTTACCAGATGCGGGTGCAAGGTATGGATCCGAATGAAATGTGAAACCTATTTGGTGAAAAACAAAAATAAAGTGTAGGTTTGCTTTTTGCTGAACCAACCGAAATGAATGATAAAATAAAGAAATAAATGGTGGTGTAATATGTATATGTAAAGATTGGTGTGTAGTGAACATGACAATGAAAAGAGGCAGATGGTAATATAAGAATAAAAATAAGAATAGAGATAAGGATTAAGTAATAAATATTAAATAATAGAAACTATTATAAAATAAATAGATGATAGAATAAAATAGAATAAGAATAAAAATAGTACTAATAAAAATAAAAATTGAAAATAGAAATCGAAATAAAAATAGAATAAAGGTAGGTGTTTATGTTCTAGTATGAGGTTTGAGTTCTAATATCTTGGGGGCGGAAAGCACGTAGGATTTATTAAGTGTAAGAAAAGATTCTGCATATGGATGCACAAATTGCCTAATGAGATCAAAATATAGAAATATAGCATTATGCCCTTAAAATTTGCCGTAAAAAACATAAAAAATATAGACGAGGGGGAAATATATGAATAAAACTGAAATATGGATAGTAAAACTATTTATAAAAATATCTATAAAAAGCCAAATAATTATAGTTCTGCATTGAGGCCTTTGGGTTAGAGGCTACCAAACTCGTAGATTTTTCTCGATTCTGCTTTAGACATTTGGAGTACATAGTTACTTCCTCTCCAATTTCTTTTGACTGTCTGAATGGCTGTTAAGGTGAGATCTGATGGGTCTTAGTTGTGATATTTATGAAAGTGGGCCGACAGGGGGTGTTTATCACTACTCTTTTTTATGTCATATATATGCTCTGCGATTCGGGTCTTTAGGGAGCGTTTGGACCTACCAATGTATTGTTTATGGCAGCTACAGGTGATAACATAGATAAAACCTTTGGAATTGCATGTTAAAAACAGTGTGATCTCCCACTGGAAGGTGTTTGAGGTAGAAATGACCTTTTTGATCGATAGAAACCTTTAATAGACAACCATGTGTCCAGTTTTCCCTCCCTTGTGTTGCGTATTGAGGGGGCTATTTGTATACTTAAATTAGGTGCTCTTGTAAAAACAATAGGTGGTGTGTTGGGTAGAGATGATCCTATTCCAAAGGTGTCATCTATGTTATCACCTGTAGCTGCCATATACAATACATTGGTAGGACCAAACGCTCCCTAAAAACCCGAATCGCAGAGCATATATATAACATAAAAAAGAGTAGTGATAAACACCCCGACGGCCCACTTTCATAAATATCACAACTCAGACCCATCAGATCTCACCTTTACAGCCATTCAGACAGTCAAAAGAAATTGGAGAGGAGGTAACTATGTACTCCAAATGTATAAAGCAGAATCGAGAAAAATCTACGAGTTTGGTAGCCGTGAACCCAAAGGCCTCAATGCAGAACTAGAATTATTTGGCTTTTTATAGAACTTTTTATAAATAGTTTTATTATCCATATTTCAGTTTTATTCATACATCTCTCCCTCGTCTATATTTTTTATGGCAAATTTTAAGGGCATAATACTATATTTCTATATTTTGATCTCATTAGGCAATTTGTGCATCCATATGCAGAATCATTTCTTACACTTAATAAATCCTACGTGCTTTCCGCCCCCAAGATATTAGAGCTCAAACCTCATACTAGAACATAAACACCTACCTTTATTCTATTTTTATTTCTATTTCTATTTTCAATATTTAGTTTTTATTTTTATTATTACTATTTTTATTCTTATTCTATTTAATGTTACTCTATCATCTATTTATATTCTTATAGTTTCTATTATTTAATATTTATTACTTAATCCTTATCTCTATTCTTATTTTTATTCTTATATTACCTCTTTTCATTGTCATGTTCACTGCATACCAATCTTTACATATACATATTACACCACCATTTATTTCTTTATTTTATCATTCATTTCGGTTGGTTCAGCTGAAACCAACCTACACTTTATTTTGTTTTTCACCAAATAGGTTTCACATTTCATTCGGATCCATACCTTGCACCCGCATCTGGTAACCACTATATCTACTATTCTACATACCCTATAGTATGCTTTGAACATCTGATTTGCAATAATTATAATACATATTATGCAGAGTTAAACCAGGATCGCAACATCACACTATCCACGTCTTATACTGTTATATAACTTCTGTACAATAGCGCTAGTTCACAGTAACCATCCCTATCTCTGTACTTTTCTTCTTTCTACCTATGCTTGTTTTTTTTCTTTTCTATTTGTGTCTAATAACTTTATCAGGCTGAATTAGCCCTAACACTTCCCAGTTAGGATACAAGACCAGTTCTTGTATCTTACCTGAATGGCATTGCAAAAAAATGGCTATATAAGGCTGGAATACCCAGCCCAGTTCACACACTCTTTGCATATCGACCATTGAAAAAGGCTACATGCCTCCCCGAAATGCATCTGGTCCAAGACTGCCTTTGCACAAGAAGTCGGAACTATCTGGATTATTCTTCCACCACTATTGGTCTTTCACTGCCCTCTCATCTTCTCCCCGCGCCGTTGGGGTAAAGAGGGATCCAACACCAAAGACCTCCAGCGCTGCCATACGCTACAGACTAACATTACCCTTTACAGCGGACCCTGCATTAATCATCTGTACCGGACATCTTCACCTCTCCTACACCTTCCCCGTGCTGCCGGGGCAGAGAGGAATCAATTCGGATCATCACCAAGCGCTGCTATGCGCATACAACAGTTTTTGCCAGAGCCGGTAAGAGGCACTGAGTGCCTAACTTTGATCTATTTACCCTCTTGTACTTAGCCGCCGTGCCATTGGGGTATAGAGGATAGATCTTTAGCGCTATTGCGCATATAAGTATTCTTAGTGGGCTCATACCTGCGAGCCTCCAGCGCTACCAAAAAACGCTTATTGGACTTATCGTATCACGTGTATTGGAATATAAACCCCTACCATTGTTCCTCCGTTTAAGTGCAATACCATTTTAACATCATGTTTTAAATGTTTATAATTAACTTTTAACACTTTATTTTAGCAACTATTATATCTATTTTAGTCTGCTTGGTTTAAGTACATCTGTCAGCTTTTAGTACCTTATATCTTAGTCTGTGTTCACACTGTGTGCTTGCTTGTACCCGTGCTCTGTATTTAGTATTCCTGTTTAGAGTCCTGACCCGTATTCCTCCATGTTATGGAGTTTGGTTTTGTATATTCCTGTTTTGTATCCTGACCCGTATTCCTCAATGTTATGGAGTTTGGTTTTGTAATATTCCTGTTTGGTATCCTGACCTGTATTCCTCCATGTTTTGGACTTTGGCTTTTGTGGAGTCTGTTCAGACTCATCTCTGGTTCTCAGTCTAGTGTTCAGTGTATTATATTTCTGTTTCCTTCTAGGCCAGTATCCTGATCACACGGTGGAGTGTGCCCGCTGGCAAAAAGTTTATTTGGCATTTGTATTGATGTCCCTCCATGTTTGGAGTGTCGAGTCTAGTTTGTTCTTTGTTCAGTGTCCAGTGTGAACAGTGTTCTATGTTTCCTGACCTGTTTAGTGTTTTACATTCAGTTCATCTGTTCATACCCTGAATCTCCTGGTTTTTGCTTTATATTTATTCCATATCTAGTCTTGTTCATTTATTCATATCTGCCGTTTATCTTTATTCTAGTTTCTGAACTTTATGTTAGTACACTATATCCTGCCCTGTTTGTATATTTATATCCTGTCTGGTTTATCTGGTTGTTTTCCCGTTAAGTTTATGGTCTGTCCCCCACAATGTGCAGTATTATTTGTGGACCTTTACGCCCATTGCACTTTAGCGCAGGGAGGGACCAGCTCACTCTCCCTGTTCACCCCCCGGTCATAACACTTGCACATGTTTAGAGCCTATCTGACAGTACACAGTGACCATGCAGTGCCATATGGGCTTTGTTGGGTGCTGTATGTACAGAGATATTTTCCAATAGAATCAATGCTTTTAGAGAAGTGTACTTCTGTACATACAGTATATGTTAGAGTATAGCACAACTGTTTGTGTTCTGTCAGATTTGTGTTACGCCGAGCGCTCCGGGTCCCCGCTCCTCCCCGGAGCGCTCGCAACATCCTCGCTACTGCAGCGCCCCGGTCAGATCTACTGACCGGGTGCGCTGCGATACCGCCCCCAGCCGGGATGCGATTCGCGATGCGGGTGGCGCCCGCTCGCGATGCGCACCCCGGCTCCCGTACCTGACTCGCTCTCCGTCGGTCCTGTCCCGGCACGCGCGGCCCCGCTCCCTCTGTGATTTAAAGGGCCACTGCGCCACTGATTGGCGCAGTTGGTCTAATTAGTGTGTTCACCTGTGCACTCCCTATGTATACCTCACTTCCCCTGCACTCCCTCGCCGGATCTTGTTGCCATTGTGCCAGTGAAAGCGTTTCCTAGTGTGTTCCTAGCCTGTGTTCCAGACCTCCTGCCGTTGCCCCTGACTACGATCCTTGCTGCCTGCCCCGACCTTCTGCTACGTCCGACCTTGCTCTTGTCTACTCCCTTGTACCGCGCCTATCTCCAGCAGTCAGAGAGGTTGAGCCGTTGCTAGTGGATACGACCTGGTTACTACCGCCGCTGCAAGACCATCCCGCTTTGCGGCGGGCTCTGGTGAATACCAGTAGTAACTTAGAACCGGTCCACTAGCACGGTCCACGCCAATCCCTCTCTGGCACAGAGGATCCACCTCCTGCCAGCCGAATCGTGACAGTAGATCCGGCCATGGATCCCGCTGAAGTTCCACTGCCAGTTGTCGCCGACCTCACCACGGTGGTCGCCCAGCAGTCGCAACAGATAGCGCAACAAGGCCACCAGCTGTCTCAACTGACCGTGATGCTACAGCAGCTACTACCACAGCTTCAGCAATCATCTCCTCCGCCAGCTCCTGCACCTCCTCCGCAGCGAGTGGCCGCTTCCGGCCTACGACTATCCTTGCCGGATAAATTTGATGGGGACTCTAAGTTTTGCCGTGGCTTTCTTTCGCAATGTTCCCTGCACTTGGAGATGATGTCAGACCAGTTTCCTACTGAAAGGTCTAAGGTGGCTTTCGTAGTCAGCCTTCTGTCTGGGAAAGCTCTGTCATGGGCCACACCGCTCTGGGACCGCAATGACCCCGTCACTGCCTCTGTACACTCCTTCTTCTCGGAAATTCGAAGTGTCTTTGAGGAACCTGCCCGAGCCTCTTCTGCTGAGACTGCCCTGCTGAACCTGGTCCAGGGTAATTCTTCCGTTGGCGAGTACGCCATCCAATTCCGTACTATTGCTTCCGAATTATCCTGGAATAATGAGGCCCTCTGCGCGACCTCATTCATCTTGCCACTCGCATTGACATGCGTTTTTCCGAAAGGCGTCAGGAGCTCCGCCAGGATATGGACTTTGTTCGCACGAGGCGTTTTTTCTCCCCGGCTCCTCTCTCCTCTGGTCCTCTGCAATCCGTTCCTGTGCCTCCCGCCGTGGAGGCTATGCAAGTTGACCGGTCTCGCTTGACACCTCAAGAGAGGACACAACGCCGCATG